>NW_027043260.1:0-301516 GCF_036013475.1 Columba livia
GAAAGAAAGCCCAAAGAAAGGGGAAAGAAAGCCCAAAGAAAGCGGAAAGAAAGCCCAAAGAAATCCCAAAGAAAGCCCAAAGAAAGCTCACAGAAAGGGGAAAGAAAGCCCAAAGAAAGGGGAAAGAAAGCCCAAAGAAAGCCCAAAGAAAGCCCAAATAAAGGGGAAAGAAAGGGGAAAGAAAGCCCAAAGAAAGGGGAAAGAAAGCCCAAAGAGAGCCCAAGGAAAGGGGGAAAGAAAGGGGAAAGAAAGCCCAAAGAAAGGGGAAAGAAAGCCCAAAGAAAGCCCAAAGAAAGTCCAAAGGAAGCCCACAGAAAGGGGAAAGAAAGCCCAAAGAAAGGGGAAAGAAAGCCCAAAGAAAGCCCAAAGAAAGTCCAAAGAAAGCCCAAAGAAAGCCCAAAGAAATCCCAAAGAAAGGGGAAAGAAAGGGGAAAGAAAAGCCCAAAGAAAGTGGAAAGAAAGCCCAAAGAAAGCCCAAAGAAAGGGGAAAGAAAGCCCAAAGAAAGCCCAAAGAAAGGGGAAAGAAAGGGGAAAGAAAGCACAAAGAAAGGGGAAAGAAAGCCCAAAGAAAGCCCAAAGAAAGGGGAAAGAAAGCCCAAAGAAAGGGGAAAGAAAGCCCAAAGAAAGGGGAAAGAAAGCCCAAAGAAAGCCCAAAGAAAGCCCAAAGAAAGTGGAAACAAAGGGGAAAGAAAGCCCAAAGAAAGCCCAAGGAAAGCCCAAAGAAAGCGGAAAGAAAGCCCAAAGAAACCCCAAAGAAAGGGGAAAGAAACCCCAAAGAAAGGGGAAAGAAAGCCCAAAGAAAGGGGAAAGAAAGCCCAAAGAAAGGGGAAAGAAAGCCCAAAGAAAGGGGGAAAGAAAGCCAAAAGAAAGCCCAAAGAAAGCCCAAAGAAAGCCACAGAAAGGGGAAAAAAGCCCAAAGAAAGCCCAAAGAAAGCCCAAGGAAAGCCCAAAGAAAGGGGAAAGAAAGCCCACAGAAAGGGGAAAGAAAGCCCAAAGAAAGCCCAAAGAAAGCCCAAAGAAAGCCCAAAGAAATGGGAAAGAAAGCCCAAAGAAAGCCCAAAGAAAGGGGAAACAAAGCCCAAAGAAATGGGAAAGAAAGGGGAAAGAAAGCCCAAAGAAAGGGGAAAGAAAGGGGAAAGAAAGGGGAAAGAAAGCCCAAAGAAATCCCAAAGAAAGGGGAAAGAAAGCCCAAAGATAGCCCAAAGAAAGGGGAAAGAAAAGCCCAAAGAAAGGGGAATGACAGCCCAAAGAAAGGGGAAAGAAAGCCCAAAGAAAGGGGAAAGAAAGCCCAAAGAAAGGGGAAAGAAAGCTCAAAGAAAGCCCAAAGAAAGGGGAAAGAGAGCCCAAAGAAAGGGAAATGAAAGCCCAAAGAAAGGGGAAAGAAAGCCCAAAGAAAGGGGAAAGAAAGCCCAAAGAAAGGGGGAAAGAAAGCCCAAAGAAAGCCAAAAGAAAGAGGAAAGAAAGCCCAAAGAAAGCCCAAACAAAGGGGAAAGGAAAGCCCAAAGAAAGGGGAAAGAAAGCCCAAAGAAAGGGGAAAGAAAGCCCAAAGAAAGGGGAAAGGAAGCCCAAAGAATGGGGAAAGAAAGCCCAAAGAAAGCCCAAACAAAGGGGAAAGAAAGCCCAAAGAAAGGGGAAAGAATGCCCAGAGAAAGCCCAAAGAAAGCCCAAGGAAAGCCCAAAGAAAAGGGAAAGAAAGCCCAAAGAAAGGGGAAAGAATACCCCAAAGAAAGGGGAAAGACAGCCCAAAGAAAGGGGAAAGAAAGCCCAAAGAAAGGGGAAAGAAAGCCCAAAGAAAGAGGAAAGAAAGCCCGAAGAAAGCCCAAAGAAAGCCCAAAGAAAGCCCAAAGAAAGCCCAAAGAAAGCCCAAACAAAGGGGAAAGAAATCCCGAAGAAAGCCCAAAGAAAGCCCAAAGAAAGCCCAAAGAAAGCCCAAAGAAAGCCCCAATCAAAGGGGAAAGAAAGCCCAAAGAATGGGGAAAGAAAGCCCAGAGAAAGGGAAAACAAAGCCCAAAGAAAGGGGAAAAAAAGCCCAAAGAAAGGGGAAAGAAAGCCCAAAGAAAGGTGAGAGAAAGCCCAAAGAAAGGACAAAGAAAGGGGAAAGAAAGCCCAAAGAAAGGGGATAGAAAGCCCAAAGAAAGGGGAAAGAGAACCCAAAGAAAAGGAAAAGAAAGCCCAAAGAAAGCCCAAAGAAAGCGGAAAGAAAGCCCAAAGAAAGCCCAAAGAAAGGGGAAAGAAAGCCCAAAGAAAGGGGAAACAAAGCCCAAAGAAAGTGGAAAGAAAGCCCAAAGAAAGCCCAAAGAAAGGGGAAAGAAAGCCCAAAGAAAGGGGAAAGAAAGCCCAAAGACAGCCCAAGGAAAGGGGAAAGAAAGCCCAAAGAAAGCCCAAAGAAGGGGAAAGAAAGGGGAAAGAAAGCCCAAAGAAAGGGGAAAGAAAGCCCAAAGAATGCCCAAAGAAAAGGGGAAAGAAAGTGCAAAGAAAGCCCAAAGAAAGGGGAAAGAAAGCCCAAAGAAAGGGGAAAGACAGCCCAAAGAAAGGGGAAAGAAAGCCCAAAGAAAGCCAAAAGAAAGGGGAAAGAAAGCACAAAGAAAGCCCAAACAAAGGGGAAAGAAAGCCCAAAGAAAGGGGGAAAGAAAGCCCAAAGAAAGGGGAATGACAGCCCAAAGAAAGGGGAAAGAAAGCCCAAAGAAAGGGGAAAAAAAGCCCAAAGAAAGCCCAAACAAAGGTGAAAGAAATCCCAAAGAAAGGGGAAAGAAAGCCCAGAGAAAGCCCAAAGAAAGCCCAAAGAAAGCCCAAAGAAAAGGGAAAGAAAGCCCAAAGAAAGGGGAAAGAATACCCAAAGAAAGGGGGAAAGACAGCCCAAAGAAAGGGGAAAGAAAGCCCAAAGAAAGGGGAAAGAAAGCCCAAAGAAAGAGTAAAGAAAGCCCGAAGAAAGCCCAAAGAAAGCCCAAAGAAAGCCCAAAGAAAGCCCAAACAAAGGGGAAAGAAATCCCGAAGAAAGCCCAAAGAAAACCCAAAGAAAGCCAAAAGAAAGCCCAATCAAAGGGAAAGAAAGCCCAAAGAAAGTGGAAAGAAAGGGGAAAGAAAGCCCAAAGAAAGCCCAAGGAAAGCCCAAAGAAAGGGGAAAGAAAGCCCAAAGAAACCACAAAGAAAGGGGAAAGAAAGGCCAAAGAAAGGGGAAAGAAAGCCCAAAGAAAGGGGAAAGAAAGCCCAAAGAAAGGGGAAAGAAAGCCCAAAGAAGGGAGGAAGAAAGCCCAAAGAATGCCCAAAGAAAGGGGAAAGAAAGGGGAAAGAAAGCCCAAAGAAAGCCCAAAGAAAGGGGAAAGAAAGCGCAAAGAAAGCCCACAGAAAGGGGAAAGAAAGCCCAAAGAAAGGGGAAAGAAAGCCCAAAGAAAGGCGGAAAGACAGCCCAAAGAAAGCCCAAAGAAAGGGGAAAGAAAGCCCAAAGAAAAGGGAAAGAAAGCTCAAAGAAAGCCCAAAGAAAGGGGAAAGAAAGCCCAAAGAAAGGGGAAAGAAAGCCCAAAGAAAGGGGAAAGAAAGCCCAAAGAAAGGGGAAAGAAAGCTCAGAGAAATGCCAAAGAAAGCCCAAAGAAAGCCCAAAGAAAAGGGAAAGAAAGCCCAAAGAAAGGGGAAAGAAAGCCCAAAGAAAGGGGAATGACAGCCCAAAGAAAGGGGAAAGAAAGCCCAAAGAAAGGGGAAAGAAAGCCCAAAGAAAGGGGGAAAGAAAGCCCAAAGAAAGGGGAAAGAAAGCTCAAAGAAAGGGGAAAGAAAGCCCAAAGAAATGGGAAAGAAAGCCCAAAGAAAGGGGCAAGAAAGCCCAAAGAAAGGGGAAAGAAAGCCCAAAGAAAAGGGGAAAGAAAGCCCAAAGAAAGCCCAAACAAAGGGGAAAGAAAGCCCAAAGAAAGGGGAAAGAAAGCCCAGAGAAAGCCCAAAGAAAGCCCAAGGAAAGCCCAAAGAAAAGGGAAAGAAAGCCCAAAGAAAGGGGAAAGAATACCCAAAAGAAAGGGGAAAGACAGCCCAAAGAAAGGGGAAAGAAAGCCCAAAGAAAGGGGAAAGAAAGCCCAAAGAAAGAGGAAAGAAAGCCCGAAGAAAGCCCAAAGAAAGCCCAAACAAAGGGGAAAGAAATCCCGAAGAAAGCCCAAAGAAAGCCCAAAGAAAGCCCAAAGAAAGCCCAATCAAAGGGGAAAGAAAGCCCAAAGAAAGTGGAAAGAAAGGGGAAAGAAAGCCCAAAGAAAGCCCCAAGGAAAGCCCAAAGAAAGGGGAAAGAAAGCCCAAAGAAACCCCAAAGAAAGGGGAAAGAAAGGCCAAAGAAAGGGGGAAAGAAAGCCCAAAGAAAGGGGAAAGAAAGCCCAAAGAAAGGGGAAAGAAAGCCCAAAGAAAGGGGAAAGAAAGCCCAAAGAAAGGAGGAAGAAAGCCCAAAGAAAGCCCAAAGAAAGGGGAAAGAAAGGGGAAAGAAAGCCCAAAGAAAGCCCAAAGAAAGGGGAAAGAAAGCGCAAAGAAAGCCCACAGAAAGGGGAAAGAAAGCCCAAAGAAAGGGGAAAGAAAGCCCAAAGAAAGGGGAAAGACAGCCCAAAGAAAGCCCAAAGAAAGGGGAAAGAAAGCCCAAAGAAAGGGGAAAGAAAGCTCAAAGAAAGCCCAAAGAAAGGGGAAAGAAAGCCCAAAGAAAGGGGAAAGAAAGCCCAAAGAAAGGGGAAAGAAAGCCCAAAGAAAGGGGAAAGAAAGCTCAGAGAAATGCCAAAGAAAGCCCAAAGAAAGCCCAAAGAAAGGGAAAGAAAGCCCAAAGAAAGGGGAAAGAAAGCCCAAAGAAAGGGGAATGACAGCCCAAAGAAAGGGGAAAGAAAGCCAAAAGAAAGCCCAAAGAAAGCCCAAAGAAAGCCCACAGAAAGGGGAAAGAAAGCCCAAAGAAAGAACAAAGAAAGCCCAAGGAAAGCCCAAAGAAAGGGGGAAAGAAAGCCCAAAGAAACCCCAAAGAAAGGGGAAAGAAAGGCCAAAGAAAGGGGAAAGAAAGCCCAAAGAAAGGGGAAAGAAAGCCCAAAGAAAGGGGAAAGAAAGCCCAAAGAAGGGGAAAGAAAGCCCAAAGAAAGGAGGAAGAAAGCCCAAAGAAAGCCCAAAGAAAGGGGAAAGAAAGGGGAAAGAAAGCCCAAAGAAAGCCCAAAGAAAGGGGAAAGAAAGCGCAAAGAAAGCCCACAGAAAGGGGAAAGAAAGCCCAAAGAAAGGGGAAAGAAAGCCCAAAGAAAGGGGAAAGACAGCCCAAAGAAAGCCCAAAGAAAGGGGAAAGAAAGCCCAAAGAAAGGGGAAAGAAAGCTCAAAGAAAGCCCAAAGAAAGGGGAAAAGAAAGCCCAAAGAAAGGGGAAAGAAAGCCCAAAGAAAGGGGAAAGAAAGCCCAAAGAAAGGGGAAAGAAAGCTCAGAGAAATGCCAAAGAAAGCCCAAAGAAAGCCCAAAGAAAAGGGAAAGAAAGCCCAAAGAAAGGGGAAAGAAAGCCCAAAGAAAGGGGAATGACAGCCCAAAGAAAGGGGAAAGAAAGCCAAAAGAAAGCCCAAAGAAAGCCCAAAGAAAGCCCACAGAAAGGGGAAAGAAAGCCCAAAGAAAGAACAAAGAAAGCCCAAGGAAAGCCCAAAGAAAGGGGAAAGAAAGCCCAAAGAAAGCCCAAAGAAAGCCCAAAGAAAGCCCAAAGAAATGGGAAAGAAAGCCCAAAGAAAGCCCAAAGAAAGGGGAAAGAAAGCCCAAAGAAAGGGGAAACAAAGCCCAAAGAAATGGGAAAGAAAGGGGAAAGAAAGCCCAAAGAAAGGGGAAAGAAAGGGGAAAGAAAGGGGAAAGAAAGCCCAAAGAAAGCCCAAAGAAATCCCAAAGAAAGGGGAAAAGAAAGCCGAAAGAAAGCCCAAAGAAAGGGGGAAAGAAAGCCCAAAGAAAGGGGAATGACAGACCAAAGAAAGGGGAAGGAAAGCCCAAAGAAAGGGGAAAGAAAGCCCAAAGAAAGGGGAAAGAAAGCCCAAAGAAAGGGGAAAGAAAGCTCAAAGAAAGGGGAAAGAAAGCCCAAAAAAATGGGAAAGAAAGCCCAAAGAAAGGGGAAAGAAAGCCCAAAGAAAGGGGAAAGAAAGCCCAAAGAAAGCCAAAAGAAAGGGGAAAGAAAGCCCAAAGAAAGCCCAAACAAGGGGAAAGAAAGCCCAAAGAAAGGGGAAAGAAAGCCCAAAGAAAGGGGCAAGAAAGCCCAAAGAAAGGGGAAAGAAAGCCCAAAGAAAGGGGAAAGAAAGCACAAAGAAAGCCCAAACAAAGGGGAAAGAAAGCCCAAAGAAGGGGAAAGAAAGCCCAGAGAAAGCCCAAAGAAAGCCCAAGGAAAGCCCAAAGAAAAGGGAAAGAAAGCCAAAAGAAATGGGAAAGAATACCCAAAGAAAGGGGAAAGACAGCCCAAAGAAAGGGGAAAGAAAGCCCAAAGAAAGGGGAAAGAAAGCCCAAAGAAAGAGGAAAGAAAGCCCGAAGAAAGCCCAAAGAAAGCCCAAAGAAAGCCAAAGTAAGCCCAAACAAAGGGGAAAGAAATCCAGAAGAAAGCCCAAAGAAAGCCCAAAGAAAGCCCAAAGAAAGCCCAATCAAAGGGGAAAGAAAGCCCAAAGAAAGGGGAAAGAAAGCCCAGAGAAAGGGAAAACAAAGCCCAAAGAAAGGGGAAAAAAAACCCAAAGAAAGGGGAAAGAAAGCCCAAAGAAAGGTGAGAGAAAGCCCAAAGAAAGCCCAAAGAAAGGGGAAAGAAAGCCCAAAGAAAGGGGATAGAAAGCCCAAAGAAAGTGGAAAGAAAGCCCAAAGAAAGGGGAAAGAAAGCCCAAAGAAAGGGGAAAGAGAACCCAAAGAAAAGGAAAAGAAAGCCCAAAGAAAGCCCAAAGAAAGCGGAAAGAAAGCCCAAAGAAAGCCCAAAGAAAGCCCAAAGAAAGGGGAAAGAAAGCCCAAAGAAAGGGGAAACAAAGCCCAAAAGAAAGTGGAAAGAAAGCCCAAAGAAAGCCAAAAGAAAGGGGAAAGAAAGCCCAAAGAAAGGGGAAACAAAGCCCAAAGACAGCCCAAAGAAAGGGGAAAGAAAGCCCAAAGAAAGCCCAAAGAAAGGGGAAAGAAAGGGGAAAGAAAGCCCAAAGAAAGGGGAAAGAAAGCCCAAAGAAAGCCCAAAGAAAGGGGAAAGAAAGTGCAAAGAAATACCAAAGAAAGGGGAAAGAAAGCCCAAAGAAAGGGGAAAGAAAGCCCAAAGCAAGGGGAAAGAAAGCCCAAAGAAAGGGGAATGACAGCCCAAGGAAAGGGGAAAGAAAGCCCAAAGAAAGCCAACAGAAAGGGGAAAGAAAGCCCAAACAAAGCCCAAAGAAAGGGGAAAGAAAGCCCAAAGAAAGGGGAAAGAAAGCCCAAAGAAAGGGGAAAGAAAGCCCAAAGAAAGGGGAAAGAAAGCCCAAAGAAAGGGGAAAGAAAGCCCAAAGAAAGCCCAAACAAAGGGGAAAGAAAGCCCAAAGAAAAGGGGAAAGAAAGCCCAAAGAAAGCCCAAAGAAATCCCAAAGAAAGGGGAAAGAAAGCCGAAAGAAAGCCCAAAGAAAGGGGAAAGAAAGCCCAAAGAAAGGGGAATGACAGCCCAAAGAAAGGGGAAAGAAAGCCCAAAGAAAGGGGAAAGAAAGCCCAAAGAAAGGGGAAAGAAAGCTCAAAGAAAGGGGAAAGAAAGCCCAAAGAAATGGGAAAGAAAGCCCAAAGAAAGGGGAAAGAAAGCCCAAAGAAAGGGGAAAGAAAGCCCAAAGAAAGCCAAAAGAAAGGGGAAAGAAAGCCCAAAGAAAGCCCAAACAAAGGGGAAAGAAAGCCCAAAGAAAGGGGAAAGAAAGCCCAAAGAAAGGGGAAAGAAAGCCCAAAGAAAGGGGAAAGAAAGCCCAAAGAAAGGGGAAAGAAAGCCCAAAGAAAGCCCAAACAAAGGGGAAAGAAAGCCCAAAGAAAGGGGAAAGAAAGCCCAGAGAAAGCCCAAAGAAAGCCCAAGGAAAGCCCAAAGAAAAGGGAAAGAAAGCCCAAAGAAAGGGGAAAGAAAGCCCAAAGAAAGAGGAAAGAAAGCCCGAAGAAAGCCCAAAGAAAGCCCAAAGAAAGCCCAAAGTAAGCCCAAACAAAGGGGAAAGAAATCCAGAAGAAAGCCCAAAGAAAGCCCAAAGAAAGCCCAAAGAAAGCCCAATCAAAGGGGAAAGAAAGCCCAAAGAAAGGGGAAAGAAAGCCCAGAGAAAGGGAAAACAAAGCCCAAAGAAAGGGGAAAAAAAGCCCAAAGAAAGGGGAAAGAAAGCCCAAAGAAAGGTGAGAGAAAGCCCAAAGAAAGCCCAAAGAAAGGGGAAAGAAAGCCCAAAGAAAGGGGATAGAAAGCCCAAAGAAAGTGGAAAGAAAGCCCAAAGAAGGGGAAAGAAAGCCCAAAGAAAGGGGAAAGAGAACCCAAAGAAAAGGAAAAGAAAGCCCAAAGAAAGCCCAAAGAAAGCGGAAAGAAAGCCCAAAGAAAGCCCAAAGAAAGCCCAAAGAAAGGGGAAAGAAAGCCCAAAGAAAGGGGAAACAAAGCCCAAAGAAAGTGGAAAGAAAGCCCAAAGAAAAGCCAAAAGAAAGGGGAAAGAAAGCCCAAAGAAAGCCCAAAGAAAGCCAAAAGAAAGGGGAAAGAAAGCCCAAAGAAAGGGGAAACAAAGCCCAAAGACAGCCCAAAGAAAGGGGAAAGAAAGCCCAAAGAAAGCCCAAAGAAAGGGGAAAGAAAGGGGAAAGAAAGCCCAAAGAAAGGGGAAAGAAAGCCCAAAGAAAGCCCAAAGAAAGGGGAAAGAAAGTGCAAAGAAATACCAAAGAAAGGGGAAAGAAAGCCCAAAGAAAGGGGAAAGAAAGCCCAAAGCAAGGGGAAAGAAAGCCCAAAGAAAGGGGAAAGACAGCCCAAGGAAAGGGGAAAGAAAGCCCAAAGAAAGCCAACAGAAAGGGGAAAGAAAGCCCAAACAAAGCCCAAACAAAGGGGAAAGAAAGCCCAAAGAAAGGGGAAAGAAAGCCCAAAGAAAGGGGAAAGAAAGCCCAAAGAAAGGGGAAAGAAAGCCCAAAGAAAGGGGGAAAGAAAGCCCAAAGAAAGCCCAAACAAAGGGGAAAGAAAGCCCAAAGAAAGGGGGAAAGAAAGCCCAAAGAAAGCCCAAAGAAATCCCAAAGAAAGGGGAAAGAAAGCCGAAAGAAAGCCCAAAGAAAGGGGAAAGAAAGCCCAAAGAAAGGGGAATGACAGCCCAAAGAAAGGGGAAAGAAAGCCCAAAGAAAGGGGAAAGAAAGCCCAAAGAAAGGGGAAAGAAAGCCCAAAGAAAGGGGAAAGAAAGCTCAAAGAAAGGGGAAAGAAAGCCCAAAGAAATGGGAAAGAAAGCCCAAAGAAAGGGGAAAGAAAGCCCAAAGAAAGGGGAAAGAAAGCCCAAAGAAAGCCAAAAGAAAGGGGAAAGAAAGCCCAAAGAAAGCCCAAACAAAGGGGAAAGAAAGCCCAAAGAAAGGGGAAAGAAAGCCCAAAGAAAGGGGAAAGAAAGCCCAAAGAAAGGGGAAAGAAAGCCCAAAGAAAGGGGAAAGAAAGCCCAAAGAAAGCCCAAACAAAGGGGAAAGAAAGCCCAAAGAAAGGGGAAAGAAAGCCCAGAGAAAGCCCAAAGAAAGCCCAAGGAAAGCCCAAAGAAAAGGGAAAGAAAGCCCAAAGAAAGGGGAAAGAAAGCCCAAAGAAAGAGGAAAGAAAGCCCGAAGAAAGCCCAAAGAAAGCCCAAAGAAAGCCCAAAGTAAGCCCAAACAAAGGGGAAAGAAATCCAGAAGAAAGCCCAAAGAAAGCCCAAAGAAAGCCCAAAGAAAGCCCAATCAAAAGGGAAAGAAAGCCCAAAGAAAGGGGAAAGAAAGCCCAGAGAAAGGGAAAACAAAGCCCAAAGAAAGGGGGAAAAAAAGCCCAAAGAAAGGGGAAAGAAAGCCCAAAGAAAGGTGAGAGAAAGCCCAAAGAAAGCCCAAAGAAAGGGGAAAGAAAGCCCAAAAAGGGGGATAGAAAGCCCAAAGAAAGTGGAAAGAAAGCCCAAAGAAAGGGGAAAGAAAGCCCAAAGAAAGGGGAAAGAGAACCCAAAGAAAAGGAAAAGAAAGCCCAAAGAAAGCCCAAAGAAAGCGGAAAGAAAGCCCAAAGAAAGCCCAAAGAAAGCCCAAAGAAAGGGGAAAGAAAGCCCAAAGAAAGGGGAAACAAAGCCCAAAGAAAGTGGAAAGAAAGCCCAAAGAAAGCCAAAAGAAAGGGGGAAAGAAAGCCCAAAGAAAGGGGAAACAAAGCCCAAAGACAGCCCAAAGAAAGGGGAAAGAAAGCCCAAAGAAAGCCCAAAGAAAGGGGAAAGAAAGGGGAAAGAAAGCCCAAAGAAAGCGGAAAGAAAGCCCAAAGAAAGCCCAAAGAAAGGGGAAAGAAAGTGCAAAGAAATACCAAAGAAAGGGGAAAGAAAGCCAAAGAAAGGGGAAAGAAAGCCCAAAGCAAGGGGAAAGAAAGCCCAAAGAAAGGGGAAAGACAGCCCAAAGAAACGGGAAAGAAAGCCCAAAGAAAGCCAACAGAAAGGGGAAAGAAAGCCCAAACAAAGCCCAAACAAAGGGGAAAGAAAGCCCAAAGAAAGGGGAAAGAAAGCCCAAAGAAAGGGGAAAGAAAGCCCAAAGAAAGGGGAAAGAAAGCCCAAAGAAAGGGGAAAGAAAGCCCAAAGAAAGCCCAAACAAAGGGGAAAGAAAGCCCAAAGAAAGGGGAAAGAAAGCCCAGAGAAAGCCTAAAGAAAGCCCAAAGAAAGCCCAAAGAAAAGGGGAAAGAAAGCCCAAAGGAAGGGGAAAGAATACCCAAAGAAAGGGGAAAGAAAGCCCAAAGAAAGCCCAAAGAAAAGGGGAAAGAAAGCCCAAAGAAAGCCCAAAGAAAGGGGAAAGAAAGCCCAAAGAAAGGGGAAAGAAAGCCCAAAGAAAGAGGAAAGAAAGCCCAAAGAAAGCCCAAAGAAAGCCCAAAGAAAGCCCAAAGAAAGCCCAAACAAAGGGGAAAGAAATCCCGAAGAAAGCCCAAAGAAAGCCCAAAGAAAGCCCAAAGAAAGCCCAATCAAAGGGGAAAGAAAGCCCAAAGAAAGGGGAAAGAAAGCCCAGAGAAAGGGAAAACAAAGCACAAAGAAAGGGGAAAAAAAGCCCAAAGAAAGGGGAAAGAAAGCCCAAAGAAAGGTGAGAGAAAGCCCAAAGAAAGCCCAAAGAAAGGGGAAAGAAAGCCCAAAGAAAGGGGATAGAAAGCCCAAAGAAAGTGGAAAGAAAGCCCAAAGAAAGGGGAAAGAAAGCCCAAAGAAAGGGGAAAGAGAACCCAAAGAAAAGGAAAAGAAAGCCCAAAGAAAGCCCAAAGAAAGCGGAAAGAAAGCCCAAAGAAAGCCCAAAGAAAGGGGGAAAGAAAGCCCAAAGAAAGGGGAAAGAAAGCCCAAAGACAGCCCAAAGAAAGGGGAAATAAAGCCCAAAGAAAGCCCAAAGAAAGGGGAAAGAAAGGGGAAAGAAAGCTCAAAGAAAGGGGAAAGAAAGCCCAAAGAAAGCCCAAAGAAAGGGGAAAGAAAGCGCAAAGAAATACCAAAGAAAGGGGGAAAGAAAGCCCAAAGAAAGGGGAAAGAAAGCCCAAAGAAAGGGGAAAGAAAGCCCAAAGAAAGGGGAAAGAAAGCCCAAAGAAAGCCCAAAGAAAGGGGAAAGAAAGCCCAAAGAAAAGGGAAAGAAAGCCCAAAGAATGCCCAAAGAAAGCGGAAAGAAAGCCCAAAGAATGCCTAAAGAAAGCCTAAAGAAAGCCTAAAGAAAGGGGAAACAAAGCCCAAAGAAAGGGGAAAGAAAGCCCAAAGAAAGCCCAAAGAAAGGGGAAAGAAAGCCCAAAGAAAGGGGAAAGAAAGCCCAAAGAAAGCCCAAAGAAATGGGAAAGAAAGCCCAAAGAAAGGGGAAAGAAAGCCCAAAGATAGCCCAAGGAAAGGGGAAACAAAGCCCAAAGGGGAAAGAAAGCCCAAAGAAAGCCCAAAGAAAGGGGAAAGAAAGCCCAAAGAAAGGGGAAAGAAAGCCCAAAGAAAGCCCAAAGAAAGGGGAAAGAAAGCCCAAAGAAAGGGGAAAGAAAGCCCAAAGAAAGCCCAAAGAAAGCCCAAAGAAAGCCCAAAGAAAGGGGAAAGAAAGCCCAAAGAAAGGGGAAAGAAAGCCCAAAGAAAACCCAAAGAAAGCCCAAAGAAAGCCCACAGAAAGCCCAAAGAAAGCCCAAAGAAAGCCCAAAGAAAGGGGAAAGAAAGCCCAAAGAAAGGGGAAAGAAAGCCCAAAGAAAGGGGAAAGAAAGCCCAAAGAAAAGCCCAAAGAAAGAGGAAAGAAAGGGCAAAGAAAGCCCAAAGAAAGCCCAAAGAATGCCCAAAGAAAGGGGAAAGAAAGCCCAAAGAAAGCCCAAAGAAAGGGGAAAGAAAGCCTATGAAAGCCCAAAGAAAGCCCAAAGAAAGGCCAAAGAAAGGGGAAAGAAAGCCCAAAGAAAGGGGGAAGAAAGCCCAAAGAATGGGGAATGACAGCCCAAAGAAAGGGGAAAGAAAGCCCAAAGAAAGGGGAAAGAAAGCCCAAAGAAAGGGGAAAGAAAGCCCAAGAAAGGGGAAAGAAAGCCCAAAGAAAGGGGAAAGAAAGAGCCAAGGAAAGCCCAAAGAAAGGGGAAAGAAAGCCCAAAGAGAGGGGAAAGTAAGCCCAAAGAAAGCCCACAGAAAGGGGAAAGAAAGCCCAAAGAAAGGGGAAAGAAAGCCCAAAGAAAGCCCAAAGAAAGCCCAAAGAAAGCCCAAAGAAAGCCCAAAAAAAGCCCAAAGAAAGGGGAAAGGAAAGCCCAAAGAAAGGGGAAAGAAAGCCCAAAGAAAGGGGAATGACAGCCCAAAGAAAGGGGAAAGAAAGCCCAAAGAAAGGGGAAAGAGAACCCAAAGAAAAGGAAAAGAAAGCCCAAAGAAAGCCCAAAGAAAGCGGAAAGAAAGCCCAAAGAAAGCCCAAAGAAAGGGGAAAGAAAGCCCAAAGAAAGGGGAAAGAAAGCCCAAAGACAGCCCAAAGAAAGGGGAAATAAAGCCCAAAGAAAGCCCAAAGAAAGGGGAAAGAAAGGGGGAAAGAAAGCTCAAAGAAAGGGGAAAGAAAGCCCAAAGAAAGCCCAAAGAAAGGGGAAAGAAAGCGCAAAGAAATACCAAAGAAAGGGGAAAGAAAGCCCAAAGAAAGGGGAAAGAAAGCCCAAAGAAAGGGGAAAGAAAGCCCAAAGAAAGGGGAAAGAAAGCCCAAAGAAAGCCCAAAGAAAGGGGAAAGAAAGCCCAAAGAAAAGGGAAAGAAAGCCCAAAGAATGCCCAAAGAAAGCGGAAAGAAAGCCCAAAGAATGCCTAAAGAAAGCCTAAAGAAAGCCTAAAGAAAGGGGAAACAAAGCCCAAAGAAAGGGGAAAGAAAGCCCAAAGAAAGCCCAAAGAAAGGGGAAAGAAAGCCCAAAGAAAGGGGGAAAGAAAGCCAAAGAAAGCCCAAAGAAAGGGGAAAGAAAGCCCAAAGAAAGGGGAAAGAAAGCCCAAAGATAACCCAAGGAAAGGGGGAAACAAAGCCCAAAGGGGAAAGAAAGCCCAAAGAAAGCCCAAAGAAAGGGGAAAGAAAGCCCAAAGAAAGGGAAAGAAAGCCCAAAGAAAGCCCAAAAGAAAAGGGGAAAGAAAGCCAAAGAAAGGGGAAAGAAAGCCCAAAGAAAGCCCAAAGAAAGCCCAAAGAAAGCCCAAAGAAAGGGGAAAGAAAGCCCAAAGAAAGCCCAAAGAAAGGGGAAAGAAAGCCCAAAGAAAGCCCAAAGAAAGGGGAAAGAAAGCCCAAAGAAAGGGGAAAGAAAGCCCAAAGAAAACCCAAAGAAAGCCCAAAGAAAGCCCACAGAAAGCCCAAAGAAAGCCCAAAGAAAGCCCAAAGAAAGGGGAAAGAAAGCCCAAAGAAAGGGGAAAGAAAGCCCAAAGAAAGGGGAAAGAAAGCCCAAAGAAAGCCCAAAGAAAGAGGAAAGAAAGGGCAAAGAAAGCCCAAAGAAAGCCCAAAGAATGCCCAAAGAAAGGGGAAAGAAAGCCCAAAGAAAGCCCAAAGAAAGGGGAAAGAAAGCCTATGAAAGCCCAAAGAAAGCCCAAAGAAAGGCCAAAGAAAGGGGAAAGAAAGCCCAAAGAAAGGGGGAAGAAAGCCCAAAGAATGGGGAATGACAGCCCAAAGAAAGGGGAAAGAAAGCCCAAAGAAAGGGGAAAGAAAGCCCAAAAGAAAGGGGAAAGAAAGCCCAAGAAAGGGGAAAGAAAGCCCAAAGAAAGGGGAAAGAAAGCCCAAGGAAAGCCCAAAGAAAGGGGAAAGAAAGCCCAAAGAGAGGGGAAAGTAAGCCCAAAGAAAGCCCACAGAAAGGGGAAAGAAAGCCCAAAGAAAGGGGAAAGAAAGCCCAAAGAAAGCCCAAAGAAAGCCCAAAGAAAGCCCAAAGAAAGCCCAAAGAAAGCCCAAAAAAAAGCCCAAAGAAAGGGGAAAGAAAGCCCAAAGAAAGGGGAAAGAAAGCCCAAGAAAGGGGAATGACAGCCCAAAGAAAGGGGAAAGAAAGCCAAAGAAAGGGGAAAGAAAGCCCAAAGAAAGGGGAAAGAAAGCCCAAAGAAAGGGGAAAAGAAAGCCCAAAGATAGGGGAAAGAAAGCCCAAAGAAAGCCCCAATAAATCCCAAAGAAAGCCCACAGAAAGCCCAAAGAAAGCCCAAAGAAAGCCCAAAGAAAGCCAAAGAAAGCCCAAAGAAAGAGGAAAGAAAGGGCAAAGAAAGCCCAAAGAAAGCCCAAAGAATGCCCAAAGAAAGGGGAAAGTAAGCCCAAAGAAAGCCCAAAGAAAGGGGAAAGAAAGCCTATGAAAGCCCATAGAAAGCCCAAAGAAAGGCCAAAGAAAGGGGAAAGAAAGCCCAAAGAAAGGGGAAAGAAAGCCCAAAGAATGGGGAATGACAGCCCAAAGAAAGGGGAAAGAAAGCCCAAAGAAAGGGGGAAAGAAAGCCCAAAGAAAGGGGAAAGAAAGCCCAAGAAAGGGGAAAGAAAGCCCAAAGAAAGGGGAAAGAAAGCCCAAGGAAAGCCCAAAGAAAGGGGAAAGAAAGCCCAAAGAAAGGGGAAAGTAAGCCCAAAGAAAGCCCACAGAAAGGGGAAAGAAAGCCCAAAGAAAGGGGAAAGAAAGCCCAAAGAAAGCCCAAAGAAAGCCCAAAGAAAGCCCAAAGAAAGCCCAAAGAAAGCCCAAAAAAACCCCAAAGAAAGGGGAAAGAAAGCCCAAAGAAAGGGGAAAGAAGAGCCCAAAGAAAGGGGAATGACAGCCCAAAGAAAGGGGAAAGAAAGCCCAAAGAAAGGGGAAAGAAAGCCCAAAGAAAGGGGAAAGAAAGCCCAAAGAAAGGGGAAAGAAAGCCCAAAGAAAGGGGAAAGAAAGCCCAAAGAAAGGGGAAAGAAAGCCCAAAGAAAGGGGAAAGAAAGCCCAAAGAAAGGGGAAAGAAAGCCAAAGAAAGCCCAAAGAAAGTGGAAAGAAAGGGGAAAGAAAGCCCAAAGAAAGCCCAAAGAAAGACCAAGGAAAGCCCAAAGAAAGGGGAATGACAGCCCAAAGAAAGGGGAAAGAAAGCCCAAAGAAAGGGGGAATGACAGCCCAAAGAAAGGGGAAAGAAAGCCCAAAGAAAGGGGAAAGAAAGCCCAAAGAGAGGGGAAAGAAAGCCCAAAGAAAGGGGAAAGAAAGCCCAAGAAAGCCCAAAGAAAGTGGAAAGAAAGGGGAAAGAAAGCCCAAAGAAAGCCCAAAGAAAGCCAAGTAAAGCCCAAAGAAAGGGGAAAGAAAGCCCAAAGAAAGGGGAAAGAAAGCCCAAAGAAAGCCCAAAGAAAGGGGAAAGAAAGCCCAAGGAAAGGGGGAAACAAAGCCCAAAAAAGGGGAAAGAAAGGGGAAAGAAAGCCCAAAGTAAATGGAAAAAAAAGGGGAAAGAAAGCCCAAAGAAAGCCCAAAGAAAGGGGAAAGAAAGCCCAAAGAAAGGGGAAAGAAAGCCGAAAGAAAGGGGAATGACAGCCCAAAGAAAAGGGAAAAAAGCCCAAAGAAAGGGGAAAGAAAGCCCAAAGAAAGGGGGAAGAAAGCCCAAAGAAAGCCCAAAGAAAGGGGAAAGAATGCCCAAAGAAAGGGGAAAGAAAGCACAAAGAAAGGGGAAAGAAAGTCCAAAGAAAGGGGAAAGAAAGCCCAAAGAAAGGGGAAAGACACCCCAAAGAAAGCCCAAAGAAAGGGGAAAGAAAGCCCAAAGAAAGGGGAAAGAAAGCTCAAAGAAAGCTCAAAGAAAGGGGAAAGAAAGCCCAAAGAAAGGGGAAAGAAAGCCCAAAGAAAGGGGAAAGAAAGCCCAGAGAATGCCCGAAGAAAGCCCGAAGAAAGCCCGAAGAAAGCCCAAAGAAAGCCCAAAGAAAAGGGAAAGAAACCCCAAAGAAAGGGGGAAAGAAAGGGGAAAGAAAGCCAGAAGAAAGGGGAAAGAAAGCCCAAAGAAAGCCCAAAGGAAAGGGAAAAGAAAGCCCAAAGAAAGGGGAAAGAAAGGGGGAAAGAAAAGCGCAAAGAAAGCCCAAAGAAAGGGGAAAGAAAGCCCAAAGAAAGGGGAAAGAAAGCCCAAAGAAAGGGGAAAGAAAGCCCAAAGAAAGGGGAAAGACAGCCCAAAGAAAGCCCAAAGAAAGGGGAAAGAAAAGCCCAAAGAAAGGGGAAAGAAAGCCCAAAGAAAGGGAATGACAGCCCAAAGAAAGGGGAAAGAAAGCCCAAAGAAAGGGGAAGAAAGCCCAAAGAAAGGGGAAAGAAAGCCCAAAGAAAGGGGAAAGAAAGCCTATGAAAGCCCAAAGAAAGTGGAAAGAAAGGGGAAAGAAAACCCAAAGAAAGCCCAAGGAAAGCCCAAAGAAAGGGCGAAAATAGCCCAAAGAAAGGGGAAAGAAAGCCCAAAGAAAGCCCAAAGAAAGCCCATAGAAAGGGGAAAGAAATCCCAAAGAAAGGGGAAAGAAAGCCCAAAGAAAGCCCATGAAAGCCCAAAGAAAGTGGAAAGAAAGGGGAAAGAAAGCCCAAGGAAAGCCCAAAGAAAGCCCAAGGAAAGCCCAAAGAAAGGGGAAAGAAAGCCCAAAGAAAGGGGAAAGAAAGCCCAAAGAAAGCCCAAAGAAAGGGGAAAGAAAGCCCAAAGAAAGGGGAAACAAAGCCCAAAAAAGGAGAAAGAAAGGGGAAAGAAAGCCCAAAGTAAATGGAAAAAAAGGGGAAAGAAAGCCCAAAGAAAGCCCAAAGAAAGGGGAAAGAAAGCCCAAAGAAAGGGGAAAGAAAGCCCAAAGAAAGCCCAAAGACACCCCAAAGAAAGGGGAAAGAAAGCCCAAAGAAAGGGGAAAGAAAGCCCAAAGAAAGGGGAAAGAAAGCCCAAAGAAAGCCCAAAGAAAGCCCAAAGAAAGCCAAAGAAAGCCCAAAGAAAGCCCAAAAAAAGCCCAAAGAAAGGGGAAAGAAAGCCCAAAGAAAGGGGGAAAGAAAGCCCAAAGAAAGGGGAATGACAGCCCAAAGAAAGGGGAAAGAAAGCCCAAAGAAAGGGGAAAGAAAGCCCAAAGAAAGGGGAAGAAGAAAGCCCAAAGAAAGGGGAAAGAAAGCCCAAAGAAAGGGGAAAGAAAGCCCAAAGATAGGGGAAAGAAAGCCCAAAGAAAGCCCAAATAAATCCCAAAGAAAGCCCACAGAAAGCCCAAAGAAAGCCCAAAGAAAGCCCAAAGAAAGCCCAAAGAAAGGCCAAAGAAAGGGGAAAGAAAGCCCAAAGAAAGGGGAAAGAAAGCCCAAAGAAAGGGGAAAGAAAGCACAAAGAAAGGGGAAAGAAAGCCCAAAGAAAGGGGAAAGAAAGCCCAAAGAAAGCCCAAAGAAAGTGGAAAGAAAGGGGAAAGAAAGCCCAAAGAAAGCCCAAAGAAAGACCAAGGAAAGCCCAAAGAAAGGGGAAAGAAAGCCCAAAGAAAGGGGAATGACAGCCCAAAGAAAGGGGAAAGAAAGCCCAAAGAAAGGGGAATGACAGCCCAAAGAAAGGGGAAAGAAAGCCCAAAGAAAGGGGAAAGAAAGCCCAAAGAGAGGGGAAAGAAAGCCCAAAGAAAGGGGAAAGAAAGCCCAAGAAAGCCCAAAGAAAGTGGAAAGAAAGGGGAAAGAAAGCCCAAAGAAAGCCCAAAGAAAGCCCAAGTAAAGCCCAAAGAAAGGGGAAAGAAAGCCCAAAGAAAGGGGAAAGAAAGCCCAAAGAAAGCCCAAAGAAAGGGGAAAGAAAGCCCAAAGAAAGGGGAAACAAAGCCCAAAAAAGGGGAAAGAAAGGGGAAAGAAAGCCCAAAGTAAATGGAAAAAAAGGGGAAAGAAAGCCCAAAGAAAGCCCAAAGAAAGGGGAAAGAAAGCCCAAAGAAAGGGGAAAGAAAGCCCAAAGAAAGGGGAATGACAGCCCAAAGAAAAGGGAAAGAAAGCCCAAAGAAAGGGGAGAGAAAGCCCAAAGAAAGGGGGAAGAAAGCCCAAAGAAAGCCCAAAGAAAGGGGAAAGAAAGCCCAAAGAAAGCCCAAAGAAAGCCCAAAGAAAGGGGAAAGAAAGCACAAAGAAAGGGGAAAGAAAGTCCAAAGAAAGGGGAAAGAAAGCCCAAAGAAAGGGGAAAGACACCCCAAAGAAAGCCCAAAGAAAGGGGAAAGAAAGCCCAAAGAAAGGGGAAAGAAAGCTCAAAGAAAGCCCAAAGAAAGGGGAAAGAAAGCCCAAAGAAAGGGGAAAGAAAGCCCAAAGAAAGGGGAAAGAAAGCCCAAAGAAAGGGGAAAGAAAGCCCAGAGAATGCCCGAAGAAAGCCCGAAGAAAGCCCGAAGAAAGCCCAAAGAAAGCCCAAAGAAAAGGGAAAGAAACCCCAAAGAAAGGGGAAAGAAAGGGGAAAGAAAGCCAGAAGAAAGGGGAAAGAAATCCCAAAGAAAGCCCAAAGAAAGGGAAAAGAAAGCCCAAAGAAAGGGGAAAGAAAGGGGAAAGAAAGCGCAAAGAAAGCCCAAAGAAAGGGGAAAGAAAGCCCAAAGAAAGGGGAAAGAAAGCCCAAAGAAAGGGGAAAGAAAGCCCAAAGAAAGGGGAAAGACAGCCCAAAGAAAGCCCAAAGAAAGGGGAAAGAAAGCCCAAAGAAAGGGGAAAGAAAGCCCAAAGAAAGGGGAATGACAGCCCAAAGAAAGGGGAAAGAAAGCCCAAAGAAAGGGGAAGAAAGCCCAAAGAAATGGGAAAGAAAGCCCAAAGAAAGGGGAAAGAAAGCCTATGAAAGCCCAAAGAAAGTGGAAAGAAAGGGGAAAGAAAACCCAAAGAAAGCCCAAAGAAAGCCCAAGGAAAGCCCAAAGAAAGGGCGAAAATAGCCCAAAGAAAGGGGAAAGAAAGCCCAAAGAAAGCCCAAAGAAAGCCCAAAGAAAGCCCACAGAAAGGGGAAAGAAATCCCAAAGAAAGGGGAAAGAAAGCCCAAAGAAAGCCCAAGAAAGCCCAAAGAAAGTGGAAAGAAAGGGGAAAGAAAGCCCAAAGAAAGCCCAAAGAAAGCCCAAGGGAAGCCCAAAGAAAGGGGAAAGAAAGCCCAAAGAAAGGGGAAAGAAAGCCCAAAGAAAGCCCAAAGAAAGGGGAAAGAAAGCCCAAAGAAAGGGGAAACAAAGCCCAAAAAAGGAGAAAGAAAGGGGAAAGAAAGCCCAAAGTAAATGGAAAAAAAGGGGAAAGAAAGCCATAAGAAAGCCCAAAGAAAGGGGAAAGAAAGCCCAAAGAAAGGGGAAAGAAAGCCCAAAGAAAGCCCAAAGACACCCCAAAGAAAGGGGAAAGAAAGCCCAAAGAAAGGGGAAAGAAAGCCCAAAGAAAGGGAAAAGAAAGCCCAAGGAAAGGGGAAAGAAAGCCCAAAGTAAGGGGAAATAAAGCCCAAAGAAACGGGAAAGAAAGCCCAAAGAAAGGGGGAAGAAAGCCCAAAGAAAGCCCAAAGAAAGGGGAAAGAAAGGGGACAGAAAGCCCAAAGAAAGCCCAAAGAAAGCTCAAAGAAAGGGTACAGAAAGCCCAAAGAAAGCCCAAAGAAAGGGGAAAGAAAGCACAAAGAAACGGGAAAGAAAGTCCAAAGAAAGGGGAAAGAAAGCCCAAAGAAAGGGGAAAGACACCCCAAAGAAAGCCCAAAGAAAGGGGAAAGAAAGCCCAAAGAAAGGGGAAAGAAAGCTAAAAGAAAGCCCAAAGAAAGGGGAAAGAAAGCCCAAAGAAAGGGGAAAGAAAGCCCAAAGAAAGCGGAAAGAAAGCCCAAAGAAAGGGGAATGACAGCCCAAAGAAAGGGGAAAGAAAGCCCAAAGAAAGCGGAAAGAAAGCCCAAAGACAGGGGAAAGAAAGCCCAAAGAAAGGGGAAAGAAAGCCCAAGAAAGCCCAAAGAAAGCCCAAAGAAAGTGGAAAGAAAGCCCAAAGAAAGCCCAAAGAAAGCCCAAGGAAAGCCCAAAGAAAGGGGAAAGAAAGCCCAAAGAAAGGGGAATGAAAGCCCAAGGAAAGCCCAAAGAAAGGGGAAAGAAAGCCCAAAGAAAGGGGAAACAAAGCCCAAAGAAAGGGGAAAGAAAGGGGAAAGAAAGCCCAAAGAAAGGGGAAAGAAAGGGGAAAGAAAACCCAAAGAAAGCCCAAAGAAAGGGGAAAGAAAGCCCAAGGAAAGGGGGAAAGAAAGCTAAAAGAAAGGGGGAAGAAAGCCCAAAGAAAGCCCAAAGAAAGGGGAAAGAAAGCCATAAGAAAGCCAAAAGAAAGGGGAAAGAAAGCGCAAAGAAAGCCCAAAGAAAGGGGAAAGAAAGCCCAAAGAAAGGGGGAAGAAAGCCCAAAGAAAGCCCAAAGAAAGGGGAAAGAAAGCCATAAGAAAGCCAAAAGAAAGGGGAAAGAAAGCGCAAAGAAAGGGGAAAGAAAGCGCAAAGAAAGCCCAAAGAAAGGGGAAAGAAAGCCCAAAGAAAGGGGAAAGAAAGCCCAAAGAAAGGGGAAAGAAAGCCCAAAGAAAGGGGAAAGAAAGCCCAAAGAAAGGGGAAAGAAAGCCCAAAGAAAGGGGAAAGAAAGCCCAGAGAAAGCCCAAAGAAAGCCCAAAGAAAGCCCAAAGAAAGCCCAAAGAACAGGGAAGGAAAGCCCAAAGAAAGGGGAAAGAAAGCCCAAAGAAAGGGGAATGACAGCCCAAAGAAAGGGGAAAGAAAGCCCAAAGAAACGGGAAAGAAAGCCCAAAGAAAGTGGAAAGAAAGCCCAAAGAAAGTGGAAAGAAAGGGGAAAGAAAACCCAAAGAAACCCCAAAGAAAGCCCAAGGAATGTCCAAAGAAAGGGGAAAGAAAACCCAAAGAAAGGGGAAAGAAAGCCCAAAGAAAGCCCAAAGAAAGCCCACAGAAAGGGGAAAGAAAGCCCAAAGAAAGGGGAAAGAAAGCCCAAAGAAAGGGGAAAGAAAGCCCAAAGAAAGACCAAAGAAAGCCCGAAGAAAGGGGAAAGAAAGCCCTAAGAAAGGGGAAAGAAAGCCCAAAGAAAGGGGAATGACAGCCCAAAGAAAGGGGAAAGAAAGCCCAAAGAAAGGGGAAAGAAAGCCCAAAGAAAGGGGAAAGAAAGCCCAAAGAAATGGGAAAGAAAGCCCAAATAAAGGGGAATGACAGCCCAAAGAAAGGGGAAAGAAAGCCCAAAGAAAGGGGAAAGAAAGCCCAAAGAAAGGGGAAAGAAAGCCCAAAGAAAGGGGAAAGAAAGCCCAAAGAAAGGGGAAAGAAAGCCCAAAGAAAGCCCAAAGAAAGCCCAAAGAAACTGGAAAGAAAGGGGAAAGAAATCCCAAAGAAAGCCCAAAGAAAGCCCAAAGAAAGCCTACAGAAAGCCCAAAGAAATCCCAAAGAAAGCCCAAAGAAAGCCCAAAGAAATGTCAAAGACAGGGGAAAGAAAGCCCAAAGAAAGGGGAAAGAAAGCGCAAAGAAAGGGGAATGACAGCCCAAAGAAAGGGGAAAGAAAGCCCAAAGAAATCCCAAAGAAAGTGGAAAGAAAGGGGAAAGAAAGCCCAAAGAAAGCCCAAAGAAAGTTCAAGCAAAGCCCAAAGAAAGGGACAAGAAAGCCCAAAGAAAGGGGAATGACAGCCCAAAGAAAGGGGAAAGAAAGCCCAAAGAAAGGGGAAAGAAAGCCCAAGAAAGCCCAAAGAAAGTGGAAAGAAAGGGGAAAGAAAGCCCAAAGAAAGCCCAAAGAAAGCCCAAAGAAAGCCCAAAGAAAGTGGAAAGAAAGGGGAAAGAAAGCCCAAAGAAAGCCCAAGGAAAGCCCAAAGAAAGGGGAAATAAAGCCCAAAGAAAGGGTAATGACAGCCCAAAGAAAGGGTAAAGAAAGCCCAAAGAAAGGGGAAAGAAAGCCCAAAGAAAGGAGAAAAAAAGCCCAGAGAAAGGGGAAAGAAAGGGGAAAGAAAGCCCAAAGAAAGGGGAAAGAAAGCCCAAAGAAAGGGGAAAGAAAGCCCAAAGAAAAGGGAAAGAAAGCCCAGAGAAAGCCCGAAGAAAGCCCAAAGAAAGCCCAAAGAAAGCCCAAAGAAAAGGGAAAGAAAGCCCAAGGAAAGGGGAAAGAAAGCCCAAGGAAAGGGGAAAGAAATCCCAAAGAAAGGGGAAATAAAGCCCAAAGAAAGGGGAAAGAAAGCCCAAAGAAAGGGGGAAGAAAGCCCAAAGAAAGCCCAAAGAAAGGGGAAAGAAAGGGGACAGAAAGCCCAAAGAAAGCCCAAAGAAAGCCCAAAGAAAGCCCAAAGAAAGGGGAAAGAAAGCCCAAAGAAAGCCCAAAGAAAGGGGAAAGAAAGCGCAAAGAAAGCCCAAAGAAAGGGGAAAGAAAGCCCAAAGAAAGGGGAAAGAAAGCCATAAGAAAGCCAAAAGAAAGGGGAAAGAAAGCGCAAAGAAAGCCCAAAGAAAGGGGAAAGAAAGCCCAAAGAAAGGGGAAAGAAAGCCCAAAGAAAGGGGAAAGAAAGCCCAAAGAAAGGGGAAAGAAAGCCCAAAGAAAGGGGAAAGAAAGCCCAAAGAAAGGGGAAAGAAAGCCCAGAGAAAGCCCAAAGAAAGCCCAAAGAAAGCCCAAAGAAAGCCCAAAGAACAGGGAAGGAAAGCCCAAAGAAAGGGGAAAGAAAGCCCAAAGAAAGGGGAATGACAGCCCAAAGAAAGGGGAAAGAAAGCCCAAAGAAACGGGAAAGAAAGCCCAAAGAAAGTGGAAAGAAAGCCCAAAGAAAGTGGAAAGAAAGGGGAAAGAAAACCCAAAGAAACCCCAAAGAAAGCCCAAGGAAAGTCCAAAGAAAGGGGAAAGAAAACCCAAAGAAAGGGGAAAGAAAGCCCAAAGAAAGCCCAAAGAAAGCCCACAGAAAGGGGAAAGAAAGCCCAAAGAAAGGGGAAAGAAAGCCCAAAGAAAGGGGAAAGAAAGCCCAAAGAAAGACCAAAGAAAGCCCGAAGAAAGGGGAAAGAAAGCCCTAAGAAAGGGGAAAGAAAGCCCAAAGAAAGGGGAATGACAGCCCAAAGAAAGGGGAAAGAAAGCCCAAAGAAAGGGGAAAGAAAGCCCAAAGAAAGGGGAAAGAAAGCCCAAAGAAATGGGAAAGAAAGCCCAAATAAAGGGGAATGACAGCCCAAAGAAAGGGGAAAGAAAGCCCAAAGAAAGGGGAAAGAAAGCCCAAAGAAAGGGGAAAGAAAGCCCAAAGAAAGGGGAAAGAAAGCCCAAAGAAAGGGGAAAGAAAGCCCAAAGAAAGCCCAAAGAAAGCCCAAAGAAACTGGAAAGAAAGGGGAAAGAAATCCCAAAGAAAGCCCAAAGAAAGCCCAAAGAAAGCCTACAGAAAGCCCAAAGAAATCCCAAAGAAAGCCCAAAGAAAGCCCAAAGAAATGTCAAAGACAGGGGAAAGAAAGCCCAAAGAAAGGGGAAAGAAAGCGCAAAGAAAGGGGAATGACAGCCCAAAGAAAGGGGAAAGAAAGCCCAAAGAAATCCCAAAGAAAGTGGAAAGAAAGGGGAAAGAAAGCCCAAAGAAAGCCCAAAGAAAGTTCAAGCAAAGCCCAAAGAAAGGGACAAGAAAGCCCAAAGAAAGGGGAATGACAGCCCAAAGAAAGGGGAAAGAAAGCCCAAAGAAAGGGGAAAGAAAGCCCAAAGAAAGGGGAAAGAAAGCCCAAAGAAAGGGGAAAGAAAGCCCAAAGAAATGGGAAAGAAAGCCCAAAGAAAGCCCAAAGAAAGTGGAAAGAAAGGGGAAAGAAAGCCCAAAGAAAGCCCAAGGAAAGCCCAAAGAAAGGGGAAATAAAGCCCAAAGAAAGGGTAATGACAGCCCAAAGAAAGGGTAAAGAAAGCCCAAAGAAAGGGGAAAGAAAGCCCAAAGAAAGGAGAAAAAAAGCCCAGAGAAAGGGGAAAGAAAGGGGAAAGAAAGCCCAAAGAAAGGGGAAAGAAAGCCCAAAGAAAGGGGAAAGAAAGCCCAAAGAAAAGGGAAAGAAAGCCCAGAGAAAGCCCGAAGAAAGCCCAAAGAAAGCCCAAAGAAAGCCCAAAGAAAAGGGAAAGAAAGCCCAAGGAAAGGGGAAAGAAAGCCCAAGGAAAGGGGAAAGAAATCCCAAAGAAAGGGGAAATAAAGCCCAAAGAAAGGGGAAAGAAAGCCCAAAGAAAGGGGGAAGAAAGCCCAAAGAAAGCCCAAAGAAAGGGGAAAGAAAGGGGACAGAAAGCCCAAAGAAAGCCCAAAGAAAGCCCAAAGAAAGCCCAAAGAAAGGGGAAAGAAAGCCCAAAGAAAGCCCAAAGAAAGGGGAAAGAAAGCGCAAAGAAAGCCCAAAGAAAGGGGAAAGAAAGCCCAAAGAAAGGGGAAAGAAAGTCCAAAGAAAGGGGAAAGAAAGACCAAAGAAAGGGGAAGGACACCCCAAAGAAAGCCCAAAGAAAGGGGAAAGAAAGCCCAAAGAAAGGGGAAAGAAAGCTCAAAGAAAGCCCAAAGAAAGGGGAAAGAAAGCCCAAAGAAAGGGGAAAGAAAGCCCAAAGAAAGGGGAAAGAAAGCCCAAAGAAAGGGGAAAGAAAGCCCAGAGAAAGCCCAAAGAAAGCCCAAAGAAAGCCCAAAGAAATCCCAAAGAAAAGGGAAAGAAAGCCCAAAGAAAGGGGAAAGAAAGCCCAAAGAAAGCCCAAAGAAAGTGGAAAGAAAGGGGAAAGAAAGCCCAAAGAAAGCCCAAAGAAAGACCAAGGAAAGCCCAAAGAAAGGGGAAAGAAAGCCCAAAGAAAGGGGAATGACAGCCCAAAGAAAGGGGAAAGAAAGCCCAAAGAAAGGGGAATGACAGCCCAAAGAAAGGGGAAAGAAAGCCCAAAGAAAGGGGAAAGAAAGCCCAAAGAGAGGGGAAAGAAAGCCCAAAGAAAGGGGAAAGAAAGCCCAAGAAAGCCCAAAGAAAGTGGAAAGAAAGGGGAAAGAAAGCCCAAAGTAAGCCCAAAGAAAGCCCAAGTAAAGCCCAAAGAAAGGGGAAAGAAAGCCCAAAGAAAGGGGAAAGAAAGCCCAAAGAAAGCCCAAAGAAAGGGGAAAGAAAGCCCAAAGAAAGGGGAAACAAAGCACAAAAAAGGGGAAAGAAAGGGGAAAGAAAGCCCAAAGTAAATGGAAAAAAAGGGGAAAGAAAGCCCAAAGAAAGCCCAAAGAAAGGGGAAAGAAAGCCCAAAGAAAGGGGAAAGAAAGCCCAAAGAAAGGGGAATGACAGCCCAAAGAAAAGGGAAAGAAAGCCCAAAGAAAGGGGAGAGAAAGCCCAAAGAAAGGGGGAAGAAAGCCCAAAGAAAGCCCAAAGAAAGGGGAAAGAAAGCCCAAAGAAAGCCCAAAGAAAGCCCAAAGAAAGGGGAAAGAAAGCACAAAGAAAGGGGAAAGAAAGTCCAAAGAAAGGGGAAAGAAAGCCCAAAGAAAGGGGAAAGACACCCCAAAGAAAGCCCAAAGAAAGGGGAAAGAAAGCCCAAAGAAAGGGGAAAGAAAGCTCAAAGAAAGCCCAAAGAAAGGGGAAAGAAAGCCCAAAGAAAGGGGAAAGAAAGCCCAAAGAAAGGGGAAAGAAAGCCCAAAGAAAGGGGAAAGAAAGCCCAGAGAATGCCCGAAGAAAGCCCGAAGAAAGCCCGAAGAAAGCCCAAAGAAAGCCCAAAGAAAAGGGAAAGAAACCCCAAAGAAAGGGGAAAGAAAGGGGAAAGAAAGCCAGAAGAAAGGGGAAAGAAATCCCAAAGAAAGCCCAAAGAAAGGGAAAAGAAAGCCCAAAGAAAGGGGAAAGAAAGGGGAAAGAAAGCGCAAAGAAAGCCCAAAGAAAGGGGAAAGAAAGCCCAAAGAAAGGGGAAAGAAAGCCCAAAGAAAGGGGAAAGAAAGCCCAAAGAAAGGGGAAAGACAGCCCAAAGAAAGCCCAAAGAAAGGGGAAAGAAAGCCCAAAGAAAGGGGAAAGAAAGCCCAAAGAAAGGGGAATGACAGCCCAAAGAAAGGGGAAAGAAAGCCCAAAGAAAGGGGAAGAAAGCCCAAAGAAAGGGGAAAGAAAGCCCAAAGAAAGGGGAAAGAAAGCCTATGAAAGCCCAAAGAAAGTGGAAAGAAAGGGGAAAGAAAACCCAAAGAAAGCCCAAAGAAAGCCCAAGGAAAGCCCAAAGAAAGGGCGAAAATAGCCCAAAGAAAGGGGAAAGAAAGCCCAAAGAAAGCCCAAAGAAAGCCCAAAGAAAGCCCACAGAAAGGGGAAAGAAATCCCAAAGAAAGGGGAAAGAAAGCCCAAAGAAAGCCCAAGAAAGCCCAAAGAAAGTGGAAAGAAAGGGGAAAGAAAGCCCAAAGAAAGCCCAAAGAAAGCCCAAGGGAAGCCCAAAGAAAGGGGAAAGAAAGCCCAAAGAAAGGGGAAAGAAAGCCCAAAGAAAGCCCAAAGAAAGGGGAAAGAAAGCCCAAAGAAAGGGGAAACAAAGCCCAAAAAAGGAGAAAGAAAGGGGAAAGAAAGCCCAAAGTAAATGGAAAAAAAGGGGAAAGAAAGCCATAAGAAAGCCCAAAGAAAGGGGAAAGAAAGCCCAAAGAAAGGGGAAAGAAAGCCCAAAGAAAGCCCAAAGACACCCCAAAGAAAGGGGAAAGAAAGCCCAAAGAAAGGGGAAAGAAAGCCCAAAGAAAGGGAAAAGAAAGCCCAAGGAAAGGGGAAAGAAAGCCCAAAGTAAGGGGAAATAAAGCCCAAAGAAACGGGAAAGAAAGCCCAAAGAAAGGGGGAAGAAAGCCCAAAGAAAGCCCAAAGAAAGGGGAAAGAAAGGGGACAGAAAGCCCAAAGAAAGCCCAAAGAAAGCTCAAAGAAAGGGTACAGAAAGCCCAAAGAAAGCCCAAAGAAAGGGGAAAGAAAGCACAAAGAAACGGGAAAGAAAGTCCAAAGAAAGGGGAAAGAAAGCCCAAAGAAAGGGGAAAGACACCCCAAAGAAAGCCCAAAGAAAGGGGAAAGAAAGCCCAAAGAAAGGGGAAAGAAAGCTAAAAGAAAGCCCAAAGAAAGGGGAAAGAAAGCCCAAAGAAAGGGGAAAGAAAGCCCAAAGAAAGCGGAAAGAAAGCCCAAAGAAAGGGGAATGACAGCCCAAAGAAAGGGGAAAGAAAGCCCAAAGAAAGCGGAAAGAAAGCCCAAAGACAGGGGAAAGAAAGCCCAAAGAAAGGGGAAAGAAAGCCCAAGAAAGCCCAAAGAAAGCCCAAAGAAAGTGGAAAGAAAGCCCAAAGAAAGCCCAAAGAAAGCCCAAGGAAAGCCCAAAGAAAGGGGAAAGAAAGCCCAAAGAAAGGGGAATGAAAGCCCAAGGAAAGCCCAAAGAAAGGGGAAAGAAAGCCCAAAGAAAGGGGAAACAAAGCCCAAAGAAAGGGGAAAGAAAGGGGAAAGAAAGCCCAAAGAAAGGGGAAAGAAAGGGGAAAGAAAACCCAAAGAAAGCCCAAAGAAAGGGGAAAGAAAGCCCAAGGAAAGGGGAAAGAAAGCTAAAAGAAAGGGGGAAGAAAGCCCAAAGAAAGCCCAAAGAAAGGGGAAAGAAAGCCATAAGAAAGCCAAAAGAAAGGGGAAAGAAAGCGCAAAGAAAGCCCAAAGAAAGGGGAAAGAAAGCCCAAAGAAAGGGGGAAGAAAGCCCAAAGAAAGCCCAAAGAAAGGGGAAAGAAAGCCATAAGAAAGCCAAAAGAAAGGGGAAAGAAAGCGCAAAGAAAGCCCAAAGAAAGGGGAAAGAAAGCCCAAAGAAAGGGGAAAGAAAGCCCAAAGAAAGGGGAAAGAAAGCCCAAAGAAAGGGGAAAGAAAGCCCAAAGAAAGGGGAAAGAAAGCCCAAAGAAAGGGGAAAGAAAGCCCAGAGAAAGCCCAAAGAAAGCCCAAAGAAAGCCCAAAGAAAGCCCAAAGAACAGGGAAGGAAAGCCCAAAGAAAGGGGAAAGAAAGCCCAAAGAAAGGGGAAAGAAAGCCCAAAGAAAGGGGAAAGAAAGCCCAAAGAAAGGGGAAAGAAAGCCCAAAGAAAGTGGAAAGAAAGCCCAAAGAAAGTGGAAAGAAAGGGGAAAGAAAACCCAAAGAAACCCCAAAGAAAGCCCAAGGAAAGTCCAAAGAAAGGGGAAAGAAAACCCACAGAAAGGGGAAAGAAAGCCCAAAGAAAGGGGAAAGAAAGCCCAAAGAAAGGGGAAAGAAAGCCCAAAGAAAGACCAAAGAAAGCCCAAAGAAAGGGGAAAGAAAGCCCTAAGAAAGGGGAAAGAAAGCCCAAAGAAAGGGGAATGACAGCCCAAAGAAAGGGGAAAGAAAGCCCAAAGAAAGGGGAAAGAAAGCCCAAAGAAAGGGGAAAGAAAGCCCAAAGAAATGGGAAAGAAAGCCCAAATAAAGGGGAATGACAGCCCAAAGAAAGGGGAAAGAAAGCCCAAAGAAAGGGGAAAGAAAGCCCAAAGAAAGGGGAAAGAAAGCCCAAAGAAAGGGGAAAGAAAGCCCAAAGAAAGGGGAAAAAAAGCCCAAAGAAAGCCCAAAGAAAGCCCAAAGAAACTGGAAAGAAAGGGGAAAGAAATCCCAAAGAAAGCCCAAAGAAAGCCCAAAGAAAGCCTACAGAAAGCCCAAAGAAATCCCAAAGAAAGCCCAAAGAAAGCCCAAAGAAATGTCAAAGACAGGGGAAAGAAAGCCCAAAGAAAGGGGAAAGAAAGCGCAAAGAAAGGGGAATGACAGCCCAAAGAAAGGGGAAAGAAAGCCCAAAGAAATCCCAAAGAAAGTGGAAAGAAAGGGGAAAGAAAGCCCAAAGAAAGCCCAAAGAAAGTTCAAGCAAAGCCCAAAGAAAGGGACAAGAAAGCCCAAAGAAAGGGGAATGACAGCCCAAAGAAAGGGGAAAGAAAGCCCAAAGAAAGGGGAAAGAAAGCCCAAAGAAAGGGGAAAGAAAGCCCAAAGAAAGGGGAAAGAAAGCCCAAAGAAATGGGAAAGAAAGCCCAAAGAAAGCCCAAAGAAAGTGGAAAGAAAGGGGAAAGAAAGCCCAAAGAAAGCCCAAGGAAAGCCCAAAGAAAGGGGAAATAAAGCCCAAAGAAAGGGTAATGACAGCCCAAAGAAAGGGTAAAGAAAGCCCAAAGAAAGGGGAAAGAAAGCCCAAAGAAAGGAGAAAAAAAGCCCAGAGAAAGGGGAAAGAAAGGGGAAAGAAAGCCCAAAGAAAGGGGAAAGAAAGCCCAAAGAAAGGGGAAAGAAAGCCCAAAGAAAAGGGAAAGAAAGCCCAGAGAAAGCCCGAAGAAAGCCCAAAGAAAGCCCAAAGAAAGCCCAAAGAAAAGGGAAAGAAAGCCCAAGGAAAGGGGAAAGAAAGCCCAAGGAAAGGGGAAAGAAATCCCAAAGAAAGGGGAAATAAAGCCCAAAGAAAGGGGAAAGAAAGCCCAAAGAAAGGGGGAAGAAAGCCCAAAGAAAGCCCAAAGAAAGGGGAAAGAAAGGGGACAGAAAGCCCAAAGAAAGCCCAAAGAAAGCCCAAAGAAAGCCCAAAGAAAGGGGAAAGAAAGCCCAAAGAAAGCCCAAAGAAAGGGGAAAGAAAGCGCAAAGAAAGCCCAAAGAAAGGGGAAAGAAAGCCCAAAGAAAGGGGAAAGAAAGTCCAAAGAAAGGGGAAAGAAAGACCAAAGAAAGGGGAAGGACACCCCAAAGAAAGCCCAAAGAAAGGGGAAAGAAAGCCCAAAGAAAGGGGAAAGAAAGCTCAAAGAAAGCCCAAAGAAAGGGGAAAGAAAGCCCAAAGAAAGGGGAAAGAAAGCCCAAAGAAAGGGGAAAGAAAGCCCAAAGAAAGCCCAAAGAAAGCCCAAAGAAAGCCCAAAGAAATCCCAAAGAAAAGGGAAAGAAAGCCCAAAGAAAGGGGAAAGAAAGCCCAAAGAAAGGGGAAAGAAAGCCCAAAGAAAGCCCAAAAAAAGCCCAAAGAAAGACCACAGAAAGGGGAAAGAAAGCCCAAAGAAAGGGGAAACAAAGCCCAAAGAAAGCCCAAAGAAAGCCCAAAGAAAGCCCAAAGAAAGCCCAAAGAAAGCCCAAAGAAAGGGGAAAGAAAGCCCAAGAAAGTGGAAAGAAAGCCCAAAGAAAGGGGAATGACAGCCCAAAGAAAGGGGAAAGAAAGCCCAAAGAAAGGGGAAAGAAAGCCCAAAGAAAGGGGAAGGAAAGCCCAAAGAAAGGGGAAAGAAAGCCCAAAGAAAGGGGAAAGAAAGCCCAAAGAAAGCCCAAAGAAAGGGGAAAGAAAGCCCAAAGAAAGGGGAAAGAAAGCCCAAAGAAAGGGGAAAGAAAACCCAAAGAAAGGGGAAAGAAAGCCCAAAGAAAGCCCAAAGAAAGCCCAAAGAAAGTGGAAAGAAAGCCCAAAGAGAGGGGAAAGAAAGGGGAAAAAAGCCCAAAGAAAGCCCAAAGAAAGCCCAAGGAAAGCCCAAAGAAAGGGGAAAGAAAGCCCAAAGAAAGGGGAAAGAAAGCCCAAAGAAATCCCAATGAAAGCCCAAAGAAAGCTCACAGAAAGGGGAAAGAAAGCCCAAAGAAAGGGGAAAGAAAGCCCAAAGAAAGCCCAAAGAAAGCCCAAATAAAGGGGAAAGAAAGGGGAAAGAAAGCCCAAAGAAAGGGGAATTACAGCCCAAAGAAAGGGGAAAGAAAGCCCAAAGAAAGGGGAAAGAAAGCCCAAAGAAAGGGGAAGGAAAGCCCAAAGAAAGGGGAAAGAAAGCCCAAGGAAATGGTAAAGAAAGCCCAAATAAAGGGGAATGACAGCCCAAAGAAAGGGGAAAGAAAGCCCAAAGAAAGGGGAAAGAAAGCCCAAAGAAAGGGGAAAGAAAACCCAAAGAAAGGGGAAAGAAAGCCCAAAGAAAGCCCAAAGAAAGCCCAAAGAAAGGGGAAAGAAAGCCCAAAGAGAGGGGAAAGAAAGCCCAAAGAAAGCGGAAAGAAAGCCCAAGAAAGCCCAAAGAAAGTGGAAAGAAAGGGGAAAGAAAGCCCAAAGAAAGCCCAAAGAAAGAACAAGGAAAGCCCAAAGAAAGGGGAAAGAAAGCCCAAAGAAAGGGGAAAGAAAGCCCAGAGAAAGCCCGAAGAAAGCCCAAAGAAAGCCCAAAGAAAGCCCAAAGAAAGGGGAAAGAAAGCCCAAGAAAGCCCAAAGAAAGTGGAAAGAAAGGGGAAAGAAAGCCCAAAGAAAGCCCAAAGAAAGCCCAAAGAAAGGGGAAAGAAAGCACAAAGAAAGGGGAAACAAACCCAAAAAAGGGGAAAGAAAGGGGAAAGAAAGCCCAAAGTAAATGGAAAAAAAGGGGAAAGAAAGCCCAAAGAAAGCCCAAAGAAAGGGGAAAGAAAGCCCAAAGAAAGGGGAAAGAAAGCCCAAAGAAAGCCCAAAGAAACCCCAAAGAAAGGGGAAAGAAAGCCCAAAGAAAGGGGAAAGAAAGCCCAAAGAAAGCCCAAAGAAAGCCCAAAGAAAGGGGAAATAAAGCCCAAGGAAAGGGGAAAGAAAGCCCAAAGAAAGGGGGAAGAAAGCCCAAAGAAAGCCCAAAGAAAGGGGAAAGAAAGGGGACAGAAAGCCCAAAGAAAGGGGAAAGAAAGCCCAAAGAAAGGGGAAAGAAGGCCCAAAGAAAGCCCAAAGAAAGGGGAAAGAAAGTCCAAAGAAAGGGGAAAGAAAGCCCAAAGAAAGGGGAAAGACACCCCAAAGAAAGCCCAAAGAAAGGGGAAAGAAAGCCCAAAGAAAGGGGAAAGAAAGCTCAAAGAAAGCCCAAAGAAAGGGGAAAGAAAGCCCAAAGAAAGGGGAAAGAAAGGCCAAAGAAAGGGGAAAGAAAGCCCAAAGAAAGGGGAAAGAAAGCCCAGAGAAAGCCCGAAGAAAGCCCAAAGAAAGCCCAAAGAAAGCCCAAAGAAAAGGGAAAGAAAGCCCAAAGAAAGGGGAAAGAAAGCCCAAAGAAAGCGGAAAGAAAGGGGAAAGAAAGCCCAAAGAAAGGGGAAAGAAAGCCCAAAGAAAGGGGAAAGAAAGCCCAGAGAAAGCCCGAAGAAAGCCCAAAGAAAGCCCAAAGAAAGCCCAAAGAAAGGGGAAAGAAAGCCCAAGGAAAGGGGAAAGAAAGCCCAAAGAATGGGGAAATAAAGCCCAAAGAAAGGGGAAAGAAAGGGGAAAGAAAGCCCAAGGAAAGGGGAAAGAAAGCCCAAAGAAAGGGGAAAGAAAGCCCAAAGAAAGGGGAAAGAAAGCCCAAAGAAAGGGGGAAGAAAGCCCAAAGAAAGCCCAAAGAAAGGGGAAAGAAAGCCCAAAGAAAGCCCAAAGAAAGGGGAAAGAAAGCGCAAAGAAAGCCCAAAGAAAGGGGAAAGAAAGCCCAAAGAAAGTGGAAAGAAAGCCCAAGGAAAGGGGAAAGAAAGCCCAAAGAAAGGGGAAAGACACCCCAAAGAAAGCCCAAAGAAAGGGGAAAGAAAGCCCAAAGAAAGGGGAAAGAAAGCTCAAAGAAAGCCCAAAGAAAGGGGAAAGAAAGCCCAAAGAAAGGGGAAAGAAAGCCCAAAGAAAGGGGAAAGAAAGCCCAAAGAAAGGGGAAAGAAAGCCCAAAGAAAGGGGAAAGAAAGCCCAGAGAAAGCCCAAAGAAAGCCCAAAGAAAGCCCAAAGAAAGCCCAAAGAACAGGGAAAGAAAGCCCAAAGAAAGGGGAAAGAAAGCCCAAAGAAAGGGGAATGACAGCCCAAAGAAAGGGGAAAGAAAGCCCAAAGAAAGGGGAAAGAAAGCCCAAAGAAAGTGGAAAGAAAGCCCAAAGAAAGTGGAAAGAAAGGGGAAAGAAAACCCAAAGAAAGGGGAAAGAAAGCCCAAAGAAAGCCCAAAGAAAGCCCACAGAAAGGGGAAAGAAAGCCCAAAGAAAGGGGAAAGAAAGCCCAAAGAAAGGGGAAAGAAAGCCCAAAGAAAGCCCAAAGAAAGCCCAAAGAAAGGGGAAAGAAAGCCCAAAGAAAGGGGAAAGAAAGCCCAAAGAAAGGGGAATGACAGCACAAAGAAAGGGGAAAGAAAGCCCAACGAAAGGGGAAAGAAAGCCCAAAGAAAGGGGAAAGAAAGCCCAAAGAAAGGGGAAAGAAAGCCCAAAGAAATGGGAAAGAAAGCCCAAATAAAGGGGAATGACAGCCCAAAGAAAGGGGAAAGAAAGCCCAAAGAAAGGGGAAAGAAAGCCCAAAGAAAGAGGAAAGAAAGCACAAAGAAAGGGGAAAGAAAGCCCAAAGAAAGTCCAAAGAAAGTGGAAAGAAAGGGGAAAGAAAGCCCAAAGAAAGCCCAAAGAAAGCCCACAGAAAGCCCAAAGAAATCCCAAAGAAAGCCCAAAGAAAGCCCAAAGAAATATCAAAGAAAGGGGAAAGAAAGCCCAAAGAAAGGGGAAAGAAATCCCAAAGAAAGGGGAATGACAGCCTAAAGAAAGGGGAAAGAAAGCCCAAAGAAATCCCAAAGAAAGTGGAAAGAAAGGGGAAAGAAAGCCCAAAGAAAGCCCAAAGAAAGCTCAAGGAAAGCCCAAAGAAAGGGGAAAGAAAGCCCAAAGAAAGGGGAATGACAGCCCAAAGAAAGGGGAAAGAAAGCCCAAAGAAAGGGGAAAGAAAGCCCAAAGAAAGGGGAAAGAAAGCCCAAAGAAAAGGGAAAGAAAGCCCAAAGAAAGGGGAAAGAAAGCCCAAAGAAAGCCCAAAGAAAGCCCAAAGAAATTGGAAAGAAAGGGGAAAGAAAGCCCAAAGAAAGCCCAAGGAAAGCCCAAAGAAAGGGGAAATAAAGCCCAAAGAAAGGGGAAAGAAAGCCCAAAGAAAGGAGAAAGAAAGCCCAAAGAAAGGGGAAAGAAAGTGGAAAGAAAGCCCAAAGAAAGGGGAAAGAAAGCCCAAAGAAAGGGGAAAGAAAGCCCAAAGAAAGGGGAAAGAAAGCCCAGAGAAAGCCCGAAGAAAGCCCAAAGAAAGCCCAAAGAAAGCCCAAAGAAAAGGGAAAGAAAGCCCAAAGAAAGGGGAAAGAGAGCCCAAGGAAAGGGGAAAGAAATCCCAAAGAAAGGGGAAATAAAGCCCAAAGAAAGGGGAAAGAAAGCCCAAAGAAAGGGGGAAGAAAGCCCAAAGAAAGCCCAAAGAAAGGGGAAAGAAAGCGCAAAGAAAGCCCAAAGAAAGGGGAAAGAAAGCCCAAAGAAAGGGGAAAGAAAGTCCAAAGAAAGGGGAAAGAAAGCCCAAAGAAAGGGGAAAGACACCCCAAAATAAGCCCAAAGAAAGGGGAAAGAAAGCCCAAAGAAAGGGGACAGAAAGCTCAAAGAAAGCCCAAAGAAAGGGGAAAGAAAGCCCAAAGAAAGGGGAAAGAAAGCCCAAAGAAAGGGGAAAGAAAGCCCAAAGAAAGGGGAAAGAAAGCCCAGAGAAAGCCCAAAGAAAGCCCAAAGAAAGCCCAAAGAAAAGGGAAAGAAAGCCCAAAGAAAGCCCAAAGAAAGCCCAAAGAAAGGGGAATGACAGCCCAAAGAAAGTGGAAAGAAAGGGGAAAGAAAACCCAAAGAAAGCCCAAAGAAAGCCCAAGGAAACCCCAAGAAAGGGGAAAGAAAACCCAAAGAAAGGGGAAAGAAAGCCCAAAGAAAGCCCAAAAAAAGCCCAGAGAAAGCCCACAGAAAGGGGAAAGAAAGCCCAAAGAAAGGGGAAACAAAGCCCAAAGAAAGCCCAAAGAAAGCCCAAAGAAAGCCCAAAGAAAGACCAAAGAAAGCCCAAAGAAAGCCCAAAGAAAGGGGAAAGAAAGCCCAAGAAAGTGGAAAGAAAGCCCAAAGAAAGGGGAAAGAAAGCCCAAAGAAAGGGGAAAGAAAGCCCAAAGAAAGGGGAAGGAAAGCCCAAAGACAGGGGAAAGAAAGCCCAAAGAAATGGGAAAGAAAGCCCAAATAAAGGGGAATGACAGCCCAAAGAAAGGGGAAAGAAAGCCCAAAGAAAGGGGAAAGAAAGCCCAAAGGAAGGGGAAAGAAAACCCAAAGAAAGGGGAAAGAAAGCCCAAAGAAAGCCCAAAGAAAGCCCAAAGAAAGTGGAAAGAAAGGGGAAAGAAAGCCCAAAGAAAGCCCAAGGAAAGCCCAAAGAAAGGGGAAAGAAAGCCCAAAGAAAGGGGAATGACAGCCCAAAGAAAGGGGAAAGAAAGCCCAAAGAAAGGGGAAAGAAAGCCCAAAGAAATGGGAAAGAAAGCCCAAAGAAAGGGGAAAGAAAACCCAAAGAAAGGGGAAAGAAAGCCCAAAGAAAGCCCAAAGAAAGGGGAAAGAAAGCCCAAAGAAAGCCCAAGGAAAGCCCAAAGAAAGGGGAAAGAAAGCCCAAAGAAAGGGGAATGACAGCCCAAAGAAAGGGGAAAGAAAGCCCAAAGAAAGGGGAAAGAAAGCCCAAAGAAAGGGGAAAGAAAACCCAAAGAAAGGGGAAAGAAAGCCCAAAGAAAGCCCAAAGAAAGCCCAAAGAAAGTGGAAAGAAAGGGGAAAGAAAGCCCAAAGAAAGCCCAAGGAAAGCCCAAAGAAAGGGGAAAGAAAGCCCAAAGAAAGGGGAATGACGGCCCAAAGAAAGGGGAAAGAAAGCCCAAAGAAAGGGGAAAGAAAGCCCAAAGAAAGGGGAAAGAAAGCCCAAAGAAAGCCCAAAGAAAGCCCAAAGAAAGCCCAAAGAAAATGGAAAGAAAGGGGAAAGAAAGCACAAAGAAAGCCCAAAGAAAGCCCAAGGAAAGCCAAAAGAAAGGGGAAAGAAAGCCCAAAGAAAGGGGAAAGAAAGCCCAAAGAAAGCCCAAAGAAAGTCCAAAGAAAGCCCACAGAAAGGGAAAAGAAATCCCAAAGAAAGGGGAAAGAAAGCCAAAAGAAAGCCCAAAGAAAGCCCAAAGAAAGCCCAAAGAAAGCCCAAAGAAAGGGGAAAGAAAGGGGGAAGAAAGCCCAAAGAAAGTGGAGAGAAAGCCCAAAGAAAGCCCAAAGAAAGGGGAAAGAAAGCCCAAAGAAAGCCCAAAGAAACGGGAAAGAAAGGGGAAAGAAAGCACAAAGAAAGGGGAAAGAAAGCCCAAAGACAGCCCAAAGAAAGGGTAAAGAAAGCCCAAAGAAAGGGGAAAGAAAGCCCAAAGAAAGGGGAAAGAAAGGGGAAAGAAATCCCAAAGAAAGCCCAAAGAAAGCCTTGCTTTGCCCCTTTGCCTTACCTTGCCTTGCTTTGCCTTTTTGCCTTGCTTTGCTTTGCCCTTTTGCCTTGTCTTGCTTTGCCATTTTGCCTTTCCTTGCATTGCCCTTTTGCCTTACCTTGCCTTGACTTGCTATACCCTTTTTCCTTGCCTTGCCTTGTCATGCTTTGCCCTTTTGCCTTACCTTGCCTTGACATGCTTTGCCCTTTTGCCTTGCCTTGCCTTGTTTTGCCGTTTTGAATTGCCTTGCATTGCCTTACTTTCACCTTTGCCTTGCCTTGACGTGTCTTCCTTATCCTTTTGCCTTGCCTTGCTTTGCTTTCCCCTTTTGCCTTACCTTTCTTTGCCTTGCTTTACCCTTTTGCCTTCCCTTGCCTTGCCTTTCCGTGCCTTGCTTTCCCCCTTTGCCTTACCTTGCCTTTCTTTGCCCTTTTGCCTTGCCTTGCTTTGCCTCTTTGTCTTGTCTTGCCTTGCCTTCCTTTCTCCTTTTGCCCTGATTTGCCTTGCCTTTCTTTTGACCTTTTGCCTTGCCTTGCCATGCTTTGCTCTTTTTCCTTGCCTTGCTTTGCCCTTTTGTCTTGCCTTGCCTTGCCTTGCTTTGCCATTTTCCCTTGCCTTGCTTTCCCCTTTTGCCTTGCCTTTCCTTGCTTTGGCCTTTTTCCTGGCCTTGCCATGGTTTGTCCTTTTGACTTACCTTGCCTTGCCATGCTTTGCCCTTTTGCCTTGCCTTGCTTTGCCATTTTGCCTTTCCTTGAATTGCCCTTTTGCCTTACCTTGCCTTGACTTGCTATACCCTTTTTCCTTGCTTTGCCTTGTCATGCTTTGCCCTTTTGACTTGCCTTGCTTTGCCCATTTGCCTTGCTTTGCCTTGTTATGCTTTGCCCTTTTGCCTTGTCTTGCTTTGCCATTTTGCCTTTCCTTGAATTGCCCTTTTGCCTTACCTTGCCTTGTCATGCTTTGCCCTTTTGCCTTGCCTTGCCTTGCCTTTCCATGCCTTGCTTTACCCCTTTGCCTTCCCTTGCCTTGCTTTGCCCTTTTGCCTTGCCTTGCTTTGCCTCTTTGCCTTGTCTTGCCTTGCCTTCCTTTCTCCTTTTGCCCTGATTTGCCTGCCTTTCTTTTGACCTTTTGCCTTGCCTTGCCTTGCTTTGCTCTTTTTCCTTGCCTTGCTTTGCCCTTTTGTCTTGCCTTGCCTTGCCTTGCTTTGCCATTTTCCCTTGCCTTGCTTTCCCCTTTTGCCTTGCCTTTCCTTGCTTTGGCCTTTTTCCTGGCCTTGCCATGGTTTGTCCTTTTGACTTACCTTGCCTTGCCTTTCTTTGCACTTTTGCCCGGCCTTGCATTGAGTTGCCCTTTTTCCTTGCCTTGCCTTGCCATGCTTTGCCCTTTTGCCTTGCTTTGCTTTGCCCTTTTGCCTTGCCTTGCTTTGTCATTTTGCCTTTCCTTGAATTGCCCTTTTGCCTTACCTTGCCTTGACTTGCTATACCCTTTTTCCTTGCCTTGCCTTGTCATGCTTTGCCCTTTTGACTTGCCTTGCTTTGCCCTCTTGCCTTGCTTTGCCTTGTTATGCTTTGCCCTTTTGCCTTGTCTTGCTTTGCCATTTTGCTTTTCCTTGCATTGCCCTTTTGCCTAACCCTGCCTTGACATGCTTTACCCTTTTGCCTTGCCTTGCCTTTTCATGCTTTGCGCTTTTGCCTTGCCTTGCCTTGTCATTCTTTGCCCTTTTGACTTGCTTTGATTTGCCCTTTTGCCTTGCCTTTCCTTGCCTTGCTTTGCCTCTTTGCCTTGTCTTGCCTTGCCTTCCTTTCTCCTTTTGCCCTCATTTGCCTTGCCTTTCTTTTGACCTTTTGCCTTGCCTTGCCATGCTTTGCTCTTTTTCCTTGCCTTGCTTTGCCCTTTTGTCTTGCCTTGCCTTGCCTTGCTTTGCCATTTTCCCTTGCCTTGCTTTTCCCTTTTGCCTTGCCTTTCCTTGCTTTGGCCTTTTTCCGGGCCTTGCCATGGTTTGTCCTTTTGAGTTACCTTGCCTTGCCTTTCTTTGCCCTTTTGCCTGGCCTTGCATTGAGTTGCCCTTTTTCCTTGCCTTGCCATGCTTTGCCCTTTTGCCTTGCCTTGCTTTGCCATTTTGCCTTTCCTTGAATTGCCCTTTTGCCTTACCTTGCCTTGGCTTGCTATACCCTTTTTCCTTGCCTTGCCTTTTCATGCTTTGCCCTTTTGACTTGCCTTGCTTTGCCCTTTTGCCTTGCTTTGCCTTGTTATGCTTTACCCTTTTGCCTTGTCTTGCTTTGCCATTTTGCCTTTCCTTGCATTGCCCTTTTGCCTTACCTTGCCTTGTCATGCTTTGCCCTTTTCACTTGCTTTGCTTTGCCCTTTTGCCTTGCCTTTCCTTGTTTTGCCGTTTTGAATTGCCTTGCATTGCCTTACTTTCATCTTTGCCTTGCCTTGAGGTGTCTTCGTTATCTTTTTGCCTTTCCTTTCTTTGCTTTCCCCTTTTGCCTTGCCTTTCCTTGCCTTGCTTTACCCTTTTGCCTTCCCTTGCCTTGCCTTTCCATGCCTTGCTTTGCCACTTTGCCTTGCCTTGCTTTGCCTCTTTGCCTTGTCTTGCCTTGCCTTACTTTCTCCTTTTGCCCTGATTTGCCTTGCCTTTCTTTTGACCTTTTGCCTTGCCTTGCCATGCTTTGCTCTTTTTCCTTGCCTTGCTTTGCCCTTTTGTCTTGCCTTGCCTTGCCTTGCTTTGCCATTTTCCCTTGCCTTGCTTTCCCCTTTTGCCTTGCCTTTCCTTGCTTTGGCCTTTTTCCTGGCCTTGCCATGGTTTGTCCTTTTGACTTACCTTGCCTTGCCTTTCTTTGCCCTTTTGCCTGGCCTTTCCTTGAGTTGCCCTTTTTCCTTGCCTTGCCTTGCCTTGCCATGCTTTGCCCTTTTGACTTGCCTTGCTTTACCCTTTTGCCTTGCTTTGCCTTGTTATGCTTTGCCCTTTTGCCTTGTCTTGCTTTGCCATTTTGCCTTTCCTTGCATTGCCCTTTTGCCTTACCTTGCCTTGTCATGCTTTGCCCTTTTTCCTTGCCTTGCCTTCTCATGCTTTGCCCTTTTCACTTGCTTTGCTTTGCCCTTTTGCCTTGCCTTTCCTTGTTTTGCCGTTTTGAATTGCCTTGCATTGCCTTGCTTTCATCTTTGCCTTGCCTTGACGTGTCTTCCTTATCCTTTTGCCTTGCCTTGCTTTGCTTTCTCCTTTTGCCTTGCCTTTCCTTGCCTTGCTTTACCCTTTTGCCTTCCCTTGCCTTGCCTTTCCATGCCTTGCTTTGCCCCTTTGCCTTCCCTTGCCTTGCTTTGCCCTTTTGCCTTGCCTTGCTTTGCCTCTTTGCCTTGTCTTGCCTTGCCTTACTTTCTCCTTTTGCCCTGATTTGCCTTGCCTTTCTTTTGACCTTTTGCCTTGCCTTGTCATGCTTTGCTCTTTTTCCTTGCCTTGCTTTGCCCTTTTGTCTTGCCTTGCCTTGCCTTGCTTTGCCATTTTCCCTTGCCTTGCTTTCCCCTTTTGCCTTGCCTTTCCTTGCTTTGGCCGTTTTCCTGGCCTTGCCATGGTTTGTCCTTTTGACTTACCTTGCCTTGCCTTTCTTTGCACTTTTGCCCGGTCTTGCATTAGGTTGCCCTTTTTCCTTGCCTTGCCTTGCCATGCTTTGCCCTTTTGCCTTGCCTTGCTTTGCCCTTTTGCCTTGCCTTGCTTTGTCATTTTGCCTTTCCTTTCTTTGGCCTTTTTCCTGGCCTTGCCATGGTTTGTCCTTTTGACTTACCTTGCCTTGCCTTTCTTTGCACTTTTGCCCGGCCTTGCATTGAGTTGCCCTTTTTCCTTGCCTTGCCTTACCATGCTTTGCCCTTTTGCCTTGCCTTGCTTTGCCCTTTTGCCTTGCCTTGCTTTGTCATTTTGCCTTTCCTTGAATTGCCCTTTTGCCTTACCTTGCCTTGACTTGCTATACCCTTTTTCCTTGCCTTGCCTTGTCATGCTTTGCCCTTTTGACTTGCCTTGCTTTGCCCTTTTGCCTTGCTTTGCCTTGTTATGCTTTGCCCTTTTGCCTTGTCTTGCTTTGCCATTTTGCTTTTCCTTGCATTGCCCTTTTGCCTAACCTTGCCTTGACATGCTTTACCCTTTTGCCTTGCCTTGCCTTTTCATGCTTTGCGCTTTTGCCTTGCCTTGCCTTGTCATTCTTTGCCCTTTTGACTTGCTTTGCTTTGCCCTTTTTCCTTGCCTTTCCTTGTTTTGCCGTTTTCAATTGCCTTGCATTGCCTTACTTTCATCTTTGCCTTGCCTTGACGTGTCTTCCTCATCCTTTTGCCTTGCCTTGCTTTGCTTTCCCCTTTTGCCTTGCCTTACCTTGCCTTGCTTTGCCTCTTTGCCTTGTCTTGCCCTGCCTTCCTTTCTCCTTTTGCCCTGATTTGCCTTGCCTTTCTTTTGACCTTTTGCCTTGCCTTGCCTTGCCATGCTTTGCTCTTTTTCCTTGCCTTGCTTTGCCCTTTTGTCTTGCCTTGCCTTGCCTTGCTTTGCCATTTTCCCTTGCCTTGCTTTCCCCTTTTGCCTTGCCTTTCCTTGCTTTGGCCTTTTTCCTGGCCTTGCCATGGTTTGTCCTTTTGACTTACCTTGCCTTGCCTTTCTTTGCCCTTTAGCCTGGCCTTTCCTTGAGTTGCCCTTTTTCCTTGCCTTGCCTTGCCTTGCCATGCTTTGCCCTTTTGCCTTGCCTTGCTTTGCCATTTTGCCTTTCCTTGAATTGCCCTTTTGCCTTACCTTGCCTTGACTTGCTATACCCTTTTTCCTTGCCTTGCCTTGTCATGCTTTGCCCTTTTGACTTGCCTTGCTTTGCCCTCTTGCCTTGCTTTGCCTTGTTATGCTTTGCCCTTTTGCCTTGTCTTGCTTTGCCATTTTACCTTTCCTTGTATTGCCCTTTTGCCTTGTCATGCTTTGCCCTTTTGCCTTGCCTTGCCTTGTCATGCTTTGCCCTTTTGACTTGCCTTGCTTTGCCCTTTTGCCTAGCCTTGCTTTGCCTCTTTGCCTTGTCTTGCCTTGCCTTACTTTCTCCTTTTGCCCTGATTTCCCTTGCCTTTCTTTTGACCTTTTGCCTTGCCTTGCCATGCTTTGCTCCTTTTCCTTGCCTTGCTTTGCCCTTTTGTCTTGCCTTGCCTTGCATTTCTTTGCCATTTTCCCTTGCCTTGCTTTCCCCTTTTGCCTTGCCTTTCCTTGCTTTGGCCTTTTTCCTGGCCTTGCCATGGTTTGTCCTTTTGACTTACCTTGCCTTGCCTTTCTTTGCACTTTTACCTGGCCTTGCTTTGCCCTTTTGCCTTGCTTTGCCTTGTTATGCTTTGCCCTTTTGCCTTGGCTTGCTTTGCCATGTTGCCTTTCCTTGAATTGCCCTTTTGCCTTACCTTGCCTTGACTTGCTATACCCTTTTTCCTTGCCTTGCCTTGTCATGCTTTGCCCTTTTGACTTGCCTTGCTTTGCCCTTTTGCCTTGCCTTGCTTTGCCCTTTTGCCTTGCTTTGCCTTGTTATGCTTTGCCCTTTTGCCTTGTCTTGCTTTGCCCTTTTGCCTTGCCTTTCCTTATTTTGCCGTTTTCAATTGCCTTGCATTGCCTTACTTTCATCTTTGCCTTGCCTTGACGTGTCTTCCTTATCATTTTGCCTTGCCTTGCTTTGCTTTCCCCTTTTGCCTTGCCTTACCTTGCCTTGCTTTGCCTCTTTGCCTTGTCTTGCCCTGCCTTCCTTTCTCCTTTTGCCCTGATTTGCCTTGCCTTTCTTTTGACCTTTTGCCTTGCCTTGCCTTGCCATGCTTTGCTCTTTTTCCTTGCCTTGCTTTGCCCTTTTGTCTTGCCTTGCCTTGCCTTGCTTTGCCATTTTCCCTTGCCTTGCTTTCCCCTTTTGCCTTGCCTTTCCTTGCTTTGGCCTTTTTCCTGGCCTTGCCATGGTTTGTCCTTTTGACTTACCTTGCCTTGCCTTTCTTTGCCCTTTTGCCTGGCCTTTCCTTGAGTTGCCCTTTTTCCTTGCCTTGCCTTGCCTTGCCATGCTTTGCCCTTTTGCCTTGCCTTGCTTTGCCATTTTGCCTTTCCTTGAATTGCCCTTTTGCCTTACCTTGCCTTGACTTGCTATACCCTTTTTCCTTGCCTTGCCTTGTCATGCTTTGCCCTTTTGACTTGCCTTGCTTTGCCCTCTTGCCTTGCTTTGCCTTGTTATGCTTTGCCCTTTTGCCTTGTCTTGCTTTGCCATTTTGCCTTTCCTTGCATTGCCCTTTTGCCTTACCTTGCCTTGCCATGCTTTGCCCTTTTGCATGGCCTTGCATTGAGTTGCCCTTTTTCCTTGCCTTGCCTTGCCATGCTTTGCCCTTTTGACTTGCCTTGCTTTCCCCTTTTGCCTTGCCTTTCCTTGCTTAGGCCTTTTTCCTGGCCTTGCCATGGTTTGTCCTTTTCACTTACCTTGCCTTGCCTTTCTTTGCACTTTTGCCCGGCCTTGCATTAGGTTGCCCTTTTTCCTTGCCTTGCCTTGCCATGCTTTGCCCTTTTGCCTTGCCTTGCTTTGCCCTTTTGCCTTGCCTTGCTTTGTCATTTTGCCTTTCCTTTCTTTGGCCTTTTTCCTGGCCTTGCCATGGTTTGTCCTTTTGACTTACCTTGCCTTGCCTTTCTTTGCACTTTTGCCCGGCCTTGCATTAGGTTGCCCTTTTTCCTTGCCTTGCCTTGCCATGCTTTGCCCTTTTGCCTTGCCTTGCTTTGCCCTTTTGCCTTGCCTTGCTTTGTCATTTTGCCTTTCCTTTCTTTGGCCTTTTTCCTGGCCTTGCCATGGTTTGTCCTTTTGACTTACCTTGCCTTGCCTTTCTTTGCACTTTTGCCCGGCCTTGCATTGAGTTGCCCTTTTTCCTTGCCTTGCCTTGCCATGCTTTGCCCTTTTGCCTTGCCTTGCTTTGCCCTTTTGCCTTGCCTTGCTTTGTCATTTTGCCTTTCCTTGAATTGCCCTTTTGCCTTACCTTGCCTTGACTTGCTATACCCTTTTTCCTTGCCTTGCCTTGTCATGCTTTGCCCTTTTGACTTGCCTTGCTTTGCCCTTTTGCCTTGCTTTGCCTTGTTATGCTTTGCCCTTTTGCCTTGTCTTGCTTTGCCATTTTGCTTTTCCTTGCATTGCCCTTTTGCCTAACCTTGCCTTGACATGCTTTACCCTTTTGCCTTGCCTTGCCTTTTCATGCTTTGCGCTTTTGCCTTGCCTTGCCTTGTCATGCTTTGCCCTTTTGACTTGCTTTGCTTTGCCCTTTTTCCTTGCCTTTCCTTGTTTTGCCGTTTTCAATTGCCTTGCATTGCCTTACTTTCATCTTTGCCTTGCCTTGACGTGTCTTCCTCATCCTTTTGCCTTGCCTTGCTTTGCTTTCCCCTTTTGCCTTGCCTTACCTTGCCTTGCTTTGCCTCTTTGCCTTGTCTTGCCCTGCCTTCCTTTCTCCTTTTGCCCTGATTTGCCTTGCCTTTCTTTTGACCTTTTGCCTTGCCTTGCCTTGCCATGCTTTGCTCTTTTTCCTTGCCTTGCTTTGCCCTTTTGTCTTGCCTTGCCTTGCCTTGCTTTGCCATTTTCCCTTGCCTTGCTTTCCCCTTTTGCCTTGCCTTTCCTTGCTTTGGCCTTTTTCCTGGCCTTGCCATGGTTTGTCCTTTTGACTTACCTTGCCTTGCCTTTCTTTGCCCTTTTGCCTGGCCTTTCCTTGAGTTGCCCTTTTTCCTTGCCTTGCCTTGCCTTGCCATGCTTTGCCCTTTTGCCTTGCCTTGCTTTGCCATTTTGCCTTTCCTTGAATTGCCCTTTTGCCTTACCTTGCCTTGACTTGCTATACCCTTTTTCCTTGCCTTGCCTTGTCATGCTTTGCCCTTTTGACTTGCCTTGCTTTGCCCTCTTGCCTTGCTTTGCCTTGTTATGCTTTGCCCTTTTGCCTTGTCTTGCTTTGCCATTTTGCCTTTCCTTGCATTGCCCTTTTGCCTTACCTTGCCTTGTCATGCTTTGCCCTTTTGCCTTGCCTTGCATTGTCATGCTTTGCCCTTTTGACTTGCTTTGCTTTGCCCTTTTGCCTTGCCTTTCCTTGTTTTGCCGTTTTGAATTGCCTTGCATTGCCTTGCTTTCATCTTTGCCTTGCCTTGACGTGTCTTCCTTATATTTTTGCCTTGCCTTGCTTTGCTTTCTCCTTTTCCCTTGCCTTTCCTTGCCTTGCTTTACCCTTTTGCCTTCCCTTGCCTTGCCTTTCCATGCCTTGCTTTGCCCCTTTGCCTTCCCTTGCCTTGCTTTGCCCTTTTGCCTTGCCTTGCTTTGTCTCTTTGCCTTGTCTTGCCTTGCCTTACTTTCTCCTTTTGCCCTGATTGGCCTTGCCTTTCTTTTGACCTTTTGCCTTGCCTTGCCATGCTTTGCTCTTTTTCCTTGCCTTGCTTTGCCCTTTTGTCTTGCCTTGCCTTGCCTTGCTTTTCCATTTTCCCTTGCCTTGCTTTCCCCTTTTGCCTTGCCTTTCCTTGCTTTGGCCTTTTTCCTGGCCTTGCCATGGTTTGTCCTTTTGACTTACCTTGCCTTGCCATGCTTTGCCCTTTTGCATGGCCTTGCATTGAGTTGCCCTTTTTCCTTGCCTTGCCTTGCCATGCTTTGCCCTTTTGACTTGCCTTGCTTTCCCCTTTTGCCTTGCCTTTCCTTGCTTAGGCCTTTTTCCTGGCCTTGCCATGGTTTGTCCTTTTCACTTACCTTGCCTTGCCTTTCTTTGCACTTTTGCCCGGCCTTGCATTGAGTTGCCCTTTTTCCTTGCCTTGCCTTGCCATGCTTTGCCCTTTCGCCTTGCCTTGCTTTGCCCTTTTGCCTTGCCTTGCTTTGTCATTTTGCCTTTCCTTGAATTGCCCTTTTGCCTTACCTTGCCTTGACTTGCTATACCCTTTTTCCTTGCCTTGCCTTGTCATGCTTTGCCCTTTTGACTTGCTTTGCTTTGTCCTTTTGCCTTGCCTTGCTTTGTCATTTTGCCTTTCCTTGAATTGCCCTTTTGCCTTACCTTGCCTTGACTTGCTATACCCTTTTTCCTTGCCTTGCCTTGTCATGCTTTGCCCTTTTGACTTGCCTTGCTTTGCCCTTTTGCCTTGCTTTGCCTTGTTATGCTTTGCCCTTTTGCCTTGTCTTGCTTTGCCATTTTGCTTTTCCTTGCATTGCCCTTTTGCCTTACCTTGCCTTGACATGCTTTACCCTTTTGCCTTGCCTTGCCTTTTCATGCTTTGCTCTTTTGACTTGCTTTGCTTTGCCCTTTTGCCTTGCCTTTCCTTGTTTTGTCTTTTTCAATTTCCTTGCATTGCCTTACTTTCATCTTTGCCTTGCCTTGACGTGTCTTCCTTATCCTTTTGCCTAGCCTTGCTTTGCTTTCCCCTTTTGCCTTGCCTTACCTTGCCTTGCTTTGCCTCTTTGCCTTGTCTTGCCTTGCCTTCCTTTCTCCTTTTGCCCTCATTTGCCTTGCCTTTCTTTTGACCTTTTGCCTCGCCTTGCCATGCTTTGCTCTTTTTCCTTGCCTTGCTTTGCCCTTTTGTCTTGCCTTGCCTTGCCTTGCTTTTCCATTTTCCCTTGCCTTGCTTTCCCATTTTGCCTTGCCTTTCCTTGCTTTGGCCTTTTTCCTGGCCTTGCCATGGTTTGTCCTTTTGAGTTACCTTGCCTTGCCTTTCTTTGCCATTTTGCCTGGCCTTGCATTGAGTTGCCCTTTTTCCTTGCCTTGCCATTGCTTTGCCCTTTTGCCTTGCCTTGCTTTGCCATTTTGCCTTTCCTTGATATGCCCTTTTGCCTTACCTTGCCTTGACTTGCTATACCCTTTTTTCTTGCCTTGCCTTTTCATGCTTTGCCCTTTTGACTTGCCTTGCTTTGCCCTTTTGCCTTCCTTTGCCTTGTTATGCTTTACATTTTGCCTTGTCTTGCTTTGCCATTTTGCCTTTCCTTGCATTGCCCTTTTGCCTTACCTTGCCTTGTCATGTTTGCCCTTTTGACTTGCTTTGCTTTGCCCTTTTGCCTTGCCTTTCCTTGTTTTGCCGTTTTGAATTGCCTTGCATTGCCTTGCTTTCATCTTTGCCTTGCCTTGACGTGTCTTCGTTATCCTTTTGCCTTTCCTTTCTTTGCTTTCCCCTTTTGCCTTGCCTTTCCTTGCCTTGCTTTACCCTTTTGCCTTCCCTTGCCTTGCCTTTCCATGCCTTGCTTTGCCCCTTTGCCTTGCCTTGCTTTGCCTCTTTGCCTTGTCTTGCCTTGCCTTCCTTTCTCCTTTTGCCCTGATTTGCCTTGCCTTTCTTTTCACCTTTTGCCTTGCCTTGCCGTGCCATGCTTTGCTCTTTTTCCTTGCCTTGCTTTGCCCTTTTGTCTTGCCTTGCCTTGCCTTGCTTTGCCATTTTCCCTTGCCATGCTTTCCCCTTTTGCCTTGCCTTTCCTTGCTTTGGCCTTTTTCCTGGCCTTGCCATGGTTTATCCTTTTGACTTACCTTGCCTTGCCTTTCTTTGCACTTTTGCCTGGCCTTGCATTGAGTTGCCCTTTTTCCTTGCCTTGCCATGCTTTGCCCTTTTGCCTTGCCTTGCTTTGCCATTTTGCCTTTCCTTGCATTGCCCTTTTGCCTTACCTTGCCTTGACTTGCTATACCCTTTTTCCTTGCCTTGCCTTGTCATGCTTTGCCCTTTTGACTTGCCTTGCTTTGCCCTTTTGCCTTGCTTTGCCTTGTTATGCTTTCCCCTTTTGCCTTGTCTTGCTTTGCCATTTTGCGTTTCCTTGCATTGCCCTTTTGCGTTTCCTTGCATTGCCCTTTTGCCTTACCTTGCCTTGACATGCTTTACCCTTTTGCCTTGCCTAGCCTTGTCATGCTTTGCCCTTTTGCCTTGCTTTGCTTTGCCCTTTTGCCTTGCCTTGCTTTGCCATTTTGCCTTTCCTTGAATTGCCCTTTTGCCTTACCTTGCCTTTACTTGCTATACCCTTTTTCCTTGCCTTGCCTTGTCATGCTTTGCCCTTTTGACTTGCTTTGCTTTGCCCTTTTGCCTTGCTTTGCCTTGCCCTTTTGCCTTGCTTTGCTTTGCCCTTTTGCCTTGCCTTGCTTTGCCATTTTGCCTTTCCTTGAATTGCCCTTTTGCCTTACCTTGCCTTGACTTGCTATAGCCTTTTTCCTTGCCTTGCCTTGTCATTCTTTGCCCTTTTGACTTGCTTTGCTTTGTCCTTTTGCCTTGCCTTGCTTTGCCATTTTGCCTTTCCTTGCTTTGGCATTTTGCCTTACCTTGCCTTGACTTGCTATACCCTTTTTCCTTGCCTTGCCTTGTCATGCTTTGCCCTTTTGACATGCCTTCCTTTGCCCTTTTGCCTTGCTTTGCCTTGTTATGCTTTGCCCTTTTGCCTTGTCTTGCTTTGCCATTTTGCTTTTCCTTGCATTGCCCTTTTGCCTTACCTTGCCTTGAGTTGCTATACCCTTTTTCCTTGCCTTGCCTTGACATGCTTTGCCCTTTTGCCTTGCCTTGCCTTGTCATGCTTTGCCCTTTTGACTTGCTTTGCTTTGCCCTTTTGCCTTGCCTTTCCTTGTTTTGCCGTTTTCAATTTCCTTGCATTGCCTTACTTTCATCTTTGCCTTGCCTTGACGTGTCTTCCTTATCCTTTCGCCTTGCCTTGCTTTGCTTTCCCCTTTTGCCTTGCCTTACCTAGCCTTGCTTTGCCTCTTTGCCTTGTCTTGCCTGCCTTCCTTTCTCCTTTTGCCCTGATTTGCCTTGCCTTTCTTTTGACCTTTTGCCTTGCCTTGTCTTGCCATGCTTTGCTCTTTTTCCTTGCCTTGCTTTGCCCTTTTGTCTTGCCTTACCTTGCCTTGCTTTGCCATTTTCCCTTGCCTTGCTTTCCCCTTTTGCCTTGCCTTTCCTTGCTTTGGCCTTTTTCCTGGCCTTGCCATGGTTTGTCCTTTTGACTTACCTTGCCTTGCCTTTCTTTGCACTTTTGCCCGGCCTTGCATTGAGTTGCCCTTTTCCTTGCCTTGCCATGCTTTGCCCTTTTGACTTGCCTTGCTTTGCCCTTTTGCCTTGCCTTGCTTTGCCCTTTTGCCTTGCTTTGCCTTGTTATGCTTTGCCCTTTTGCCTTGCCTTGCTTTGCCATTTTGCCTTTCCTTGAATTGCCCTTTTGCCTTACCTTGCCTTGACTTGCTATAGCCTTTTTCCTTGCCTTGCCTTGTCATACTTTGCCATTTTGACTTGCTTTGCTTTGCCCTTTTGCCTTGCCTTGCTTTGCCATTTTGCCTTTCCTTGAATTGCCCTTTTGCCTTACCTTGCCTTGACTTGCTATACCCTTTTTCCTTGCCTTGCCTTGTCATGCTTTGCCCTTTAGACTTGCCTTGCTTTGCCCTTTTGCCTTGCTTTGCCTTGTTATGCTTTGCCCTTTTGCCTTGTCTTGCTTTGCCATTTTGCCTTTCCTTGCATTGCCCTTTTGCCTTACCTTGCCTTGTCATGCTTTGCCCTTTTGCCTTGCCTTGCCTTGTCATGCTTTGCCCTTTTGACTTGCTTTGCTTTGCCCTTTTGCCTTGCCTTTCCTTGTTTTGCCGTTTTGAATTGCCTTGCATTTCCTTGCTTTCATCTTTGCCTTGCCTTGACGTGTCTTCCTTATCCTTTTGCCTTGCCTTGCTTTGCTTTCTCCTTTTGCCTTGCCTTTCCTTGCCTTGCTTTAACCTTTTGCCTTCTCTTGCCTTGCCTTTCCATGCCTTGCTTTGCCCCTTTGCCTTACCTTGCCTTGCTATGCCCTTTTGACTTGCCTTGCTTTGTCTCTTTGCCTTGTCTTGCCTTGCCTTCCTTTCTCCTTTTGCCCTGATTTGCCTTGCCTTTCTTTTGACCTTTTGCCTTGCCTTGCCATGCTTTGCTCTTTTTCCTTGCCTTGCTTTGCCCTTTTGTCTTTCCTTGCCTTGCCTTGATTTGCCATTTTCCCTTGCCTTGCTTTCCCCTTTTGCCTTGCCTTTCCTTGCTTTGGCCTTTTTCCTGGCCTTGCCATGGTTTGTCCTTTTGACTTACCTTGCCTTGCCTTTCTTTGCACTTTTGCCTGGCCTTGCTTTGCCCTTTTCCCTTGCCTTGCTTTGCCATTTTGCCTTTCCTTGAATTGCCCTTTTGCCTTACCTTGCCTTGACTTGCTATACCCTTTTTCCTTGCCTTGCCTTGTCATGCTTTGCCCTTTTGACTTGCCTTGCTTTGCCCTTTTGCCTTGCCTTGCTTTGCCCTTTTGCCTTGCTTTGCCTTGTTATGCTTTGCCCTTTTGCCTTGCCTTGCTTTGCCATTTTGCCTTTCCTTGAATTGCCCTTTTGCCTTACTTTGCCTTGACTTGCTATACCCTTTTTCCTTGCCTTGCCTTGTCATACTTTGCCATTTTGACTTGCTTTGCTTTGCCCTTTTGCCTTGCCTTGCTTTGCCATTTTGCCTTTCCTTGAATTGCCCTTTTGCCTTACCTTGCCTTGACTTGCTATACCCTTTTTCCTTGCCTTGCCTTGTCATGCTTTGCCCTTTTGACTTGCTTTGCTTTGCCCTTTTGCCTTGCTTTGCCTTGCCCTTTTGCCTTGCTTTGCTTTGCCCTTTTGCCTTGCCTTGCTTTGCCATTTTGCCTTTCCTTGAATTGCCCTTTTGCCTTACCTTGCCTTGACTTGCTATACCCTTTTTCCTTACCTTGCCTTGTCATGCTTTGCCCTTTTGACTTGCTTTGCTTTGCCCTTTTGCCTTGCCTTGTTTTGCCGTTTTGAATAGCCTTGCATTGCCTTACTTTCATCTTTACCTTGCCTTTACGTGTCTTCCTTATCCTTTTGCCTTGCCTTGCTTTGCTTTCTCCTTTTGCCTTGCCTTTCCTTGCCTTGCTTTACCCTTTTGCCTTCCCTTGCCTTGCCTTTCCATGCCTTGCTTTGCCCCTTTGCCTTCCCTTGCCTTGCTTTGCCCCTTTGCCTTGCCTTGCTTTGACTCTTTGCCTTGTCTTGCCTTGCCTTCCTTTCTCCTTTTGCCCTGATTTGCCTTGCCTTTCTTTTGACCTTTTGCCTTGCCTTGCCTTGCCATGCTTTGCCATTTTCCCTTGCCTTGCTTTCCCCTTTTGCCTTGCCTTTCCTTGCTTTGGCCTTTTTCCTGGCCTTGCCATGGTTTGTCCTTTTGACTTACCTTGCCTTGCCTTTCTTTGCCCTTTTGCCTGGCCTTGCACTGAGTTGCCCTTTTTCCTTGCCTTGCCTTGCCCTGCTTTGCCCTTTTGCCTTGCCTTGCTTTGCCATTTTGCCTTTCCTTGAATTGCCCTTTTGCCTTACCTTGCCTTGAGTTGCTATACCCTTTTTCCTTGCCTTGCCTTGTCATGCTTTGCCCTTTTGACTTGCTTTGCTTTGCCCTTTTGCCTTGCCTTGCTTTGCCATGTTGCCTTTCCTTGAATTGCCCTTTTGCCTTACCTTGCCTTGACTTGCTATACCCTTTTTCCTTGCCTTGCCTTGTCATGCTTTGCCCTTTTGACTTGCCTTGCTTTGCCCTTTTGCCTTGCCTTGCTTTGCCCTTTTGCCTTGCTTTGCCTTGTTATGCTTTGCCCTTTTGCCTTGTCTTGGTTTGCCATTTTGCCTTTCCTTGCATTGCCCTTTTGCCTTACCTTGCCTTGTCATGCTTTGCCCTTTTGCCTTGCCTTGCCTTGTCATGCTTTGCCCTTTTGGCTTGCTTTGCTTTGCCCTTTTGCCTTGCCTTTCCTTGTTTTGCCGTTTTGAATTGCTTTGCATTGCCTTGCTTTCATCTTTGCCTTGCCTTAACGTGTCTTCCTTATCCTTTTGCCTTGCCTTGCTTTGCTTTCCCCTTTTGCCTTGCCTTACCTTGCCTTGCTTTGCCTCTTTGCCTTGTCTTGCCTTGCCTTCCTTTCTCCTTTTGCCCTCATTTGCCTTGCCTTTCTTTTGACCTTTTGCCTTGCCTTGTCATGCTTTGCCCTTTTGACTTGCTTTGCTTTGCCCTTTTGCCTTGCCTTGTTTTGCCGTTTTGAATAGCCTTGCATTGCCTTACTTTCATCTTTACCTTGCCTTTACGTGTCTTCCTTATCCTTTTGCCTTGCCTTGCTTTGCTTTCTCCTTTTGCCTTGCCTTTCCTTGCCTTGCTTTACCCTTTTGCCTTCCCTTGCCTTGCCTTTCCATGCCTTGCTTTGCCCCTTTGCCTTCCCTTGCCTTGCTTTGCCCCTTTGCCTTGCCTTGCTTTGACTCTTTGCCTTGTCTTGCCTTGCCTTCCTTTCTCCTTTTGCCCTGATTTGCCTTGCCTTTCTTTTGACCTTTTGCCTTGCCTTGCCTTGCCATGCTTTGCCATTTTCCCTTGCCTTGCTTTCCCCTTTTGCCTTGCCTTTCCTTGCTTTGGCCTTTTTCCTGGCCTTGCCATGGTTTGTCCTTTTGACTTACCTTGCCTTGCCTTTCTTTGCCCTTTTGCCTGGCCTTGCATTGAGTTGCCCTTTTTCCTTGCCTTGCCTTGCCATGCTTTGCCCTTTTGCCTTGCCTTGCTTTGCCATTTTGCCTTTCCTTGAATTGCCCTTTTGCCTTACCTTGCCTTGAGTTGCTATACCCTTTTTCCTTGCCTTGCCTTGTCATGCTTTGCCCTTTTGACTTGCTTTGCTTTGCCCTTTTGCCTTGCCTTGCTTTGCCATGTTGCCTTTCCTTGAATTGCCCTTTTGCCTTACCTTGCCTTGACTTGCTATACCCTTTTTCCTTGCCTTGCCTTGTCATGCTTTGCCCTTTTGACTTGCCTTGCTTTGCCCTTTTGCCTTGCCTTGCTTTGCCCTTTTGCCTTGCTTTGCCTTGTTATGCTTTGCCCTTTTGCCTTGTCTTGCTTTGCCATTTTGCCTTTCCTTGCATTGCCCTTTTGCCTTACCTTGCCTTGTCATGCTTTGCCCTTTTGCCTTGCCTTGCCTTGTCATGCTTTGCCCTTTTGGCTTGCTTTGCTTTGCCCTTTTGCCTTGCCTTTCCTTGTTTTGCCGTTTTGAATTGCCTTGCATTGCCTTGCTTTCATCTTTGCCTTGCCTTAACGTGTCTTCCTTATCCTTTTGCCTTGCCTTGCTTTGCTTTCCCCTTTTGCCTTGCCTTACCTTGCCTTGCTTTGCCTCTTTGCCTTGTCTTGCCTTGCCTTCCTTTCTCCTTTTGACCTCATTTGCCTTGCCTTTCTTTTGACCTTTTGCCTTGTCTTGTCATGCTTTGCCCTTTTGACTTGCTTTGCTTTGCCCTTTTGCCTTGCCTTTCCTTGTTTTGCCGTTTTGAATTGCCTTGCATTGCCTTACTTTCATCTTTGCCTTGCCTTGACGTGTCTTCCTTATCCTTTTGCCTTGCCTTGCTTTGCTTTCCCCTTTTGCCTTGCCTTTCCTTGCCTTGCCTTTCCATGCCTTGCTTTGCCCCTTTGCCTTACCTTGCCTTGCTTTGCCCTTTTGCCTTGCCTTGCTTTGCCTCTTTGCCTTGGCTTGCCTTGCCTTACTTTCTCCATTTGCCCTCATTTGCCTTGCCTTTCTTTTGACCTTTTGCCTTGCCTTGCCATGCTTTACTCTTTTTCCTTGCCTTGCTTTGCCCTTTTGTCTTGCCTTGCCTTGCCTTGCTTTGCCATTTTCCCTTGCTTTGCTTTCCCCTTTTGCCTTGCCTTTCCTTGCTTTGGCCTTTTTCCTGGCCTTGCCATGGTTTGTCCGTTTGACTTACCTCGCCTTGCCTTTCTTTGCACTTTTGCCTGGCCTTGCTTTGCCCTTTTGCCTTGCTTTGTCTTGTTATGCTTTGCCCTTTTGCCTTGTCTTGCTTTGCCATTTTGCCTTTCCTTGCATTGCCCTTTTGCCTTACCTTGCCTTGTCATGCTTTGCCCTTTTGCCTTGCCTTGCCTTGTCATGCTTTGCCCTTTTGGCTTGCTTTGCTTTGCCCTTTTGCCTTGCCTTTCCTTGTTTTGCCGTTTTGAATTGCCTTGCATTGCCTTGCTTTCATCTTTGCCTTGCCTTAACGTGTCTTCCTTATCCTTTTGCCTTGCCTTGCTTTGCTTTCCCCTTTTGCCTTGCCTTACCTTGCCTTGCTTTGCCTCTTTGCCTTGTCTTGCCTTGCCTTCCTTTCTCCTTTTGCCCTCATTTGCCTTGCCTTTCTTTTGAGCTTTTGCCTTGTCTTGTCATGCTTTGCCCTTTTGACTTGCTTTGCTTTGCCCTTTTGCCTTGCCTTTCCTTGTTTTGCCGTTTTGAATTGCCTTGCATTGCCTTACTTTCATCTTTGCCTTGCCTTGACGTGTCTTCCTTATCCTTTTGCCTTGCCTTGCTTTGCTTTCCCCTTTTGCCTTGCCTTTCCTTGCCTTGCCTTTCCATGCCTTGCTTTGCCCCTTTGCCTTACCTTGCCTTGCTATGCCCTTTTGCCTTGCCTTGCTTTGCCTCTTTGCCTTGGCTTGCCTTGCCTTACTTTCTCCTTTTGCCCTCATTTGCCTTGCCTTTCTTTTGACCTTTTGCCTTGCCTTGCCATGCTTTACTCTTTTTCCTTGCCTTGCTTTGCCCTTTTGTCTTGCCTTGCCTTGCCTTGCTTTGCCATTTTCCCTTGCTTTGCTTTCCCCTTTTGCCTTGCCTTTCCTTGCTTTGGCCTTTTTCCTGGCCTTGCCATGGTTTGTCCGTTTGACTTACCTCGCCTTGCCTTTCTTTGCACTTTTGCCTGGCCTTGCTTTGCCCTTTTGCCTTGCTTTGTCTTGTTATGCTTTGCCCTTTTGCCTTGCCTTGCTTTGCCATTTTGCCTTTCCTTGAATTGCCCTTTTGCCTTACCTTGCCTTGACTTGCTATAGCCTTTTTCCTTGCCTTGCCTTGTCATTCTTTGCCCTTTTGACTTGCTTTGCTTTGTCCTTTTGCCTTGCCTTGCTTTGCCATTTTGCCTTTCCTTGCTTTGGCATTTTGCCTTACCTTGCCTTGACTTGCTATACCCTTTTTCCTTGCCTTGCCTTGTCATGCTTTGCCCTTTTGACTTGCCTTCCTTTGCCCTTTTGCCTTGCTTTGCCTTGTTATGCTTTGCCCTTTTGCCTTGTCTTGCTTTGCCATTTTGCTTTTCCTTGCATTGCCCTTTTGCCTTACCTTGCCTTGAGTTGCTATACCCTTTTTCCTTGCCTTGCCTTGTCATGCTTTGCCCTTTTGACTTGCTTTGCTTTGCCCTTTTGCCTTGCCTTGCTTTGCCATGTTGCCTTTCCTTGAATTGCCCTTTTGCCTTACCTTGCCTTGACTTGCTATACCCTTTTTCCTTGCCTTGCCTTGTCATGCTTTGCCCTTTTGCCTTGCCTTGCTTTGCCATGTTGCCTTTCCTTGAATTGCCCTTTTGCCTTACCTTGCCTTGCCTTGCTTTGCCCTTTTGCCTTGCTTTGCCTTGTTATGCTTTGCCCTTTTGCCTTGTCTTGCTTTGCCATTTTGCCTTTCCTTGCATTGCCCTTTTGCCTTACCTTGCCTTGTCATGCTTTGCCCTTTTGCCTTGCCTTGCCTTGTCATGCTTTGCCCTTTTGGCTTGCTTTGCTTTGCCCTTTTGCCTTGCCTTTCCTTGTTTTGCCGTTTTGAATTGCTTTGCATTGCCTTGCTTTCATCTTTGCCTTGCCTTAACGTGTCTTCCTTATCCTTTTGCCTTGCCTTGCTTTGCTTTCCCCTTTTGCCTTGCCTTACCTTGCCTTGCTTTGCCTCTTTGCCTTGTCTTGCCTTGCCTTCCTTTCTCCTTTTGCCCTCATTTGCCTTGCCTTTCTTTTGACCTTTTGCCTTGCCTTGTCATGCTTTGCCCTTTTGACTTGCTTTGCTTTGCCCTTTTGCCTTACCTTGTTTTGCCGTTTTGAATAGCCTTGCATTGCCTTACTTTCATCTTTACCTTGCCTTTACGTGTCTTCCTTATCCTTTTGCCTTGCCTTGCTTTGCTTTCTCCTTTTGCCTTGCCTTTCCTTGCCTTGCTTTACCCTTTTGCCTTCCCTTGCCTTGCCTTTCCATGCCTTGCTTTGCCCCTTTGCCTTCCCTTGCCTTGCTTTGCCCCTTTGCCTTGCCTTGCTTTGACTCTTTGCCTTGTCTTGCCTTGCCTTCCTTTCTCCTTTTGCCCTGATTTGCCTTGCCTTTCTTTTGACCTTTTGCCTTGCCTTGCCTTGCCATGCTTTGCCATTTTCCCTTGCCTTGCTTTCCCCTTTTGCCTTGCCTTTCCTTGCTTTGGCCTTTTTCCTGGCCTTGCCATGGTTTGTCCTTTTGACTTACCTTGCCTTGCCTTTCTTTGCCCTTTTGCCTGGCCTTGCATTGAGTTGCCCTTTTTCCTTGCCTTGCCTTGCCATGCTTTGCCCTTTTGCCTTGCCTTGCTTTGCCATTTTGCCTTTCCTTGAATTGCCCTTTTGCCTTACCTTGCCTTGAGTTGCTATACCCTTTTTCCTTGCCTTGCCTTGTCATGCTTTGCCCTTTTGACTTGCTTTGCTTTGCCCTTTTGCCTTGCCTTACTTTGCCATGTTGCCTTTCCTTGAATTGCCCTTTTGCCTTACCTTGCCTTGACTTGCTATACCCTTTTTCCTTGCCTTGCCTTGTCATGCTTTGCCCTTTTGACTTGCCTTGCTTTGCCCTTTTGCCTTGCCTTGCTTTGCCCTTTTGCCTTGCTTTGCCTTGTTATGCTTTGCCCTTTTGCCTTGTCTTGCTTTGCCATTTTGCCTTTCCTTGCATTGCCCTTTTGCCTTACCTTGCCTTGTCATGCTTTGCCCTTTTGCCTTGCCTTGCCTTGTCATGCTTTGCCCTTTTGGCTTGCTTTGCTTTGCCCTTTTGCCTTGCCTTTCCTTGTTTTGCCGTTTTGAATTGCCTTGCATTGCCTTGCTTTCATCTTTGCCTTGCCTTAACGTGTCTTCCTTATCCTTTTGCCTTGCCTTGCTTTGCTTTCCCCTTTTGCCTTGCCTTACCTTGCCTTGCTTTGCCTCTTTGCCTTGTCTTGCCTTGCCTTCCTTTCTCCTTTTGCCGTCATTTGCCTTGCCTTTCTTTTGACCTTTTGCCTTGTCTTGTCATGATTTGCCCTTTTGACTTGCTTTGCTTTGCCCTTTTGCCTTGCCTTTCCTTGTTTTGCCGTTTTGAATTGCCTTGCATTGCCTTACTTTCATCTTTGCCTTGCCTTGACGTGTCTTCCTTATCCTTTTGCCTTGCCTTGCTTTGCTTTCCCCTTTTGCCTTGCCTTTCCTTGCCTTGCCTTTCCATGCCTTGCTTTGCCCCTTTGCCTTACCTTGCCTTGCTTTGCCCTTTTGCCTTGCCTTGCTTTGCCTCTTTGCCTTGGCTTGCCTTGCCTTACTTTCTCCTTTTGCCCTCATTTGCCTTGCCTTTCTTTTGACCTTTTGCCTTGCCTTGCCATGCTTTACTCTTTTTCCTTGCCTTGCTTTGCCCTTTTGTCTTGCCTTGCCTTGCCTTGCTTTGCCATTTTCCCTTGCTTTGCTTTCCCCTTTTGCCTTGCCTTTCCTTGCTTTGGCCTTTTTCCTGGCCTTGCCATGGTTTGTCCGTTTGACTTACCTCGCCTTGCCTTTCTTTGCACTTTTGCCTGGCCTTGCTTTGCCCTTTTGCCTTGCTTTGTCTTGTTATGCTTTGCCCTTTTGCCTTGCCTTGCTTTGAAATTTTGCCTTTCCTTGAATTGCCCTTTTGCCTTACCTTGCCTTGACTTGCTATAGCCTTTTTCCTTGCCTTGCCTTGTCATTCTTTGCCCTTTTGACTTGCTTTGCTTTGTCCTTTTGCCTTGCCTTGCTTTGCCATTTTGCCTTTCCTTGCTTTGGCATTTTGCCTTACCTTGCCTTGACTTGCTATACCCTTTTTCCTTGCCTTGCCTTGTCATGCTTTGCCCTTTTGACTTGCCTTCCTTTGCCCTTTTGCCTTGCTTTGCCTTGTTATGCTTTGCCCTTTTGCCTTGTCTTGCTTTGCCATTTTGCTTTTCCTTGCATTGCCCTTTTGCCTTACCTTGCCTTGACTTGCTATACCCTTTTGCCTTGCCTTGCCTTGACATGCTTTGCCCTTTTGCCTTGCCTTGCCTTGTCATGCTTTGCCCTTTTGACTAGCTTTGCTTTGCCCTTTTGCCTTGCCTTTCCTTGTTTTGCCGTTTTCAATTTCCTTGCCTTGCCTTACTTTCATCTTTGCCTTGCCTTGACGTGTCTTCCTTATCCTTTCGCCTTGCCTTGCTTTGCTTTCCCCTTTTGCCTTGCCTTACCTAGCCTTGCTTTGCCTCTTTGCCTTGTCTTGCCTGCCTTCCTTTCTCCTTTTGCCCTGATTTGCCTTGCCTTTCTTTTGACCTTTTGCCTTGCCTTGTCTTGCCATGCTTCGCTCTTTTTCCTTGCCTTGCTTTGCCCTTTTGTCTTGCCTTACCTTGCCTTGCTTTGCCATTTTCCCTTGCCTTGCTTTCCCCTTTTGCCTTGCCTTTCCTTGCTTTGGCCTTTTTCCTGGCCTTGCCATGGTTTGTCCTTTTGACTTACCTTGCCTTGCCTTTCTTTGCACTTTTGCCCGGCCTTGCATTGAGTTGCCCTTTTCCTTGCCTTGCCATGCTTTGCCCTTTTGACTTGCCTTGCTTTGCCCTTTTGCCTTGCCTTGCTTTGCCCTTTTGCCTTGCTTTGCCTTGTTATGCTTTGCCCTTTTGCCTTGCCTTGCTTTGCCATTTTGCCTTTCCTTGAATTGCCCTTTTGCCTTACCTTGCCTTGACTTGCTATAGCCTTTTTCCTTGCCTTGCCTTGTCATACTTTGCCATTTTGACTTGCTTTGCTTTGCCCTTTTGCCTTGCCTTGCTTTGCCATTTTGCCTTTCCTTGAATTGCCCTTTTGCCTTACCTTGCCTTGACTTGCTATACCCTTTTTCCTTGCCTTGCCTTGTCATGCTTTGCCCTTTTGACTTGCCTTGCTTTGCCCTTTTGCCTTGCTTTGCCTTGTTATGCTTTGCCCTTTTGCCTTGTCTTGCTTTGCCATTTTGCCTTTCCTTGCATTGCCCTTTTGCCTTACCTTGCCTTGTCATGCTTTGCCCTTTTGCCTTGCCTTGCCTTGTCATGCTTTGCCCTTTTGACTTGCTTTGCTTTGCCCTTTTGCCTTGCCTTTCCTTGTTTTGCCGTTTTGAATTGCCTTGCATTTCCTTGCTTTCATCTTTGCCTTGCCTTGACGTGTCTTCCTTATCCTTTTGCCTTGCCTTGCTTTGCTTTCTCCTTTTGCCTTGCCTTTCCTTGCCTTGCTTTACCCTTTTGCCTTGTCTTGCCTTGCCTTTCCATGCCTTGCTTTGCCCCTTTGCCTTACCTTGCCTTGCTATGCCCTTTTGACTTGCCTTGCTTTGTCTCTTTGCCTTGTCTTGCCTTGCCTTCCTTTCTCCTTTTGCCCTGATTTGCCTTGCCTTTCTTTTGACCTTTTGCCTTGCCTTGCAATGCTTTGCTCTTTTTCCTTGCCTTGTTTTGCCCTTTTGTCTTTCCTTGCCTTGCCTTGATTTGCCATTTTCCCTTGCCTTGCTTTCCCCCTTTTGCCTTGCCTTTCCTTGCTTTGGCCTTTTTCCTGGCCTTGCCATGGTTTGTCCTTTTGACTTACCTTGCCTTGCCTTTCTTTGCACTTTTGCCTGGCCTTGCTTTGCCCTTTTCCCTTGCCTTGCTTTGCCATTTTGCCTTTCCTTGAATTGCCCTTTTGCCTTACCTTGCCTTGACTTGCTATACCCTTTTTCCTTGCCTTGCCTTGTCATGCTTTGCCCTTTTGACTTGCCTTGCTTTGCCCTTTTGCCTTGCCTTGCTTTGCCCTTTTGCCTTGCTTTGCCTTGTTATGCTTTGCCCTTTTGCCTTGCCTTGCTTTGCCATTTTGCCTTTCCTTGAATTGCCCTTTTGCCTTACTTTGCCTTGACTTGCTATACCCTTTTTCCTTGCCTTGCCTTGTCATACTTTGCCATTTTGACTTGCTTTGCTTTGCCCTTTTGCCTTGCCTTGCTTTGCCATTTTGCCTTTCCTTGAATTGCCCTTTTGCCTTACCTTGCCTTGACTTGCTATACCATTTTTCCTTGCCTTGCCTTGCCATTTTGCCTTTCCTTGAATTGCCCTTTTGCCTTACCTTGCCTTGACTTGCTATACCCTTTTTCCTTGCCTTGCCTTGTCATGCTTTGCCCTTTTGACTTGCTTTGCTTTGTTCTTTTGCCTTGCCTTGCTTTGCCATTTTGCCTTTCCTTGAATTGCCCTTTTGCCTTACCTTGCCTTGACTTGCTATACCCTTTTTCCTTGCCTTGCCTTGTCATGCTTTGCCCTTTTGACTTTCCTTGCTTTGCCCTTTTGCCTTGCCTTGCTTTGCCCTTTTGCCTTGCTTTGCCTTTTTATGCTTTCCCTTTTGCCTTGTCTTGCTTTGCCATTTTGCTTTTCCTTGCATTGCCCTTTTGCCTTACCTTGCCTTGACATGCTTTACCCTTTTGCCTTGCCTTGCCTTTTCATGCTTTGCCCTTTTGCATTGCCTTGCCTTGACATGCTTTGCCCTTTTCACTTGCTTTGCTTTGCCCTTTTGCCTTGCCTTTCCTTGTTTTGCCGTTTTCAATTTCCTTGCATTGCCTTACTTTCATATTTGCCTTGCCTTGACGTGTCTTCCTTATCCTTTCGCCTTGCCTTGCTTTGCTTTCCCCTTTTGCCTTGCCTTACCTTGCCTTGCTTTGCCTCTTTGCCTTGTCTTGCCTTGCCTTCCTTTCTCCTTTTGCCCTGATTTGCCTTGCCTTTCTTTTGACCTTTTGCCTTGCCTTGCCTTGCCATGCTTTGCTCTTTTTCCTTGCCTTGCTTTGCCCTTTTCTCTTGCCTTGCCTTGCCTTGCTTTGCCATTTTCCCTTGCTTTGCTTTCCCCTTTTGCCTTGCCTTTCCTTGCTTTGGCCTTTTTCCTGGCCTTGCCATGGTTTGTCCGTTTGACTTACCTTGCCTTGCCTTTCTTTGCACTTTTGCCTGGCCTTGCTTTGCCCTTTTGCCTTGCTTTGTCTTGTTATGCTTTGCCCTTTTGCCTTGCCTTGCTTTGCCATTTTGCCTTTCCTTGAATTGCCCTTTTGCCTTACCTTGCCTTGACTTGCTATAGCCTTTTTCCTTGCCTTGCCTTGTCATGCTTTGCCCTTTTGACTTGCTTTGCTTTGTCCTTTTGCCTTGCCTTGCTTTGCCATTTTGCCTTTCCTTGCTTTGGCCTTTTGCCTTACCTTGCCTTGACTTGCTATACCCTTTTTCCTTGCCTTGCCTTGTCATGCTTTGCCCTTTTGCCTTGCCTTGCTTTGCCATTTTGCCTTTCCTTGAATTGCCCTTTTGCCTTACCTTGCCTTGACTTGCTATAGCCTTTTTCCTTGCCTTTCCTTGTCATTCTTTGCTCTTTTGACTTGCTTTGCTTTGTCCTTTTGCCTTGCCTTGCTTTGCCATTTTGCCTTTCCTTGCTTTGGCATTTTGCCTTACCTTGCCTTGACTTGCTATACCCTTTTTCCTTGCCTTGCCTTGTCATGCTTTGCCCTTTTGACTTGCCTTCCTTTGCCCTTTTGCCTTGCTTTGCCTTGTTATGCTTTGCCCTTTTGCCTTGTCTTGCTTTGCCATTTTCCTTTTCCTTGCATTGCCCTTTTGCCTTACCTTGCCTTGACTTGCTATACCCTTTTGCCTTGCCTTGCCTTGACATGCTTTGCCCTTTTGCCTTGCCTTGCCTTGTCATGCTTTGCCCTTTTGACTTGCTTTGCTTTGCCCTTTTGCCTTGCCTTTCCTTGTTTTGCCGTTTTCAATTTCCTTGCCTTGCCTTACTTTCATCTTTGCCTTGCTTTGACGTGTCTTCCTTATCCTTTCGCCTTGCCTTGCTTTGCTTTCCCCTTTTGCCTTGCCTTACCTAGCCTTGCTTTGCCTCTTTGCCTTGTCTTGCCTGCCTTCCTTTCTCCTTTTGCCCTGATTTGCCTTGCCTTTCTTTTGACCTTTTGCCTTGCCTTGTCTTGCCATGCTTTGCTCTTTTTCCTTGCCTTGCTTTGCCCTTTTGTCTTGCCTTACCTTGCCTTGCTTTGCCATTTTCCCTTGCCTTGCTTTCCCCTTTTGCCTTGCCTTTCCTTGCTTTGGCCTTTTTCCTGGCCTTGCCATGGTTTGTCCTTTTGACTTACCTTGCCTTGCCTTTCTTTGCACTTTTGCCCGGCCTTGCATTGAGTTGCCCTTTTCCTTGCCTTGCCATGCTTTGCCCTTTTGACTTGCCTTGCTTTGCCCTTTTGCCTTGCCTTGCTTTGCCCTTTTGCCTTGCTTTGCCTTGTTATGCTTTGCCCTTTTGCCTTGCCTTGCTTTGCCATTTTGCCTTTCCTTGAATTGCCCTTTTGCCTTACCTTGCCTTGACTTGCTATAGCCTTTTTCCTTGCCTTGCCTTGTCATACTTTGCCATTTTGACTTGCTTTGCTTTGCCCTTTTGCCTTGCCTTGCTTTGCCATTTTGCCTTTCCTTGAATTGCCCTTTTGCCTTACCTTGCCTTGACTTGCTATACCCTTTTTCCTTGCCTTGCCTTGTCATGCTTTGCCCTTTTGACTTGCCTTGCTTTGCCCTTTTGCCTTGCTTTGCCTTGTTATGCTTTGCCCTTTTGCCTTGTCTTGCTTTGCCATTTTGCCTTTCCTTGCATTGCCCTTTTGCCTTACCTTGCCTTGTCATGCTTTGCCCTTTTGCCTTGCCTTGCCTTGTCATGCTTTGCCCTTTTGACTTGCTTTGCTTTGCCCTTTTGCCTTGCCTTTCCTTGTTTTGCCGTTTTGAATTGCCTTGCATTTCCTTGCTTTCATCTTTGCCTTGCCTTGACGTGTCTTCCTTATCCTTTTGCCTTGCCTTGCTTTGCTTTCTCCTTTTGCCTTGCCTTTCCTTGCCTTGCTTTACCCTTTTGCCTTCTCTTGCCTTGCCTTTCCATGCCTTGCTTTGCCCCTTTGCCTTACCTTGCCTTGCTATGCCCTTTTGACTTGCCTTGCTTTGTCTCTTTGCCTTGTCTTGCCTTGCCTTCCTTTCTCCTTTTGCCCTGATTTGCCTTGCCTTTCTTTTGACCTTTTGCCTTGCCTTGCCATGCTTTGCTCTTTTTCCTTGCCTTGCTTTGCCCTTTTGTCTTTCCTTGCCTTGCCTTGATTTGCCATTTTCCCTTGCCTTGCTTTCCCCTTTTGCCTTGCCTTTCCTTGCTTTGGCCTTTTTCCTGGCCTTGCCATGGTTTGTCCTTTTGACTTACCTTGCCTTGCCTTTCTTTGCACTTTTGCCTGGCCTTGCTTTGCCCTTTTCCCTTGCCTTGCTTTGCCATTTTGCCTTTCCTTGAATTGCCCTTTTGCCTTACCTTGCCTTGACTTGCTATACCCTTTTTCCTTGCCTTGCCTTGTCATGCTTTGCCCTTTTGACTTGCCTTGCTTTGCCCTTTTGCCTTGCCTTGCTTTGCCCTTTTGCCTTGCTTTGCCTTGTTATGCTTTGCCCTTTTGCCTTGCCTTGCTTTGCCATTTTGCCTTTCCTTGAATTGCCCTTTTGCCTTACTTTGCCTTGACTTGCTATACCCTTTTTCCTTGCCTTGCCTTGTCATACTTTGCCATTTTGACTTGCTTTGCTTTGCCCTTTTGCCTTGCCTTGCTTTGCCATTTTGCCTTTCCTTGAATTGCCCTTTTGCCTTACCTTGCCTTGACTTGCTATACCATTTTTCCTTGCCTTGCCTTGCCATTTTGCCTTTCCTTGAATTGCCCTTTTGCCTTACCTTGCCTTGACTTGCTATACCCTTTTTCCTTGCCTTGCCTTGTCATGCTTTGCCCTTTTGACTTGCTTTGCTTTGTTCTTTTGCCTTGCCTTGCTTTGCCATTTTGCCTTTCCTTGAATTGCCCTTTTGCCTTACCTTGCCTTGACTTGCTATACCCTTTTTCCTTGCCTTGCCTTGTCATGCTTTGCCCTTTTGACTTTCCTTGCTTTGCCCTTTTGCCTTGCCTTGCTTTGCCCTTTTGCCTTGCTTTGCCTTTTTATGCTTTCCCTTTTGCCTTGTCTTGCTTTGCCATTTTGCTTTTCCTTGCATTGCCCTTTTGCCTTACCTTGCCTTTACACGCTTTACCCTTTTGCCTTGCCTTGCCTTTTCATGCTTTGCCCTTTTGCATTGCCTTGCCTTGACATGCTTTGCCCTTTTGACTTGCTTTGCTTTGCCCTTTTGCCTTGCCTTTCCTTGTTTTGCCGTTTTCAATTTCCTTGCATTGCCTTACTTTCATCTTTGCCTTGCCTTGACGTGTCTTCCTTATCCTTTCGCCTTGCCTTGCTTTGCTTTCCCCTTTTGCCTTGCCTTACCTTGCCTTGCTTTGCCTCTTTTCCTTGTCTTGACTTGCCTTCCTTTCTCCTTTTGCCCTGATTTGCCTTGCCTTTCTTTTGACCTTTTGCCTTGCCTTGCCTTGCCATGCTTTGCTCTTTTTCCTTGCCTTGCTTTGCCCTTTTCTCTTGCCTTGCCTTGCCTTGCTTTGCCATTTTCCCTTGCTTTGCTTTCCCCTTTTGCCTTGCCTTTCCTTGCTTTGGCCTTTTTCCTGGCCTTGCCATGGTTTGTCCGTTTGACTTACCTTGCCTTGCCTTTCTTTGCACTTTTGCCTGGCCTTGCTTTGCCCTTTTGCCTTGCTTTGTCTTGTTATGCTTTGCCCTTTTGCCTTGCCTTGCTTTGCCATTTTGCCTTTCCTTGAATTGCCCTTTTGCCTTACCTTGCCTTGACTTGCTATAGCCTTTTTCCTTGCCTTGCCTTGTCATGCTTTGCCCTTTTGACTTGCTTTGCTTTGTCCTTTTGCCTTGCCTTGCTTTGCCATTTTGCCTTTCCTTGCTTTGGCCTTTTGCCTTACCTTGCCTTGACTTGCTATACCCTTTTTCCTTGCCTTGCCTTGTCATGCTTTGCCCTTTTGCCTTGCCTTGCTTTGCCATTTTGCCTTTCCTTGAATTGCCCTTTTGCCTTACCTTGCCTTGACTTGCTATAGCCTTTTTCCTTGCCTTTCCTTGTCATTCTTTGCCCTTTTGACTTGCTTTGCTTTGTCCTTTTGCCTTGCCTTGCTTTGCCATTTTGCCTTTCCTTGCTTTGGCATTTTACCTTACCTTGCCTTGACTTGCTATACCCTTTTTCCTTGCCTTGCCTTGTCATGCTTTGCCCTTTTGACTTGCCTTCCTTTGCCCTTTTGCCTTGCTTTGCCTTGTTATGCTTTGCCCTTTTGCCTTGTCTTGCTTTGCCATTTTGCTTTTCCTTGCATTGCCCTTTTGCCTTACCTTGCCTTGACTTGCTATACCCTTTTGCCTTGCCTTGCCTTGACATGCTTTGCCCTTTTGCCTTGCCTTGCCTTGTCATGCTTTGCCCTTTTGACTTGCTTTGCTTTGCCCTTTTGCCTTGCCTTTCCTTGTTTTGCCGTTTTCAATTTCCTTGCATTGCCTTACTTTCATCTTTGCCTTGCCTTGACGTGTCTTCCTTATCCTTTCGCCTTGCCTTGCTTTGCTTTCCCCTTTTGCCTTGCCTTACCTAGCCTTGCTTTGCCTCTTTGCCTTGTCTTGCCTGCCTTCCTTTCTCCTTTTGCCCTGATTTGCCTTGCCTTTCTTTTGACCTTTTGCCTTGCCTTGTCTTGCCATGCTTTGCTCTTTTTCCTTGCCTTGCTTTGCCCTTTTGTCTTGCCTTACCTTGCCTTGCTTTGCCATTTTCCCTTGCCTTGCTTTCCCCTTTTGCCTTGCCTTTCCTTGCTTTGGCCTTTTTCCTGGCCTTGCCATGGTTTCTCCTTTTGACTTACCTTGCCTTGCCTTTCTTTGCACTTTTGCCCGGCCTTGCATTGAGTTGCCCTTTTCCTTGCCTTGCCATGCTTTGCCCTTTTGACTTGCCTTGCTTTGCCCTTTTGCCTTGCCTTGCTTTGCCCTTTTGCCTTGCTTTGCCTTGTTATGCTTTGCCCTTTTGCCTTGCCTTGCTTTGCCATTTTGCCTTTCCTTGAATTGCCCTTTTGCCTTACCTTGCCTTGACTTGCTATAGCCTTTTTCCTTGCCTTGCCTTGTCATACTTTGCCATTTTGACTTGCTTTGCTTTGCCCTTTTGCCTTGCCTTGCTTTGCCATTTTGCCTTTCCTTGCATTGCCCTTTTGCCTTACCTTGCCTTGTCATGCTTTGCCCTTTTGCCTTGCCTTGCCTTGTCATGCTTTGCCCTTTTGACTTGCTTTGCTTTGCCCTTTTGCCTTGCCTTTCCTTGTTTTGCCGTTTTGAATTGCCTTGCATTTCCTTGCTTTCATCTTTGCCTTGCCTTGACGTGTCTTCCTTATCCTTTTGCCTTGCCTTGCTTTGCTTTCTCCTTTTGCCTTGCCTTTCCTTGCCTTGCTTTACCCTTTTGCCTTCTCTTGCCTTGCCTTTCCATGCCTTGCTTTGGCCCTTTGCCTTACCTTGCCTTGCTATGCCCTTTTGACTTGCCTTGCTTTGTCTCTTTGCCTTGTCTTGCCTTGCCTTCCTTTCTCCTTTTGCCCTGATTTGCCTTGCCTTTCTTTTGACCTTTTGCCTTGCCTTGCCATGCTTTGCTCTTTTTCCTTGCCTTGCTTTGCCCTTTTGTCTTTCCTTGCCTTGCCTTGATTTGCCATTTTCCCTTGCCTTGCTTTCCCCTTTTGCCTTGCCTTTCCTTGCTTTGGCCTTTTTCCTGGCCTTGCCATGGTTTGTCCTTTTGACTTACCTTGCCTTGCCTTTCTTTGCACTTTTGCCTGGCCTTGCTTTGCCCTTTTCCCTTGCCTTGCTTTGCCATTTTGCCTTTCCTTGAATTGCCCTTTTGCCTTACCTTGCCTTGACTTGCTATACCCTTTTTCCTTGCCTTGCCTTGTCATGCTTTGCCCTTTTGACTTGCCTTGCTTTGCCCTTTTGCCTTGCCTTGCTTTGCCCTTTTGCCTTGCTTTGCCTTGTTATGCTTTGCCCTTTTGCCTTGCCTTGCTTTGCCATTTTGCCTTTCCTTGAATTGCCCTTTTGCCTTACTTTGCCTTGACTTGCTATACCCTTTTTCCTTGCCTTGCCTTGTCATACTTTGCCATTTTGACTTGCTTTGCTTTGCCCTTTTGCCTTGCCTTGCTTTGCCATTTTGCCTTTCCTTGAATTGCCCTTTTGCCTTACCTTGCCTTGACTTGCTATACCATTTTTCCTTGCCTTGCCTTGCCATTTTGCCTTTCCTTGAATTGCCCTTTTGCCTTACCTTGCCTTGACTTGCTATACCCTTTTTCCTTGCCTTGCCTTGTCATGCTTTGCCCTTTTGACTTGCTTTGCTTTGTTCTTTTGCCTTGCCTTGCTTTGCCATTTTGCCTTTCCTTGAATTGCCCTTTTGCCTTACCTTGCCTTGACTTGCTATACCCTTTTTCCTTGCCTTGCCTTGTCATGCTTTGCCCTTTTGACTTTCCTTGCTTTGCCCTTTTGCCTTGCCTTGCTTTGCCCTTTTGCCTTGCTTTGCCTTTTTATGCTTTCCCTTTTGCCTTGTCTTGCTTTGCCATTTTGCTTTTCCTTGCATTGCCCTTTTGCCTTACCTTGCCTTGACATGCTTTACCCTTTTGCCTTGCCTTGCCTTTTCATGCTTTGCCCTTTTGCATTGCCTTGCCTTGACATGCTTTGCCCTTTTGACTTGCTTTGCTTTGCCCTTTTGCCTTGCCTTTCCTTGTTTTGCCGTTTTCAATTTCCTTGCATTGCCTTACTTTCATCTTTGCCTTGCCTTGACGTGTCTTCCTTATCCTTTCGCCTTGCCTTGCTTTGCTTTCCCCTTTTGCCTTGCCTTACCTTGCCTTGCTTTGCCTCTTTGCCTTGTCTTGACTTGCCTTCCTTTCTCCTTTTGCCCTGATTTGCCTTGCCTTTCTTTTGACCTTTTGCCTTGCCTTGCCTTGCCATGCTTTGCTCTTTTTCCTTGCCTTGCTTTGCCCTTTTCTCTTGCCTTGCCTTGCCTTGCTTTGCCATTTTCCCTTGCTTTGCTTTCCCCTTTTGCCTTGCCTTTCCTTGCTTTGGCCTTTTTCCTGGCCTTGCCATGGTTTGTCCGTTTGACTTACCTTGCCTTGCCTTTCTTTGCACTTTTGCCTGGCCTTGCTTTGCCCTTTTGCCTTGCTTTGTCTTGTTATGCTTTGCCCTTTTGCCTTGCCTTGCTTTGCCATTTTGCCTTTCCTTGAATTGCCCTTTTGCCTTACCTTGCCTTGACTTGCTATAGCCTTTTTCCTTGCCTTGCCTTGTCATGCTTTGCCCTTTTGACTTGCTTTGCTTTGTCCTTTTGCCTTGCCTTGCTTTGCCATTTTGCCTTTCCTTGCTTTGGCCTTTTGCCTTACCTTGCCTTGACTTGCTATACCCTTTTTCCTTGCCTTGCCTTGTCATGCTTTGCCCTTTTGCCTTGCCTTGCTTTGCCATTTTGCCTTTCCTTGAATTGCCCTTTTGCCTTACCTTGCCTTGACTTGCTATAGCCTTTTTCCTTGCCTTTCCTTGTCATGCTTTGCCCTTTTGACTTGCTTTGCTTTGCCCTTTTGCCTTGCCTTTCCTTGTTTTGCCGTTTTCAATTTCCTTGCATTGCCTTACTTTCATCTTTGCCTTGCCTTGACGTGTCTTCCTTATCCTTTCGCCTTGCCTTGCTTTGCTTTCCCCTTTTGCCTTGCCTTACCTAGCCTTGCTTTGCCTCTTTGCCTTGTCTTGCCTGCCTTCCTTTCTCCTTTTGCCCTGATTTGCCTTGCCTTTCTTTTGACCTTTTGCCTTGCCTTGTCTTGCCATGCTTTGCTCTTTTTCCTTGCCTTGCTTTGCCCTTTTGTCTTGCCTTACCTTGCCTTGCTTTGCCATTTTCCCTTGCCTTGCTTTCCCCTTTTGCCTTGCCTTTCCTTGCTTTGGCCTTTTTCCTGGCCTTGCCATGGTTTGTCCTTTTGACTTACCTTGCCTTGCCTTTCTTTGCACTTTTGCCCGGCCTTGCATTGAGTTGCCCTTTTCCTTGCCTTGCCATGCTTTGCCCTTTTGACTTGCCTTGCTTTGCCCTTTTGCCTTGCCTTGCTTTGCCCTTTTGCCTTGCTTTGCCTTGTTATGCTTTGCCCTTTTGCCTTGCCTTGCTTTGCCATTTTGCCTTTCCTTGAATTGCCCTTTTGCCTTACCTTGCCTTGACTTGCTATAGCCTTTTTCCTTGCCTTGCCTTGTCATACTTTCCCATTTTGACTTGCTTTGCTTTGCCCTTTTGCCTTGCCTTGCTTTGCCATTTTGCCTTTCCTTGAATTGCCCTTTTGCCTTACCTTGCCTTGACTTGCTATACCCTTTTTCCTTGCCTTGCCTTGTCATGCTTTGCCCTTTTGACTTGCCTTGCTTTGCCCTTTTGCCTTGCCTTGCCTTGTCATGCTTTGCCCTTTTGACTTGCTTTGCTTTGCCCTTTTGCCTTGCCTTTCCTTGTTTTGCCGTTTTGAATTGCCTTGCATTTCCTTGCTTTCATCTTTGCCTTGCCTTGACGTGTCTTCCTTATCCTTTTGCCTTGCCTTGCTTTGCTTTCTCCTTTTCCCTTGCCTTTCCTTGCCTTGCTTTACCCTTTTGCCTTCTCTTGCCTTGCCTTTCCATGACTTGCTTTGCCCCTTTGCCTTACCTTGCCTTTCTATGCCCTTTTGACTTGCCTTGCTTTGTCTCTTTGCCTTGTCTTGCCTTGCCTTCCTTTCTCCTTTTGCCCTGATTTGCCTTGCCTTTCTTTTGACCTTTTGCCTTGCCTTGCCATGCTTTGCTCTTTTTCCTTGCCTTGCTTTGCCCTTTTGTCTTTCCTTGCCTTGCCTTGATTTGCCATTTTCCCTTGCCTTGCTTTCCCCTTTTGCCTTGCCTTTCCTTGCTTTGGCCTTTTTCCTGGCCTTGCCATGGTTTGTCCTTTTGACTTACCTTGCCTTGCCTTTCTTTGCACTTTTGCCTGGCCTTGCTTTGCCCTTTTCCCTTGCCTTGCTTTGCCATTTTGCCTTTCCTTGAATTGCCCTTTTGCCTTACCTTGCCTTGACTTGCTATACCCTTTTTCCTTGCCTTGCCTTGTCATGCTTTGCCCTTTTGACTTGCCTTGCTTTGCCCTTTTGCCTTGCCTTGCTTTGCCCTTTTGCCTTGCTTTGCCTTGTTATGCTTTGCCCTTTTGCCTTGCCTTGCTTTGCCATTTTGCCTTTCCTTGAATTGCCCTTTTGCCTTTCCTTGCCTTGACTTGCTATACCCTTTTTCCTTGCCTTGCCTTGTCATGCTTTGCCCTTTTGACTTGCTTTGCTTTGTTCTTTTGCCTTGCCTTGCTTTGCCATTTTGCCTTTCCTTGAATTGCCCTTTTGCCTTACCTTGCCTTGACTTGCTATACCCTTTTTCCTTGCCTTGCCTTGTCATGCTTTGCCCTTTTGACTTGCCTTGCTTTGCCCTTTTGCCTTGCCTTGCTTTGCCCTTTTGCCTTGCTTTGCCTTTTTATGCTTTCCCTTTTGCCTTGTCTTGCTTTGCCATTTTGCTTTTCCTTGCATTGCCCTTTTGCCTTACCTTGCCTTGACATGCTTTACCCTTTTGCCTTGCCTTGCCTTTTCATGCTTTGCCCTTTTGCATTGCCTTGCCTTGTCATGCTTTACCCTTTTGATTTGCTTTGCTTTGCCCTTTTGCCTTGCCTTTCCTTGTTTTGCCGTTTTCAATTTCCTTGCATTGCCTTACTTTCATCTTTGCCTTGCCTTGACGTGTCTTCCTTATCCTTTCGCCTTGCCTTGCTTTGCTTTCCCCTTTTGCCTTGCCTTACCTTGCCTTGCTTTGCCTCTTTGCCTTGTCTTGCCTTGCCTTCCTTTCTCCTTTTGCCCTGATTTGCCTTGCCTTTCTTTTGACCTTTTGCCTTGCCTTGCCTTGTCATGCTTTGCTCTTTTTCCTTGCCTTGCTTTGCCCTTTTCTCTTGCCTTGCCTTGCCTTGCTTTGCCATTTTCCCTTGCTTTGCTTTCCCCTTTTGCCTTGCCTTTCCTTGCTTTGGCCTTTTTCCTGGCCTTGCCATGGTTTGTCCGTTTGACTTACCTTGCCTTGCCTTTCTTTGCACTTTTGCCTGGCCTTGCTTTGCCCTTTTGCCTTGCTTTGTCTTGTTATGCTTTGCCCTTTTGCCTTGCCTTGCTTTTCCATTTTGCCTTTCCTTGAATTGCCCTTTTGCCTTACCTGCCTTGACTTGCTATAGCCTTTTTCCTTGCCTTGCCTTGTCATGCTTTGCCCTTTTGACTTGCTTTGCTTTGTCCTTTTGCCTTGCCTTGCTTTGCCATTTTGCCTTTCCTTGCTTTGGCCTTTTGCCTTACCTTGCCTTGACTTGCTATACCCTTTTTCCTTGCCTTGCCTTGTCATGCTTTGCCCTTTTGCCTTGCCTTGCTTTGCCATTTTGCCTTTCCTTGAATTGCCCTTTTGCCTTACCTTGCCTTTACTTGCTATAGCCTTTTTCCTTGCCTTTCCTTGTCATTCTTTGCCCTTTTGACTTGCTTTGCTTTGTCCTTTTGCCTTGCCTTGCTTTGCCATTTTGCCTTTCCTTGCTTTGGCATTTTGCCTTACCTTGCCTTGACTTGCTATACCCTTTTTCCTTGCCTTGCCTTGTCATGCTTTGCCCTTTTGACTTGCCTTGCTTTGCCCTTTTGCCTTGCTTTGCCTTGTTATGCTTTGCCCTTTTGCCTTGCCTTGCTTTGCCATTTTGCCTTTCCTTGCATTGCCCTTTTGCCTTACCTTGCCTTGTCATGCTTTGCCCTTTTGCCTTGCCTTGCCTTGTCATGCTTTGCCCTTTTGGCTTGCTTTGCTTTGCCCTTTTGGCTTGCCTTTCCTTGTTTTGCCGTTTTGAATTGCCTTGCATTGCCTTGCTTTCATCTTTGCCTTGCCTTAACGTGTCTTCCTTATCCTTTTGCCTTGCCTTGCTTTGCTTTCCCCTTTTGCCTTGCCTTACCTTGCCTTGCTTTGCCTCTTTGCCTTGTCTTGCCTTGCCTTCCTTTCTCCTTTTGCCCTCATTTACCTTGCCTTTCTTTTGACCTTTTGCCTTGCCTTGTCATGCTTTGCCCTTTTGACTTGCTTTGCTTTGCCCTTTTGCCTTGCCTTTCCTTGTTTTGCCGTTTTGAATTGCCTTGCATTGCCTTGCTTTCATCTTTGCCTTGCCTTGACGTGTCTTCCTTATCCTTTTGCCTTACCTTGCCTTGACTTGCTATACCCTTTTTCCTTGCCTTGCCTTGTCATGCTTTGCCCTTTTGACTTGCCTTGCTTTGCCCTTTTGCCTTGCTTTGCCTTGTTATGCTTTGCCCTTTTGCCTTGTCTTGCTTTGCCATTTTGCCTTTCCTTGCATTGCCCTTTTGCCTTACCTTGCCTTGTCATGCTTTGCCCTTTTGCCTTGCCTTGCCTTGTCATGCTTTGCCCTTTTGACTTGCTTTGCTTTGCCCTTTTGCCTTGCCTTTCCTTGTTTTGCCGTTTTGAATTGCCTTGCATTTCCTTGCTTTCATCTTTGCCTTGCCTTGACGTGTCTTCCTTATCCTTTTGCCTTGCCTTGCTTTGCTTTCTCCTTTTCCCTTGCCTTTCCTTGCCTTGCTTTACCCTTTTGCCTTCTCTTGCCTTGCCTTTCCATGACTTGCTTTGCCCCTTTGCCTTACCTTGCCTTGCTATGCCCGTTTGACTTGCCTTGCTTTCTCTCTTTGCCTTGTCTTGCCTTGCCTTTCTTTCTCCTTTTGCCCTGATTTGCCTTGCCTTTCTTTTGACCTTTTGCCTTGCCTTGCCATGCTTTGCTCTTTTTCCTTGCCTTGCTTTGCCCTTTTGTCTTTCCTTGCCTTGCCTTGATTTGCCATTTTCCCTTGCCTTGCTTTCCCCTTTTGCCTTGCCTTTCCTTGCTTTGGCCTTTTTCCTGGCCTTGCTATGGTTTGTCCTTTTGACTTACCTTGCCTTGCCTTTCTTTGCACTTTTGCCTGGCCTTGCTTTGCCCTTTTGCCTTGCCTTGCTTTGCCATTTTGCCTTTCCTTCAATTGCCCTTTTGCCTTACTTTGCCTTGACTTGCTATACCCTTTTTCCTTGCCTTGCCTTGTCATGCTTTGCCCTTTTGACTTTCCTTGCTTTGCCCTTTTGCCTTGCCTTGCTTTGCCCTTTTGCCTTACTTTGCCTTGACTTGCTATACCCTTTTTCCTTGCCTTGCCTTGTCATGCTTTGCCCTTTTGACTTGCTTTGCTTTGTCCTTTTGCCTTGCCTTGCTTTGCCATTTTGCCTTTCCTTGAATTGCCCTTTTGCCTTACCTTGCCTTGACTTGCTATACCCTTTTTCCTTGCCTTGCCTTGTCATGCTTTGCCCTTTTGACTTTCCTTGCTTTGCCCTTTTGCCTTGCCTTGCTTTGCCCTTTTGCCTAGCTTTGCCTTTTTATGCTTTCCCTTTTGCCTTGTCTTGCTTTGCCATTTTGCTTTTCCTTGCATTGCCCTTTTGCCTTACCTTGCCTTGACATGCTTTACCCTTTTGCCTTGCCTTGCCTTTTCATGCTTTGCCCTTTTGCATTGCCTTGCCTTGTCATGCTTTGCCCTTTTGACTTGCTTTGCTTTGCCCTTTTGCCTTGCCTTTCCTTGTTTTGCCGTTTTCAATTTCCTTGCTTTGCCTTACTTTCATCTTTGCCTTGCCTTGACGTGTCTTCCTTATCCTTTCGCCTTGCCTTGCTTTGCTTTCCCCTTTTTTCTTGTCTTACCTTGCCTTGCTTTGCCTCTTTGCCTTGTCTTGCCTTGCCTTCCTTTCTCCTTTTGCCCTGATTTGCCTTGCCTTTCTTTTGACCTTTTGCCTTGCCTTGCCTTGCCATGCTTTGCTCTTTTTCCTTGCCTTGCTTTGCCCTTTTGTCTTGCCTTGCCTTGCCTTGCTTTGCCATTTTCCCTTGCCTTGCTTTTCCCTTTTGACTTGCCTTTCCTTGCTTTGGCCTTTTTCCTGGCCTTGCCATGGTTTGTCCTTTTGACTTACCTTGCCTTGCCTTTCTTTGCCCTTTTGCCTGGCCTTGCATTGAGTTGCCCTTTTTCCTTGCCTTGCCATGCTTTGCCCTTTTGCCTTGCTTTGCTTTGCCCTTTTGCCTTACTTTGCCTTGTTATGCTTTGCCTTTTTGCCTTGCCTTGCTTTGCCATTTTGCCTTTCCTTGAATTGCCCTTTTGCCTTACCTTGCCTTGACTTGCTATACCCTTTTTCCTTGCCTTGCCTTGTCATGCTTTGCCCTTTTGACTTGCCTTGCTTTGCCCTTTTGCCTTGCTTTGCCTTGTTATGCTTTGCCCTTTTGCCTTGTCTTGCTTTGCCATTTTGCTTTTCCTTGCATTGCCCTTTTGCCTTACCTTGCCTTGTCATGCTTTGCTCTTTTGCCTTGCCTTGCCTTGTCATGCTTTGCCCTTTTGACTTGCTTTGCTTTGCCCTTTTGCCTTGCCTTTCCTTGTTTTGCCGTTTTGAATTGCCTTGCATTGCCTTGCTTTCATCTTTGCCTTGCCTTGACGTGTCTTCCTTATCCTTTTGCCTTGCCTTGCTTTGCTTTCTCCTTTTGCCTTGCCTTTCCTTGCCTTGCTTTACCCTTTTGCCTTCTCTTGCCTTGCCTTTCCATGCCTTGCTTTGCCCCTTTGCCTTACCTTGCCTTGCTATGCCCTTTTGCCTTGCCTTGCTTTGTCTCTTTGCCTTGTCTTGCCTTGCCTTCCTTTCTCCTTTTGCCCTGATTTGCCTTGCCTTTCTTTTGACCTTTTGCCTTGCCTTGCCATGCTTTGCTCTTTTTCCTTGCCTTGCTTTACCCTTTTGTCTTTCCTTGCCTTGCCTTGCCTTGCCATTTTCCCTTGCCTTGCTTTCCCCTTTTGCCTTGCCTTTCCTTGCTTTGGCCTTTTTCCTGGCCTTGCCATGCCTTTGTCCTTTTGACTTACCTTGCCTTGCCTTTCTTTGCACTTTTGCCTGGCCTTGCTTTGCCCTTTTGCCTTGCTTTGCCTTGTTATGCTTTGCCCTTTTGCCTTGCCTTGCTTTGCCATTTTGCCTTTCCTTGAATTGCCCTTTTGCCTTACCTTGCCTTGACTTGCTATACCCTTTTTCCTTGCCTTGCCTTGTCATGCTTTGCCCTTTTGACTTGCCTTGCTTTGCCCTTTTGCCTTGCCTTGCTTTGCCCTTTTTCCTTGCCTTGCCTTGTCATGCTTTCCCCTTTTGCCTTGCCTTGCTTTGCCATTTTGCCTTTCCATGAATTGCCCTTTTGCCTTACTTTGCCTTGACTTGCTATACCCTTTTTCCTTGCCTTGCCTTGTCATACTTTGCCATTTTGACTTGCTTTGCTTTGCCCTTTTGCCTTGCCTTGCTTTGCCATTTTGCCTTTCCTTGAATTGCCCTTTTGCCTTACCTTGCCTTGACTTGCTATACCCTTTTTCCTTGCCTTGCCTTGTCATGCTTTGCCCTTTTGACTTGCTTTGCTTTGTCCTTTTGCCTTGCCTTGGTTTGCCATTTTGCCTTTCCTTGAATTGCCCTTTTGCCTTACCTTGCCTTGACTTGCTATACCCTTTTTCCTTGCCTTGCCTTGTCATGCTTTGCCCTTTTGACTTGCCTTGCTTTGCCCTTTTGCCTTGTCTTGCTTTGCCCTTTTGCCTTGCTTTGCCTTGTTATATTTCCCTTTTGCCTTGTCTTGCTTTGCCATTTTGCTTTTCCTTGCATTGCCCTTTTGCCTTACCTTGCCTTGACATGCTTTACCCTTTTGCCTTGCCTTGCCTTTTCATGCTTTGCCCTTTTGCATTGCCTTGCCTTGTCATGCTTTGCCCTTTTGACTTGCTTTGCTTTGCCCTTTTGCCTTGCCTTTCCTTGTTTTGCCGTTTTCAATTTCCTTGCTTTGCCTTACTTTCATCTTTGCCTTGCCTTGACGTGTCTTCCTTATCCTTTCGCCTTGCCTTGCTTTGCTTTCCCCTTTTTTCTTGTCTTACCTTGCCTTGCTTTGCCTCTTTGCCTTGTCTTGCCTTGCCTTCCTTTCTCCTTTTGCCCTGATTTGCCTTGCCTTTCTTTTGACCTTTTGCCTTGCCTTGCCTTGCCATGCTTTGCTCTTTTTCCTTGCCTTGCTTTGCCCTTTTGTCTTGCCTTGCCTTGCCTTGCTTTGCCATTTTCCCTTGCCTTGCTTTTCCCTTTTGCCTTGCCTTTCCTTGCTTTGGCCTTTTTCCTGGCCTTGCCATGGTTTGTCCTTTTGACTTACCTTGCCTTGCCTTTCTTTGCCCTTTTGCCTGGCCTTGCATTGAGTTGCCCTTTTTCCTTGCCTTGCCATGCTTTGCCCTTTTGCCTTGCCTTGCTTTGCCATTTTGTCTTTCCTTGAATTGCCCTTTTGCCTTACCTTGCCTTGACTTGCTATACCCTTTTTCCTTGCCTTGCCTTTTCATGCTTTGCCCTTTTGCCTTGCCTTGCTTTGCCATTTTGCCTTTCCTTGAATTGCCCTTTTGCCTTACCTTGCCTTGACTTGCTATACCCTTTTTCCTTGCCTTGCCTTGTCATGCTTTGCCCTTTTGACTTGCCTTGCTTTGCCCTTTTGCCTTGCTTTGCCTTGTTATGCTTTGCCCTTTTGCCTTGTCTTGCTTTGCCATTTTGCCTTTCCTTGCATTGCCCTTTTGCCTTACCTTGCCTTGTCATGCTTTGCCCTTTTGACTTGCTTTGCTTTGCCCTTTTGCCTTGCCTTTCCTTGTTTTGCCGTTTTGAATTGCCTTGCATTGCCTTACTTTCATCTTTGCCTTGCCTTGACGTGTCTTCCTTATCATTTTGCCTTGCCTTGCTTTGCTTTCCCCTTTTGCCTTGCCTTTCCTTGCCTTGCTTTACCCTTTTGCCTTCCTTTGCCTTGCCTTTCCATGCCTTGCTTTGCCCCTTTGCCTTTCCATGCCTTCCTTTGATCCTTTGCCTTGCCTTGCTTTGACTCTTTGCCTTGACTTGCCTTGCCTTCCTTTCTCCTTTTGCCCTGATTTGCCTTGCCTTTCTTTTGAACTTTTGCCTTGCCTTGCCTTGCCATGCTTTGCTCTTTTTCCTTGCCTTGCTTTGCCCTTTTGTCTTGCCTTGTCTTGCCTTGCTTTGCCAATTTCCCTTGCCTTGCTTTCCCCTTTTCCCTTGCCTTTCCTTGCTTTGGCCTTTTTCCTGGCCTTGCCATGGTTTGTCCTTTTGACTTACCTTGCCTTGCCTTTCTTTGCCCTTTTTTCCTGGCCTGGCCTTGCTTTGCCCTTTTGCCTTGCTTTGTCTTGTTATGCTTTGCCCTTTTGCCTTGCCTTGCTTTGCCATTTTGCCTTTCCTTGAATTGCCCTTTTGCCTTACCTTGCCTTGACTTGCTATAGCCTTTTTCCTTGCCTTGCCTTGTCATGCTTTGCCCTTTTGACTTGCTTTGCTTTGTCCTTTTGCCTTGCCTTGCTTTGCCATTTTGCCTTTCCTTGCTTTGGCCTTTTGCCTTACCTTGCCTTGACTTGCTATACCCTTTTTCCTTGCCTTGCCTTGTCATGCTTTGCCCTTTTGCCTTGCCTTGCTTTGCCATTTTGCCTTTCCTTGAATTGCCCTTTTGCCTTACCTTGCCTTTACTTGCTATAGCCTTTTTCCTTGCCTTTCCTTGTCATTCTTTGCCCTTTTGACTTGCTTTGCTTTGTCCTTTTGCCTTGCCTTGCTTTGCCATTTTGCCTTTCCTTGCTTTGGCATTTTGCCTTACCTTGCCTTGACTTGCTATACCCTTTTTCCTTGCCTTGCCTTGTCATGCTTTGCCCTTTTGACTTGCCTTGCTTTGCCCTTTTGCCTTGCTTTGCCTTGTTATGCTTTGCCCTTTTGCCTTGCCTTGCTTTGCCATTTTGCCTTTCCTTGCATTGCCCTTTTGCCTTACCTTGCCTTGTCATGCTTTGCCCTTTTGCCTTGCCTTGCCTTGTCATGCTTTGCCCTTTTGGCTTGCTTTGCTTTGCCCTTTTGCCTTGCCTTTCCTTGTTTTGCCGTTTTGAATTGCCTTGCATTGCCTTGCTTTCATCTTTGCCTTGCCTTAACGTGTCTTCCTTATCCTTTTGCCTTGCCTTGCTTTGCTTTCCCCTTTTGCCTTGCCTTACCTTGCCTTGCTTTGCCTCTTTGCCTTGTCTTGCCTTGCCTTCCTTTCTCCTTTTGCCCTCATTTGCCTTGCCTTTCTTTTGACCTTTTGCCTTGCCTTGTCATGCTTTGCCCTTTTGACTTGCTTTGCTTTGCCCTTTTGCCTTGCCTTTCCTTGTTTTGCCGTTTTGAATTGCCTTGCATTGCCTTGCTTTCATCTTTGCCTTGCCTTGACGTGTCTTCCTTATCCTTTTGCCTTACCTTGCCTTGACTTGCTATACCCTTTTTCCTTGCCTTGCCTTGTCATGCTTTGCCCTTTTGACTTGCCTTGCTTTGCCCTTTTGCCTTGCTTTGCCTTGTTATGCTTTGCCCTTTTGCCTTGTCTTGCTTTGCCATTTTGCCTTTCCTTGCATTGCCCTTTTGCCTTACCTTGCCTTGTCATGCTTTGCCCTTTTGCCTTGCCTTGCCTTGTCATGCTTTGCCCTTTTGACTTGCTTTGCTTTGCCCTTTTGCCTTGCCTTTCCTTGTTTTGCCGTTTTGAATTGCCTTGCATTTCCTTGCTTTCATCTTTGCCTTGCCTTGACGTGTCTTCCTTATCCTTTTGCCTTGCCTTGCTTTGCTTTCTCCTTTTCCCTTGCCTTTCCTTGCCTTGCTTTACCCTTTTGCCTTCTCTTGCCTTGCCTTTCCATGACTTGCTTTGCCCCTTTGCCTTACCTTGCCTTGCTATGCCCGTTTGACTTGCCTTGCTTTCTCTCTTTGCCTTGTCTTGCCTTGCCTTTCTTTCTCCTTTTGCCCTGATTTGCCTTGCCTTTCTTTTGACCTTTTGCCTTGCCTTGCCATGCTTTGCTCTTTTTCCTTGCCTTGCTTTGCCCTTTTGTCTTTCCTTGCCTTGCCTTGATTTGCCATTTTCCCTTGCCTTGCTTTCCCCTTTTGCCTTGCCTTTCCTTGCTTTGGCCTTTTTCCTGGCCTTGCTATGGTTTGTCCTTTTGACTTACCTTGCCTTGCCTTTCTTTGCACTTTTGCCTGGCCTTGCTTTGCCCTTTTGCCTTGCCTTGCTTTGCCATTTTGCCTTTCCTTCAATTGCCCTTTTGCCTTACTTTGCCTTGACTTGCTATACCCTTTTTCCTTGCCTTGCCTTGTCATGCTTTGCCCTTTTGACTTTCCTTGCTTTGCCCTTTTGCCTTGCTTTGCCTTTTTATGCTTTCCCTTTTGCCTTGTCTTGCTTTGCCATTTTGCTTTTCCTTGCATTGCCCTTTTGCCTTACCTTGCCTTGACATGCTTTACCCTTTTGCCTTGCCTTGCCTTTTCATGCTTTGCCCTTTTGCATTGCCTTGCCTTGTCATGCTTTGCCCTTTTCACTTGCTTTGCTTTGCCCTTTTGCCTTGCATTTCCTTGTTTTGCCGTTTTCAATTTCCTTGCATTGCCTTACTTTCATCTTTGCCTTGCCTTGACGTGTCTTCCTTATCCTTTCGCCTTGCCTTGCTTTGCTTTCCCCTTTTTTCTTGTCTTACCTTGCCTTGCTTTGCCTCTTTGCCTTGTCTTGCCTTGCCTTCCTTTATCCTTTTGCCCTGATTTGCCTTGCCTTTCTTTTGACCTTTTGCCTTGCCTTGTCTTGCCATGCTTTGCTCTTTTTCCTTGCCTTGCTTTGCCCTTTTGTCTTGCCTTGCCTTGCCTTGCTTTGCCATTTTCCCTTGCCTTGCTTTTCCCTTTTGCCTTGCCTTTCCTTGCTTTGGCCTTTTTCCTGGCCTTGCCATGGTTTGTCCTTTTGACTTACCTTGCCTTGCCTTTCTTTGCCCTTTTGCCTGGCCTTGCATTGAGTTGCCCTTTTTCCTTGCCTTGCCATGCTTTGCCCTTTTGCCTTGCTTTGCTTTGCCCTTTTGCCTTACTTTGCCTTGTTATGCTTTGCCTTTTTGCCTTGCCTTGCTTTGCCATTTTGCCTTTCCTTGAATTGCCCTTTTGCCTTACCTTGCCTTGACTTGCTATACCTTTTTTCCTTGCCTTGCCTTGTCATGCTTTGCCCTTTTGACTTGCCTTGCTTTGCCCTTTTGCCTTGCTTTGCCTTGTTATGCTTTGCCCTTTTGCCTTGTCTTGCTTTGCCATTTTGCTTTTCCTTGCATTGCCCTTTTGCCTTACCTTGCCTTGTCATGCTTTGCTCTTTTGCCTTGCCTTGCCTTGTCATGCTTTGCCCTTTTGACTTGCTTTGCTTTGCCCTTTTGCCTTGCCTTTCCTTGTTTTGCCGTTTTGAATTGCCTTGCATTGCCTTGCTTTCATCTTTGCCTTGCCTTGACGTGTCTTCCTTATCCTTTTGCCTTGCCTTGCTTTGCTTTCTCCTTTTGCCTTGCCTTTCCTTGCCTTGCTTTACCCTTTTGCCTTCTCTTGCCTTGCCTTTCCATGCCTTGCTTTGCCCCTTTGCCTTACCTTGCCTTGCTATGCCCTTTTGCCTTGCCTTGCTTTGTCTCTTTGCCTTGTCTTGCCTTGCCTTCCTTTCTCCTTTTGCCCTGATTTGCCTTGCCTTTCTTTTGACCTTTTGCCTTGCCTTGCCATGCTTTGCTCTTTTTCCTTGCCTTGCTTTACCCTTTTGTCTTTCCTTGCCTTGCCTTGCCTTGCCATTTTCCCTTGCCTTGCTTTCCCCTTTTGCCTTGCCTTTCCTTGCTTTGGCCTTTTTCCTGGCCTTGCCATGCTTTTGTCCTTTTGACTTACCTTGCCTTGCCTTTCTTTGCACTTTTGCCTGGCCTTGCTTTGCCCTTTTGCCTTGCTTTGCCTTGTTATGCTTTGCCCTTTTGCCTTGCCTTGCTTTGCCATTTTGCCTTTCCTTGAATTGCCCTTTTGCCTTACCTTGCCTTGACTTGCTATACCCTTTTTCCTTGCCTTGCCTTGTCATGCTTTGCCCTTTTGACTTGCCTTGCTTTGCCCTTTTGCCTTGCCTTGCTTTGCCCTTTTTCCTTGCCTTGCCTTGTCATGCTTTGCCCTTTTGCCTTGCCTTGCTTTGCCATTTTGCCTTTCCATGAATTGCCCTTTTGCCTTACTTTGCCTTGACTTGCTATACCCTTTTTCCTTGCCTTGCCTTGTCATGCTTTGCCCTTTTGACTTGCTTTGCTTTGTCCTTTTGCCTTGCCTTGCTTTGCCATTTTGCCTTTCCTTGAATTGCCCTTTTGCCTTACCTTGCCTTGACTTGCTATACCCTTTTTCCTTGCCTTGCCTTGTCATGCTTTGCCCTTTTGACTTGCCTTGCTTTGCCCTTTTGCCTTGTCTTGCTTTGCCCTTTTGCCTTGCTTTGCCTTGTTATATTTCCCTTTTGCCTTGTCTTGCTTTGCCATTTTGCTTTTCCTTGCATTGCCCTTTTGCCTTACCTTGCCTTGACATGCTTTACCCTTTTGCCTTGCCTTGCCTTTTCATGCTTTGCCCTTTTGCATTGCCTTGCCTTGTCATGCTTTGCCCTTTTGACTTGCTTTGCTTTGCCCTTTTGCCTTGCCTTTCCTTGTTTTGCCGTTTTCAATTTCCTTGCATTGCCTTACTTTCATCTTTGCCTTGCCTTGACGTGTCTTCCTTATCCTTTCGCCTTGCCTTGCTTTGCTTTCCCCTTTTGCCTTGCCTTACCTTGCCTTGCTTTGCCTCTTTGCCTTGTCTTGCCTTGCCTTCCTTTCTCCTTTTGCCCTGATTTGCCTTGCCTTTCTTTTGACCTTTTGCCTTGCCTTGCCTTGCCATGCTTTGCTCTTTTTCCTTGCCTTGCTTTGCCCTTTTGTCTTGCCTTGCCTTGCCTTGCTTTGCCATTTTCCCTTGCCTTGCTTTTCCCTTTTGCCTTGCCTTTCCTTGCTTTGGCCTTTTTCCTGGCCTTGCCATGGTTTGTCCTTTTGACTTACCTTGCCTTGCCTTTCTTTGCCCTTTTGCCTGGCCTTGCATTGAGTTGCCCTTTTTCCTTGCCTTGCCATGCTTTGCCCTTTTGCCTTGCCTTGCTTTGCCATTTTGTCTTTCCTTGAATTGCCCTTTTGCCTTACCTTGCCTTGACTTGCTATACCCTTTTTCCTTGCCTTGCCTTTTCATGCTTTGCCCTTTTGCCTTGCCTTGCTTTGCCATTTTGCCTTTCCTTGAATTGCCCTTTTGCCTTACCTTGCCTTGACTTGCTATACCCTTTTTCCTTGCCTTGCCTTGTCATGCTTTGCCCTTTTGACTTGCCTTGCTTTGCCCTTTTGCCTTGCTTTGCCTTGTTATGCTTTGCCCTTTTGCCTTGTCTTGCTTTGCCATTTTGCCTTTCCTTGCATTGCCCTTTTGCCTTACCTTGCCTTGTCATGCTTTGCCCTTTTGACTTGCTTTGCTTTGCCCTTTTGCCTTGCCTTTCCTTGTTTTGCCGTTTTGAATTGCCTTGCATTGCCTTACTTTCATCTTTGCCTTGCCTTGACGTGTCTTCCTTATCATTTTGCCTTGCCTTGCTTTGCTTTCCCCTTTTGCCTTGCCTTTCCTTGCCTTGCTTTACCCTTTTGCCTTCCTTTGCCTTGCCTTTCCATGCCTTGCTTTGCCCCTTTGCCTTTCCATGCCTTCCTTTGATCCTTTGCCTTGCCTTGCTTTGACTCTTTGCCTTGACTTGCCTTGCCTTCCTTTCTCCTTTTGCCCTGATTTGCCTTGCCTTTCTTTTGACCTTTTGCCTTGCCTTGCCTTGCCATGCTTTGCTCTTTTTCCTTGCCTTGCTTTGCCCTTTTGTCTTGCCTTGTCTTGCCTTGCTTTGCCAATTTCCCTTGCCTTGCTTTCCCCTTTTGCCTTGCCTTTCCTTGCTTTGGCCTTTTTCCTGGCCTTGCCATGGTTTGTCCTTTTGACTTACCTTGCCTTGCCTTTCTTTGCCCTTTTTTCCTGGCCTTGCATTGAGTTGCCCTTTTTCCTTGCCTTGCCTTGCCATGCTTTGCCCTTTTGCCTTGCCTTGCTTTGCCATTTTGTCTTTCCTTGAATTGCCCTTTTGCCTTACCTTGCCTTGACTTGCTATACCCTTTTTCCTTGCCTTGCCTTGTCATGCTTTGCCCTTTTGACTTGCCTTGCTTTGCCCTTTTGCCTTGCTTTGCCTTGTTATGCTTTGCCCTTTTGCCTTGCCTTGCTTTGCCATTTTGCCTTTCCATGAATTGCCCTTTTGCCTTACCTTGCCTTGACTTGCTATACCCTTTTTCCTTGCCTTGCCTTGTCATGCTTTGCCCTTTTGACTTGCCTTGCTTTGCCCTTTTGCCTTGCCTTGCTTTGCCCTTTTTCCTTGCCTTGCCTTGTCATGCTTTCCCCTTTTGCCTTGCCTTGCTTTGCCATTTTGCCTTTCCATGAATTGCCCTTTTGCCTTACTTTGCCTTGACTTGCTATACCCTTTTTCCTTGCCTTGCCTTGTCATACTTTGCCATTTTGACTTGCTTTGCTTTGCCCTTTTGCCTTGCCTTGCTTTGCCATTTTGCCTTTCCTTGAATTGCCCTTTTGCCTTACCTTGCCTTGACTTGCTATACCCTTTTTCCTTGCCTTGCCTTGTCATGCTTTGCCCTTTTGACTTGCTTTGCTTTGTCCTTTTGCCTTGCCTTGCTTTGCCATTTTGCCTTTCCTTGAATTGCCCTTTTGCCTTACCTTGCCTTGACTTGCTATACCCTTTTTCCTTGCCTTGCCTTGTCATGCTTTGCCCTTTTGACTTGCCTTGCTTTGCCCTTTTGCCTTGTCTTGCTTTGCCCTTTTGCCTTGCTTTGCCTTGTTATATTTCCCTTTTGCCTTGTCTTGCTTTGCCATTTTGCTTTTCCTTGCATTGCCCTTTTGCCTTACCTTGCCTTGACATGCTTTACCCTTTTGCCTTGCCTTGCCTTTTCATGCTTTGCCCTTTTGCATTGCCTTGCCTTGTCATGCTTTGCCCTTTTGACTTGCTTTGCTTTGCCCTTTTGCCTTGCCTTTCCTTGTTTTGCCGTTTTCAATTTCCTTGCATTGCCTTACTTTCATCTTTGCCTTGCCTTGACGTGTCTTCCTTATCCTTTCGCCTTGCCTTGCTTTGCTTTCCCCTTTTGCCTTGCCTTACCTTGCCTTGCTTTGCCTCTTTGCCTTGTCTTGCCTTGCCTTCCTTTCTCCTTTTGCCCTGATTTGCCTTGCCTTTCTTTTGACCTTTTGCCTTGCCTTGCCTTGCCATGCTTTGCTCTTTTTCCTTGCCTTGCTTTGCCCTTTTGTCTTGCCTTGCCTTGCCTTGCTTTGCCATTTTCCCTTGCCTTGCTTTTCCCTTTTGCCTTGCCTTTCCTTGCTTTGGCCTTTTTCCTGGCCTTGCCATGGTTTGTCCTTTTGACTTACCTTGCCTTGCCTTTCTTTGCCCTTTTGCCTGGCCTTGCATTGAGTTGCCCTTTTTCCTTGCCTTGCCATGCTTTGCCCTTTTGCCTTGCCTTGCTTTGCCATTTTGTCTTTCCTTGAATTGCCCTTTTGCCTTACCTTGCCTTGACTTGCTATACCCTTTTTCCTTGCCTTGCCTTTTCATGCTTTGCCCTTTTGCCTTGCCTTGCTTTGCCATTTTGCCTTTCCTTGAATTGCCCTTTTGCCTTACCTTGCCTTGACTTGCTATACCCTTTTTCCTTGCCTTGCCTTGTCATGCTTTGCCCTTTTGACTTGCCTTGCTTTGCCCTTTTGCCTTGCTTTGCCTTGTTATGCTTTGCCCTTTTGCCTTGTCTTGCTTTGCCATTTTGCCTTTCCTTGCATTGCCCTTTTGCCTTACCTTGCCTTGTCATGCTTTGCCCTTTTGACTTGCTTTGCTTTGCCCTTTTGCCTTGCCTTTCCTTGTTTTGCCGTTTTGAATTGCCTTGCATTGCCTTACTTTCATCTTTGCCTTGCCTTGACGTGTCTTCCTTATCATTTTGCCTTGCCTTGCTTTGCTTTCCCCTTTTGCCTTGCCTTTCCTTGCCTTGCTTTACCCTTTTGCCTTCCTTTGCCTTGCCTTTCCATGCCTTGCTTTGCCCCTTTGCCTTTCCATGCCTTCCTTTGATCCTTTGCCTTGCCTTGCTTTGACTCTTTGCCTTGACTTGCCTTGCCTTCCTTTCTCCTTTTGCCCTGATTTGCCTTGCCTTTCTTTTGACCTTTTGCCTTGCCTTGCCTTGCCATGCTTTGCTCTTTTTCCTTGCCTTGCTTTGCCCTTTTGTCTTGCCTTGTCTTGCCTTGCTTTGCCAATTTCCCTTGCCTTGCTTTCCCCTTTTGCCTTGCCTTTCCTTGCTTTGGCCTTTTTCCTGGCCTTGCCATGGTTTGTCCTTTTGACTTACCTTGCCTTGCCTTTCTTTGCCCTTTTTTCCTGGCCTTGCATTGAGTTGCCCTTTTTCCTTGCCTTGCCTTGCCATGCTTTGCCCTTTTGCCTTGCCTTGCTTTGCCATTTTGTCTTTCCTTGAATTGCCCTTTTGCCTTACCTTGCCTTGACTTGCTATACCCTTTTTCCTTGCCTTGCCTTGTCATGCTTTGCCCTTTTGACTTGCCTTGCTTTGCCCTTTTGCCTTGCTTTGCCTTGTTATGCTTTGCCCTTTTGCCTTGTCTTGCTTTGCCCTTTTGCCTTACCTTGCCTTGTCATGCTTTGCCCTTTTGCCTTGCCTTGCCTTGTCATGCTTTGCCCTTTTGACTTGCTTTGCTTTGCCCTTTTGCCTTGCCTTTCCTTGTTTTGCCGTTTTGAATTGCCTTGCATTGCCTTGCTTTCATCTTTGCCTTGCCTTGACGTGTCTTCCTTATCCTTTTGCCTTGCCTTGCTTTGCTTTCTCCTTTTCCCTTGCCTTTCCTTGCCTTGCTTTACCCTTTTGCCTTCCCTTGCCTTTGCCTTTCCATGCCTTGCTTTGCCCCTTTGCCTTACCTTGCCTTGCTATGCCCTTTTGCCTTGCCTTGCTTTGTCTCTTTGCCTTGTCTTGCCTTGCCTTCCTTTCTCCTTTTGCCCTGATTTGCCTTGCCTTTCTTTTGACCTTTTGCCTTGCCTTGCCATGCTTTGCTCTTTTTCCTTGCCTTGCTTTGCCCTTTTGTCTTTCCTTGCCTTGCCTTGCTTTGCCATTTTCCCTTGCCTTGCTTTCCCCTTTTGCCTTGCCTTTCCTTGCTTTGGCCTTTTTCCTGGCCTTGCCATGGTTTGTCCTTTTGACTTACCTTGCCTTGCCTTTGTTTGCACTTTTGCCTGGCCTTGCTTTGCCCTTTTGCCTTGCCTTGCTTTGCCATTTTGCCTTTCCTTGAATTGCCCTTTTGCCTTACCTTACCTTGACTTGCTATACCCTTTTTCCTTGCCTTGCCTTGTCATGCTTTGCCCTTTTGACTTGCCTTGCTTTGCCCTTTTGCCTTGCCTTCCTTTGCCCTTTTGCCTTACCTTGCCTTGACTTGCTATACCCTTTTGCCTTGCCTTGCCTTGACATGCTTTGCCCTTTTGCCTTGCCTTGCCTTGTCATGCTTTGCCCTTTTGACTTGCTTTGCTTTGCCCTTTTGCCTTGCCTTTCCTTGTTTTGCCGTTTTCAATTTCCTTGGATTGCCTTACTTTCATCTTTGCCTTGCCTTGACGTGTCTTCCTTATCCTTTCGCCTTGCCTTGCTTTGCTTTCCCCTTTTTTCTTGTCTTACCTTGCCTTGCTTTGCCTCTTTGCCTTGTCTTGCCTTGCCTTCCTTTCTCCTTTTGCCCTGATTTGCCTTGCCTTTCTTTTGACCTTTTGCCTTGCCTTGTCTTGCCATGCTTTGCTCTTTTTCCTTGCCTTGCTTTGCCCTTTTGTCTTGCCTTGCCTTGCCTTGCTTTGCCATTTTCCCTTGCCTTGCTTTTCCCTTTTGCCTTGCCTTTCCTTGCTTTGGCCTTTTTCCTGGCCTTGCCATGGTTTGTCCTTTTGACTTACCTTGCCTTGCGTTTCTTTGCCCTTTTGCCTGGCCTTGCATTGAGTTGCCCTTTTTCCTTGCCTTGCCATGCTTTGCCCTTTTGCCTTGCTTTGCTTTGCCCTTTTGCCTTACTTTGCCTTGTTATGCTTTGCCCTTTTGCCTTGCCTTGCTTTGCCATTTTGCCTTTCCTTGAATTGCCCTTTTGCCTTACCTTGCCTTGACTTGCTATACCCTTTTTCCTTGCCTTGCCTTGTCATGCTTTGCCCTTTTGACTTGCCTTGCTTTGCCCTTTTGCCTTGCTTTGCCTTGTTATGCTTTGCCCTTTTGCCTTGTCTTGCTTTGCCATTTTGCTTTTCCTTGCATTGCCCTTTTGCCTTACCTTGCCTTGTCATGCTTTGCTCTTTTGCCTTGCCTTGCCTTGTCATGCTTTGCCCTTTTCACTTGCTTTGCTTTGCCCTTTTGCCTTGCCTTTCCTTGTTTTGCCGTTTTGAATTGCCTTGCATTGCCTTGCTTTCATCTTTGCCTTGCCTTGATGTGTCTTCCTTATCCTTTTGCCTTGCCTTGCTTTGCTTTCTCCTTTTGCCTTGCCTTTCCTTGCCTTGCTTTACCCTTTTGCCTTCTCTTGCCTTGCTTTTCCATGCCTTGCTTTGCCCCTTTGCCTTACCTTGCCTTGCTATGCCCTTTTGCCATGCCTTGCTTTGTCTCTTTGCCTTGTCTTGCCTTGCCTTCCTTTCTCCTTTTGCCCTGATTTGCCTTGCCTTTCTTTTGACCTTTTGCCTTGCCTTGCCATGCTTTGCTCTTTTTCCTTGCCTTGCTTTGCCCTTTTGTCTTTCCTTGCCTTGCCTTGCCTTGCCATTTTCCCTTGCCTTGCTTTCCCCTTTTGCCTTGCCTTTCCTTGCTTTGGCCTTTTTCCTGGCCTTGCCATGCTTTTGTCCTTTTGACTTACCTTGCCTTGCCTTTCTTTGCACTTTTGCCTGGCCTTGCTTTGCCCTTTTGCCTTGCTTTGCCTTGTTATGCTTTGCCCTTTTGCCTTGCCTTGCTTTGCCATTTTGCCTTTCCTTGAATTGCCCTTTTGCCTTACCTTGCCTTGACTTGCTATACCCTTTTTCCTTGCCTTGCCTTGTCATGCTTTGCCCTTTTGACTTGCCTTGCTTTGCCCTTTTGCCTTGCCTTGCTTTGCCCTTTTTCCTTGCCTTGCCTTGTCATGCTTTGCCCTTTTGCCTTGCCTTGCTTTGCCATTTTGCCTTTCCCTGCATTGCCCTTTTGCCTTACCTTGCCTTGTCATGCTTTGCCCTTTTGACTTGCTTTGCTTTGCCCTTTTGCCTTGCCTTTCCTTGTTTTGCCGTTTTGAATTGCCTTGCATTGCCTTACTTTCATCTTTGCCTTGCCTTGACGTGTCTTCCTTATCATTTTGCCTTGCCTTGCTTTGCTTTCCCCTTTTGCCTTGCCTTTCCTTGCCTTGCTTTACCCTTTTGCCTTCCTTTGCCTTGCCTTTCCATGCCTTGCTTTGCCCCTTTGCCTTTCCATGCCTTCCTTTGATCCTTTGCCTTGCCTTGCTTTGACTCTTTGCCTTGACTTGCCTTGCCTTCCTTTCTCCTTTTGCCCTGATTTGCCTTGCCTTTCTTTTGACCTTTTGCCTTGCCTTGCCTTGCCATGCTTTGCTCTTTTTCCTTGCCTTGCTTTGCCCTTTTGTCTTGCCTTGTCTTGCCTTGCTTTGCCAATTTCCCTTGCCTTGCTTTCCCCTTTTGCCTTGCCTTTCCTTGCTTTGGCCTTTTTCCTGGCCTTGCCATGGTTTGTCCTTTTGACTTACCTTGCCTTGCCTTTCTTTGCCCTTTTTTCCTGGCCTTGCATTGAGTTGCCCTTTTTCCTTGCCTTGCCTTGCCATGCTTTGCCCTTTTGCCTTGCCTTGCTTTGCCATTTTGTCTTTCCTTGAATTGCCCTTTTGCCTTACCTTGCCTTGACTTGCTATACCCTTTTTCCTTGCCTTGCCTTGTCATGCTTTGCCCTTTTGACTTGCCTTGCTTTGCCCTTTTGCCTTGCTTTGCCTTGTTATGCTTTGCCCTTTTGCCTTGCCTTGCTTTGCCATTTTGCCTTTCCATGAATTGCCCTTTTGCCTTACCTTGCCTTGACTTGCTATACCCTTTTTCCTTGCCTTGCCTTGTCATGCTTTGCCCTTTTGACTTGCCTTGCTTTGCCCTTTTGCCTTGCCTTGCTTTGCCCTTTTTCCTTGCCTTGCCTTGTCATGCTTTCCCCTTTTGCCTTGCCTTGCTTTGCCATTTTGCCTTTCCATGAATTGCCCTTTTGCCTTACTTTGCCTTGACTTGCTATACCCTTTTTCCTTGCCTTGCCTTGTCATACTTTGCCATTTTGACTTGCTTTGCTTGGCCCTTTTGCCTTGCCTTGCTTTGCCATTTTGCCTTTCCTTGAATTGCCCTTTTGCCTTACCTTGCCTTGACTTGCTATACCCTTTTTCCTTGCCTTGCCTTGTCATGCTTTGCCCTTTTGACTTGCCTTGCTTTGCCCTTTTGCCTTGTCTTGCTTTGCCCTTTTGCCTTGCTTTGCCTTGTTATATTTCCCTTTTGCCTTGTCTTGCTTTGCCATTTTGCTTTTCCTTGCATTGCCCTTTTGCCTTACCTTGCCTTGACATGCTTTACCCTTTTGCCTTGCCTTGCCTTTTCATGCTTTGCCCTTTTGCATTGCCTTGCCTTGTCATGCTTTGCCCTTTTGACTTGCTTTGCTTTGCCCTTTTGCCTTGCCTTTCCTTGTTTTGCCGTTTTCAATTTCCTTGCATTGCCTTACTTTCATCTTTGCCTTGCCTTGACGTGTCTTCCTTATCCTTTCGCCTTGCCTTGCTTTGCTTTCCCCTTTTGCCTTGCCTTACCTTGCCTTGCTTTGCCTCTTTGCCTTGTCTTGCCTTGCCTTCCTTTCTCCTTTTGCCCTGATTTGCCTTGCCTTTCTTTTGACCTTTTGCCTTGCCTTGCCTTGCCATGCTTTGCTCTTTTTCCTTGCCTTGCTTTGCCCTTTTGTCTTGCCTTGCCTTGCCTTGCTTTGCCATTTTCCCTTGCCTTGCTTTTCCCTTTTGCCTTGCCTTTCCTTGCTTTGGCCTTTTTCCTGGCCTTGCCATGGTTTGTCCTTTTGACTTACCTTGCCTTGCCTTTCTTTGCCCTTTTGCCTGGCCTTGCATTGAGTTGCCCTTTTTCCTTGCCTTGCCATGCTTTGCCCTTTTGCCTTCCTTGCTTTGCCATTTTGTCTTTCCTTGAATTGCCCTTTTGCCTTACCTTGCCTTGACTTGCTATACCCTTTTTCCTTGCCTTGCCTTTTCATGCTTTGCCCTTTTGCCTTGCCTTGCTTTGCCATTTTGCCTTTCCTTGAATTGCCCTTTTGCCTTACCTTGCCTTGACTTGCTATACCCTTTTTCCTTGCCTTGCCTTGTCATGCTTTGCCCTTTTGACTTGCCTTGCTTTGCCCTTTTGCCTTGCTTTGCCTTGTTATGCTTTGCCCTTTTGCCTTGTCTTGCTTTGCCATTTTGCCTTTCCTTGCATTGCCCTTTTGCCTTACCTTGCCTTGTCATGCTTTGCCCTTTTGACTTGCTTTGCTTTGCCCTTTTGCCTTGCCTTTCCTTGTTTTGCCGTTTTGAATTGCCTTGCATTGCCTTACTTTCATCTTTGCCTTGCCTTGACGTGTCTTCCTTATCATTTTGCCTTGCCTTGCTTTGCTTTCCCCTTTTGCCTTGCCTTTCCTTGCCTTGCTTTACCCTTTTGCCTTCCTTTGCCTTGCCTTTCCATGCCTTGCTTTGCCCCTTTGCCTTTCCATGCCTTCCTTTGATCCTTTGCCTTGCCTTGCTTTGACTCTTTGCCTTGACTTGCCTTGCCTTCCTTTCTCCTTTTGCCCTGATTTGCCTTGCCTTTCTTTTGACCTTTTGCCTTGCCTTGCCTTGCCATGCTTTGCTCTTTTTCCTTGCCTTGCTTTGCCCTTTTGTCTTGCCTTGTCTTGCCTTGCTTTGCCAATTTCCCTTGCCTTGCTTTCCCCTTTTGCCTTGCCTTTCCTTGCTTTGGCCTTTTTCCTGGCCTTGCCATGGTTTGTCCTTTTGACTTACCTTGCCTTGCCTTTCTTTGCCCTTTTTTCCTGGCCTTGCATTGAGTTGCCCTTTTTCCTTGCCTTGCCTTGCCATGCTTTGCCCTTTTGCCTTGCCTTGCTTTGCCATTTTGTCTTTCCTTGAATTGCCCTTTTGCCTTACCTTGCCTTGACTTGCTATACCCTTTTTCCTTGCCTTGCCTTGTCATGCTTTGCCCTTTTGACTTGCCTTGCTTTGCCCTTTTGCCTTGCTTTGCCTTGTTATGCTTTGCCCTTTTGCCTTGTCTTGCTTTGCCCTTTTGCCTTACCTTGCCTTGTCATGCTTTGCCCTTTTGCCTTGCCTTGCCTTGTCATGCTTTGCCCTTTTGACTTGCTTTGCTTTGCCCTTTTGCCTTGCCTTTCCTTGTTTTGCCGTTTTGAATTGCCTTGCATTGCCTTGCTTTCATCTTTGCCTTGCCTTGACGTGTCTTCCTTATCCTTTTGCCTTGCCTTGCTTTGCTTTCTCCTTTTCCCTTGCCTTTCCTTGCCTTGCTTTACCCTTTTGCCTTCCCTTGCCTTTGCCTTTCCATGCCTTGCTTTGCCCCTTTGCCTTACCTTCCCTTGCTATGCCCTTTTGCCTTGCCTTGCTTTGTCTCTTTGCCTTGTCTTGCCTTGCCTTCCTTTCTCCTTTTGCCCTGATTTGCCTTGCCTTTCTTTTGACCTTTTGCCTTGCCTTGCCATGCTTTGCTCTTTTTCCTTGCCTTGCTTTGCCCTTTTGTCTTTCCTTGCCTTGCCTTGCTTTGCCATTTTCCCTTGCCTTGCTTTCCCCTTTTGCCTTGCCTTTCCTTGCTTTGGCCTTTTTCCTGGCCTTGCCATGGTTTGTCCTTTTGACTTACCTTGCCTTGCCTTTGTTTGCACTTTTGCCTGGCCTTGCTTTGCCCTTTTGCCTTGCCTTGCTTTGCCATTTTGCCTTTCCTTGAATTGCCCTTTTGCCTTACCTTGCCTTGACTTGCTATACCCTTTTTCCTTGCCTTGCCTTGTCATGCTTTGCCCTTTTGACTTGCCTTGCTTTGCCCTTTTGCCTTGCCTTCCTTTGCCCTTTTGCCTTACCTTGCCTTGACTTGCTATACCCTTTTGCCTTGCCTTGCCTTGACATGCTTTGCCCTTTTGCCTTGCCTTGCCTTGTCATGCTTTGCCCTTTTGACTTGCTTTGCTTTGCCCTTTTGCCTTGCCTTTCCTTGTTTTGCCGTTTTCAATTTCCTTGGATTGCCTTACTTTCATCTTTGCCTTGCCTTGACGTGTCTTCCTTATCCTTTCGCCTTGCCTTGCTTTGCTTTCCCCTTTTTTCTTGTCTTACCTTGCCTTGCTTTGCCTCTTTGCCTTGTCTTGCCTTGCCTTCCTTTCTCCTTTTGCCCTGATTTGCCTTGCCTTTCTTTTGACCTTTTGCCTTGCCTTGTCTTGCCATGCTTTGCTCTTTTTCCTTGCCTTGCTTTGCCCTTTTGTCTTGCCTTGCCTTGCCTTGCTTTGCCATTTTCCCTTGCCTTGCTTTTCCCTTTTGCCTTGCCTTTCCTTGCTTTGGCCTTTTTCCTGGCCTTGCCATGGTTTGTCCTTTTGACTTACCTTGCCTTGCGTTTCTTTGCCCTTTTGCCTGGCCTTGCATTGAGTTGCCCTTTTTCCTTGCCTTGCCATGCTTTGCCCTTTTGCCTTGCTTTGCTTTGCCCTTTTGCCTTACTTTGCCTTGTTATGCTTTACCCTTTTGCCTTGCCTTCCTTTGCCATTTTGCCTTTCCTTGAATTGCCCTTTTGCCTTACCTTGCCTTGACTTGCTATACCCTTTTTCCTTGCCTTGCCTTGTCATGCTTTGCCCTTTTGACTTGCCTTGCTTTGCCCTTTTGCCTTGCTTTGCCTTGTTATGCTTTGCCCTTTTGCCTTGTCTTGCTTTGCCATTTTGCTTTTCCTTGCATTGCCCTTTTGCCTTACCTTGCCTTGTCATGCTTTGCCCTTTTGCCTTGCCTTGCCTTGTCATGCTTTGCCCTTTTCACTTGCTTTGCTTTGCCCTTTTGCCTTGCCTTTCCTTGTTTTGCCGTTTTGAATTGCCTTGCATTGCCTTGCTTTCATCTTTGCCTTGCCTTGATGTGTCTTCCTTATCCTTTTGCCTTGCCTTGCTTTGCTTTCTCCTTTTGCCTTGCCTTTCCTTGCCTTGCTTTACCCTTTTGCCTTCTCTTGCCTTGCCTTTCCATGCCTTGCTTTGCCCCTTTGCCTTACCTTGCCTTGCTATGCCCTTTTGCCATGCCTTGCTTTGTCTCTTTGCCTTGTCTTGCCTTGCCTTCCTTTCTCCTTTTGCCCTGATTTGCCTTGCCTTTCTTTTGACCTTTTGCCTTGCCTTGCCATGCTTTGCTCTTTTTCCTTGCCTTGCTTTGCCCTTTTGTCTTTCCTTGCCTTGCCTTGCCTTGCCATTTTCCCTTGCCTTGCTTTCCCCTTTTGCCTTGCCTTTCCTTGCTTTGGCATTTTTCCTGGCCTTGCCATGCTTTTGTCCTTTTGACTTACCTTGCCTTGCCTTTCTTTGCACTTTTGCCTGGCCTTGCTTTGCCCTTTTGCCTTGCTTTGCCTTGTTATGCTTTGCCCTTTTGCCTTGCCTTGCTTTGCCATTTTGCCTTTCCTTGAATTGCCCTTTTGCCTTACCTTGCCTTGACTTGCTATACCCTTTTTCCTTGCCTTGCCTTGTCATGCTTTGCCCTTTTGACTTGCCTTGCTTTGCCCTTTTGCCTTGCCTTGCTTTGCCCTTTTTCCTTGCCTTGCCTTGTCATGCTTTGCCCTTTTGCCTTGCCTTGCTTTGCCATTTTGCCTTTCCATGAATTGCCCTTTTGCCTTACTTTGCCTTGACTTGCTATACCCTTTTTCCTTGCCTTGCCTTGTCATACTTTGCCATTTTGACTTGCTTTGCTTTGCCCTTTTGCCTTGCCTTGCTTTGCCATTTTGCCTTTCCTTGAATTGCCCTTTTGCCTTACCTTGCCTTGACTTGCTATACCCTTTTTCCTTGCCTTGCCTTGTCATGCTTTGCCCTTTTGACTTGCTTTGCTTTGTCCTTTTGTTTTGCCTTGCTTTGCCATTTTGCCTTTCCTTGAATTGCCCTTTTGCCTTACCTTGCCTTGACTTGCTATACCCTTTTTCCTTGCCTTGCCTTGTCATGCTTTGCCCTTTTGACTTGCCTTGCTTTGCCCTTTTGCCTTGTCTTGCTTTGCCCTTTTGCCTTGCTTTGCCTTGTTATATTTCCCTTTTGCCTTGTCTTGCTTTGCCATTTTGCTTTTCCTTGCATTGCCCTTTTGCCTTACCTTGCCTTGACATGCTTTACCCTTTTGCCTTACCTTGCCTTTTCATGCTTTGCCCTTTTGCATTGCCTTGCCTTGTCATGCTTTGCCCTTTTGACTTGCTTTGCTTTGCCCTTTTGCCTTGCCTTTCCTTGTTTTGCCGTTTTCAATTTCCTTGCATTGCCTTACTTTCATCTTTGCCTTGCCTTGACGTGTCTTCCTTATCCTTTAGCCTTGCCTTGCTTTGCTTTCCCCTTTTGCCTTGCCTTACCTTGCCTTGCTTTGCCTCTTTTCCTTGTCTTGCCTTGCCTTCCTTTCTCCTTTTGCCCTGATTTGCCTTGCCTTTCTTTTGACCTTTTGCCTTGCCTTGCCATGCTTTGCCCTTTTGCCTTGCCTTGCTTTGCTATTTTGTCTTTCCTTGAATTGCCCTTTTGCCTTACCTTGCCTTGACTTGCTATACCCTTTTTCCTTGCCTTGCCTTTTCATGCTTTGCCCTTTTGCCTTGCCTTGCTTTGCCATTTTGCCTTTCCTTGAATTGCCTTTTTGCCTTACCTTGCCTTGACTTGCTATACCCTTTTTCCTTGCCTTGCCTTGTCATGCTTTGCCCTTTTGACTTGCCTTGCTTTGCCCTTTTGCCTTGCTTTGCCTTGTTATGCTTTGCCCTTTTGCCTTGTCTTGCTTTGCCATTTTGCCTTTCCTTGCATTGCCCTTTTGCCTTACCTTGCCTTGTCATGCTTTGCCCTTTTGCCTTGCCTTGACTTGTCATGCTTTGCCCTTTTGACTTGCTTTGCTTTGCCCTTTTGCCTTGCCTTTCCTTGTTTTGCCGTTTTGAATTGCCTTGCATTGCCTTGCTTTCATCTTTGCCTTGCCTTGACGTGTCTTCCTAATCCTTTTGCCTTGCCTTTCTTTGCTTTCTCCTTTTGCCTTGCCTTTCCTTGCCTTGCTTTACCCTTTTGCCTTCTCTTACCTTGCCTTTCCATGCCTTGCTTTGCCCCTTTGCCTTACCTTGCCTTGCTTTGCCCTTTTGCCTTGCCTTGCTTTGTCTCTTTGCCTTGTCTTGCCTTGCCTTCCTTTCTCCTTTTGCCCTGATTTGCCTTGCCTTTCCTTTGACCTTTTGCCTTGCCTTGCCATGCTTTGCTCTTTTTCCTTGCCTTGCTTTGCCCTTTTGTCTTTCCTTGCCTTGCCTTGCTTTGCCATTTTCCCTTGCCTTGCTTTCCCCTTTTGCCTTGCCTTTCCTTGCTTTGGCCTTTTTCCTGGCCTTGCCATGGTTTGTCCTTTTGACTTACCTTGCCTTGCCTTTCTTTGCACTTTTGCCTGGCCTTGCTTTGCCCTTTTGCCTTGCCTTGCTTTGCCATTTTGCCTTTCCTTGAATTGCCCTTTTGCCTTACCTTGCCTTGACTTGCTATACCCTTTTTCCATGCCTTCCCTTGTCATGCTTTGCCCTTTTGACTTGCCTTGCTTTGCCCTTTTGCCTTGCCTTGCTTTGCCCTTTTGCCTTGCTTTGCCTTGTTATGCTTTGCCCTTTTGCCTTCCCTTGCTTTGCCATTTTGCCTTTCCTTGAATTGCCATTTTGCCTTGCTTTGCCTTGACTTGCTATACCCTTTTTCCTTGCCTTGCCTTTTCATGCTTTGCCCTTTTGACTTGCTTTGCTTTGCCCTTTTGCCTTGCTTTGCCTTGTTATGCTTTGCCCTTTTGCCTTGTCTTGCTTTGCCATTTTGCTTTTCCTTGCACTGCCCTTTTGCCTTGCCTTGCCTTGTCATGCTTTGCCCTTTTCACTTGCTTTGCTTTGCCCTTTTGCCTTGCCTTTCCTTGTTTTGCCGTTTTGAATTGCCTTGCATTGCCTTGCTTTCATCTTTGCCTTGCCTTGATGTGTCTTCCTTATCCTTTTGCCTTGCCTTGCTTTGCTTTCTCCTTTTGCCTTGCCTTTCCTTGCCTTGCTTTACCCTTTTGCCTTCTCTTGCCTTGCCTTTCCATGCCTTGCTTTGCCCCTTTGCCTTACCTTGCCTTGCTATGCCCTTTTGCCATGCCTTGCTTTGTCTCTTTGCCTTGTCTTGCCTTGCCTTCCTTTCTCCTTTTGCCCTGATTTGCCTTGCCTTTCTTTTGACCTTTTGCCTTGCCTTGCCATGCTTTGCTCTTTTTCCTTGCCTTGCTTTGCCCTTTTGTCTTTCCTTGCCTTGCCTTGCCTTGCCATTTTCCCTTGCCTTGCTTTCCCCTTTTGCCTTGCCTTTCCTTGCTTTGGCCTTTTTCCTGGCCTTGCCATGCTTTTGTCCTTTTGACTTACCTTGCCTTGCCTTTCTTTGCACTTTTGCCTGGCCTTGCTTTGCCCTTTTGCCTTGCTTTGCCTTGTTATGCTTTGCCCTTTTGCCTTGCCTTGCTTTGCCATTTTGCCTTTCCTTGAATTGCCCTTTTGCCTTACCTTGCCTTGACTTGCTATACCCTTTTTCCTTGCCTTGCCTTGTCATGCTTTGCCCTTTTGACTTGCCTTGCTTTGCCCTTTTGCCTTGCCTTGCTTTGCCCTTTTTCCTTGCCTTGCCTTGTCATGCTTTGCCCTTTTGCCTTGCCTTGCTTTGCCATTTTGCCTTTCCATGAATTGCCCTTTTGCCTTACTTTGCCTTGACTTGCTATACCCTTTTTCCTTGCCTTGCCTTGTCATACTTTGCCATTTTGACTTGCTTTGCTTTGCCCTTTTGCCTTGCCTTGCTTTGCCATTTTGCCTTTCCTTGAATTGCCCTTTTGCCTTACCTTGCCTTGACTTGCTATACCCTTTTTCCTTGCCTTGCCTTGTCATGCTTTGCCCTTTTGACTTGCTTTGCTTTGTCCTTTTGTTTTGCCTTGCTTTGCCATTTTGCCTTTCCTTGAATTGCCCTTTTGCCTTACCTTGCCTTGACTTGCTATACCCTTTTTCCTTGCCTTGCCTTGTCATGCTTTGCCCTTTTGACTTGCCTTGCTTTGCCCTTTTGCCTTGTCTTGCTTTGCCCTTTTGCCTTGCTTTGCCTTGTTATATTTCCCTTTTGCCTTGTCTTGCTTTGCCATTTTGCTTTTCCTTGCATTGCCCTTTTGCCTTACCTTGCCTTGACATGCTTTACCCTTTTGCCTTACCTTGCCTTTTCATGCTTTGCCCTTTTGCATTGCCTTGCCTTGTCATGCTTTGCCCTTTTGACTTGCTTTGCTTTGCCCTTTTGCCTTGCCTTTCCTTGTTTTGCCGTTTTCAATTTCCTTGCATTGCCTTACTTTCATCTTTGCCTTGCCTTGACGTGTCTTCCTTATCCTTTAGCCTTGCCTTGCTTTGCTTTCCCCTTTTGCCTTGCCTTACCTTGCCTTGCTTTGCCTCTTTTCCTTGTCTTGCCTTGCCTTCCTTTCTCTTTTTGCCCTGATTTGCCTTGCCTTTCTTTTGACCTTTTGCCTTGCCTTGCCATGCTTTGCCCTTTTGCCTTGCCTTGCTTTGCTATTTTGTCTTTCCTTGAATTGCCCTTTTGCCTTACCTTGCCTTGACTTGCTATACCCTTTTTCCTTGCCTTGCCTTTTCATGCTTTGCCCTTTTGCCTTGCCTTGCTTTGCCATTTTGCCTTTCCTTGAATTGCCTTTTTGCCTTACCTTGCCTTGACTTGCTATACCCTTTTTCCTTGCCTTGCCTTGTCATGCTTTGCCCTTTTGACTTGCCTTGCTTTGCCCTTTTGCCTTGCTTTGCCTTGTTATGCTTTGCCCTTTTGCCTTGTCTTGCTTTGCCATTTTGCCTTTCCTTGCATTGCCCTTTTGCCTTACCTTGCCTTGTCATGCTTTGCCCTTTTGCCTTGCCTTGACTTGTCATGCTTTGCCCTTTTGACTTGCTTTGCTTTGCCCTTTTGCCTTGCCTTTCCTTGTTTTGCCGTTTTGAATTGCCTTGCATTGCCTTGCTTTCATCTTTGCCTTGCCTTGACGTGTCTTCCTAATCCTTTTGCCTTGCCTTTCTTTGCTTTCTCCTTTTGCCTTGCCTTTCCTTGCCTTGCTTTACCCTTTTGCCTTCTCTTACCTTGCCTTTCCATGCCTTGCTTTGCCCCTTTGCCTTACCTTGCCTTGCTTTGCCCTTTTGCCTTGCCTTGCTTTGTCTCTTTGCCTTGTCTTGCCTTGCCTTCCTTTCTCCTTTTGCCCTGATTTGCCTTGCCTTTCCTTTGACCTTTTGCCTTGCCTTGCCATGCTTTGCTCTTTTTCCTTGCCTTGCTTTGCCCTTTTGTCTTTCCTTGCCTTGCCTTGCTTTGCCATTTTCCCTTGCCTTGCTTTCCCCTTTTGCCTTGCCTTTCCTTGCTTTGGCCTTTTTCCTGGCCTTGCCATGGTTTGTCCTTTTGACTTACCTTGCCTTGCCTTTCTTTGCACTTTTGCCTGGCCTTGCTTTGCCCTTTTGCCTTGCCTTGCTTTGCCATTTTGCCTTTCCTTGAATTGCCCTTTTGCCTTACCTTGCCTTGACTTGCTATACCCTTTTTCCATGCCTTCCCTTGTCATGCTTTGCCCTTTTGACTTGCCTTGCTTTGCCCTTTTGCCTTGCCTTGCTTTGCCCTTTTGCCTTGCTTTGCCTTGTTATGCTTTGCCCTTTTGCCTTCCCTTGCTTTGCCATTTTGCCTTTCCTTGAATTGCCATTTTGCCTTGCTTTGCCTTGACTTGCTATACCCTTTTTCCTTGCCTTGCCTTTTCATGCTTTGCCCTTTTGACTTGCTTTGCTTTGCCCTTTTGCCTTGCTTTGCCTTGTTATGCTTTGCCCTTTTGCCTTGTCTTGCTTTGCCATTTTGCTTTTCCTTGCACTGCCCTTTTGCCTTGCCTTGCCTTGTCATGCTTTGCCCTTTTCACTTGCTTTGCTTTGCCCTTTTGCCTTGCCTTTCCTTGTTTTGCCGTTTTGAATTGCCTTGCATTGCCTTGCTTTCATCTTTGCCTTGCCTTGATGTGTCTTCCTTATCCTTTTGCCTTGCCTTGCTTTGCTTTCTCCTTTTGCCTTGCCTTTCCTTGCCTTGCTTTACCCTTTTGCCTTCTCTTGCCTTGCCTTTCCATGCCTTGCTTTGCCCCTTTGCCTTACCTTGCCTTGCTATGCCCTTTTGCCATGCCTTGCTTTGTCTCTTTGCCTTGTCTTGCCTTGCCTTCCTTTCTCCTTTTGCCCTGATTTGCCTTGCCTTTCTTTTGACCTTTTGCCTTGCCTTGCCATGCTTTGCTCTTTTTCCTTGCCTTGCTTTGCCCTTTTGTCTTTCCTTGCCTTGCCTTGCCTTGCCATTTTCCCTTGCCTTGCTTTCCCCTTTTGCCTTGCCTTTCCTTGCTTTGGCCTTTTTCCTGGCCTTGCCATGCTTTTGTCCTTTTGACTTACCTTGCCTTGCCTTTCTTTGCACTTTTGCCTGGCCTTGCTTTGCCCTTTTGCCTTGCTTTGCCTTGTTATGCTTTGCCCTTTTGCCTTGCCTTGCTTTGCCATTTTGCCTTTCCTTGAATTGCCCTTTTGCCTTACCTTGCCTTGACTTGCTATACCCTTTTTCCTTGCCTTGCCTTGTCATGCTTTGCCCTTTTGACTTGCCTTGCTTTGCCCTTTTGCCTTGCCTTGCTTTGCCCTTTTTCCTTGCCTTGCCTTGTCATGCTTTGCCCTTTTGCCTTGCCTTGCTTTGCCATTTTGCCTTTCCATGAATTGCCCTTTTGCCTTACTTTGCCTTGACTTGCTATACCCTTTTTCCTTGCCTTGCCTTGTCATACTTTGCCATTTTGACTTGCTTTGCTTTGCCCTTTTGCCTTGCCTTGCTTTGCCATTTTGCCTTTCCTTGAATTGCCCTTTTGCCTTACCTTGCCTTGACTTGCTATACCCTTTTTCCTTGCCTTGCCTTGTCATGCTTTGCCCTTTTGACTTGCTTTGCTTTGTCCTTTTGTTTTGCCTTGCTTTGCCATTTTGCCTTTCCTTGAATTGCCCTTTTGCCTTACCTTGCCTTGACTTGCTATACCCTTTTTCCTTGCCTTGCCTTGTCATGCTTTGCCCTTTTGACTTGCCTTGCTTTGCCCTTTTGCCTTGTCTTGCTTTGCCCTTTTGCCTTGCTTTGCCTTGTTATATTTCCCTTTTGCCTTGTCTTGCTTTGCCATTTTGCTTTTCCTTGCATTGCCCTTTTGCCTTACCTTGCCTTGACATGCTTTACCCTTTTGCCTTACCTTGCCTTTTCATGCTTTGCCCTTTTGCATTGCCTTGCCTTGTCATGCTTTGCCCTTTTGACTTGCTTTGCTTTGCCCTTTTGCCTTGCCTTTCCTTGTTTTGCCGTTTTCAATTTCCTTGCATTGCCTTACTTTCATCTTTGCCTTGCCTTGACGTGTCTTCCTTATCCTTTCGCCTTGCCTTGCTTTGCTTTCCCCTTTTGCCTTGCCTTACCTTGCCTTGCTTTGCCTCTTTTCCTTGTCTTGCCTTGCCTTCCTTTCTCCTTTTGCCCTGATTTGCCTTGCCTTTCTTTTGACCTTTTGCCTTGCCTTGCCATGCTTTGCCCTTTTGCCTTGCCTTGCTTTGCTATTTTGCCTTTCCTTGAATTGCCCTTTTGCCTTACCTTGCCTTGACTTGCTATACCCTTTTTCCTTGCCTTGCCTTTTCATGCTTTGCCCTTTTGCCTTGCCTTGCTTTGCCATTTTGCCTTTCCTTGAATTGCCTTTTTGCCTTACCTTGCCTTGACTTGCTATACCCTTTTTCCTTGCCTTGCCTTGTCATGCTTTGCCCTTTTGACTTGCCTTGCTTTGCCCTTTTGCCTTGCTTTGCCTTGTTATGCTTTGCCCTTTTGCCTTGTCTTGCTTTGCCATTTTGCCTTTCCTTGCATTGCCCTTTTGCCTTACCTTGCCTTGTCATGCTTTGCCCTTTTGCCTTGCCTTGACTTGTCATGCTTTGCCCTTTTGACTTGCTTTGCTTTGCCCTTTTGCCTTGCCTTTCCTTGTTTTGCCGTTTTGAATTGCCTTGCATTGCCTTGCTTTCATCTTTGCCTTGCCTTGACGTGTCTTCCTAATCCTTTTGCCTTGCCTTTCTTTGCTTTCTCCTTTTGCCTTGCCTTTCCTTGCCTTGCTTTACCCTTTTGCCTTCTCTTACCTTGCCTTTCCATGCCTTGCTTTGCCCCTTTGCCTTACCTTGCCTTGCTTTGCCGTTTTGCCTTGCCTTGCTTTGTCTCTTTGCCTTGTCTTGCCTTGCCTTCCTTTCTCCTTTTGCCCTGATTTGCCTTGCCTTTCCTTTGACCTTTTGCCTTGCCTTGCCATGCTTTGCTCTTTTTCCTTGCCTTGCTTTGCCCTTTTGTCTTTCCTTGCCTTGCCTTGCTTTGCCATTTTCCCTTGCCTTGCTTTCCCCTTTTGCCTTGCCTTTCCTTGCTTTGGCCTTTTTCCTGGCCTTGCCATGGTTTGTCCTTTTGACTTACCTTGCCTTGCCTTTCTTTGCACTTTTGCCTGGCCTTGCTTTGCCCTTTTGCCTTGCCTTGCTTTGCCATTTTGCCTTTCCTTGAATTGCCCTTTTGCCTTACCTTGCCTTGACTTGCTATACCCTTTTTCCATGCCTTCCCTTGTCATGCTTTGCCCTTTTGACTTGCCTTGCTTTGCCCTTTTGCCTTGCCTTGCTTTGCCCTTTTGCCTTGCTTTGCCTTGTTATGCTTTGCCCTTTTGCCTTCCCTTGCTTTGCCATTTTGCCTTTCCTTGAATTGCCATTTTGCCTTGCTTTGCCTTGACTTGCTATACCCTTTTTCCTTGCCTTGCCTTTTCATGCTTTGCCCTTTTGACTTGCCTTGCTTTGCCCTTTTGCCTTGCTTTGCCTTGTTATGCTTTGCCCTTTTGCCTTGTCTTGCTTTGCCATTTTGCTTTTCCTTGCATTGCCCTTTTGCCTTGCCTTGCCTTGTCATGCTTTGCCCTTTTCACTTGCTTTGCTTTGCCCTTTTGCCTTGCCTTTCCTTGTTTTGCCGTTTTGAATTGCCTTGCATTGCCTTGCTTTCATCTTTGCCTTGCCTTGATGTGTCTTCCTTATCCTTTTGCCTTGCCTTGCTTTGCTTTCTCCTTTTGCCTTGCCTTTCCTTGCCTTGCTTTACCCTTTTGCCTTCTCTTGCCTTGCCTTTCCATGCCTTGCTTTGCCCCTTTGCCTTACCTTGATTTGCTATGCCCTTTTGCCATGCCTTGCTTTGTCTCTTTGCCTTGTCTTGCCTTGCCTTCCTTTCTCCTTTTGCCCTGATTTGCCTTGCCTTTCTTTTGACCTTTTGCCTTGCCTTGCCATGCTTTGCTCTTTTTCCTTGCCTTGCTTTGCCCTTTTGTCTTTCCTTGCCTTGCCTTGCCTTGCCATTTTCCCTTGCCTTGCTTTCCCCTTTTGCCTTGCCTTTCCTTGCTTTGGCCTTTTTCCTGGCCTTGCCATGCTTTTGTCCTTTTGACTTACCTTGCCTTGCCTTTCTTTGCACTTTTGCCTGGCCTTGCTTTGCCCTTTTGCCTTGCTTTGCCTTGTTATGCTTTGCCCTTTTGCCTTGCCTTGCTTTGCCATTTTGCCTTTCCTTGAATTGCCCTTTTGCCTTACCTTGCCTTGACTTGCTATACCCTTTTTCCTTGCCTTGCCTTGTCATGCTTTGCCCTTTTGACTTGCCTTGCTTTGCCCTTTTGCCTTGCCTTGCTTTGCCCTTTTTCCTTGCCTTGCCTTGTCATGCTTTGCCCTTTTGCCTTGCCTTGCTTTGCCATTTTGCCTTTCCATGAGTTGCCCTTTTGCCTTACTTTGCCTTGACTTGCTATACCCTTTTTCCTTGCCTTGCCTTGTCATACTTTGCCATTTTGACTTGCTTTGCTTTGCCCTTTTGCCTTGCCTTGCTTTGCCATTTTGCCTTTCCTTGAATTGCCCTTTTGCCTTACCTTGCCTTGACTTGCTATACCCTTTTTCCTTGCCTTGCCTTGTCATGCTTTGCCCTTTTGACTTGCTTTGCTTTGTCCTTTTGTTTTGCCTTGCTTTGCCATTTTGCCTTTCCTTGAATTGCCCTTTTGCCTTACCTTGCCTTGACTTGCTATACCCTTTTTCCTTGCCTTGCCTTGTCATGCTTTGCCCTTTTGACTTGCCTTGCTTTGCCCTTTTGCCTTGTCTTGCTTTGCCCTTTTGCCTTGCTTTGCCTTGTTATATTTCCCTTTTGCCTTGTCTTGCTTTGCCATTTTGCTTTTCCTTGCATTGCCCTTTTGCCTTACCTTGCCTTGACATGCTTTACCCTTTTGCCTTACCTTGCCTTTTCATGCTTTGCCCTTTTGCATTGCCTTGCCTTGTCATGCTTTGCCCTTTTGACTTGCTTTGCTTTGCCCTTTTGCCTTGCCTTTCCTTGTTTTGCCGTTTTCAATTTCCTTGCATTGCCTTACTTTCATCTTTGCCTTGCCTTGACGTGTCTTCCTTATCCTTTCGCCTTGCCTTGCTTTGCTTTCCCCTTTTGCCTTGCCTTACCTTGCCTTGCTTTGCCTCTTTTCCTTGTCTTGCCTTGCCTTCCTTTCTCCTTTTGCCCTGATTTGCCTTGCCTTTCTTTTGACCTTTTGCCTTGCCTTGCCATGCTTTGCCCTTTTGCCTTGCCTTGCTTTGCTATTTTGCCTTTCCTTGAATTGCCCTTTTGCCTTACCTTGCCTTGACTTGCTATACCCTTTTTCCTTGCCTTGCCTTTTCATGCTTTGCCCTTTTGCCTTGCCTTGCTTTGCCATTTTGCCTTTCCTTGAATTGCCTTTTTGCCTTACCTTGCCTTGACTTGCTATACCCTTTTTCCTTGCCTTGCCTTGTCATGCTTTGCCCTTTTGACTTGCCTTGCTTTGCCCTTTTGCCTTGCTTTGCCTTGTTATGCTTTGCCCTTTTGCCTTGTCTTGCTTTGCCATTTTGCCTTTCCTTGCATTGCCCTTTTGCCTTACCTTGCCTTGTCATGCTTTGCCCTTTTGCCTTGCCTTGACTTGTCATGCTTTGCCCTTTTGACTTGCTTTGCTTTGCCCTTTTGCCTTGCCTTTCCTTGTTTTGCCGTTTTGAATTGCCTTGCATTGCCTTGCTTTCATCTTTGCCTTGCCTTGACGTGTCTTCCTAATCCTTTTGCCTTGCCTTTCTTTGCTTTCTCCTTTTGCCTTGCCTTTCCTTGCCTTGCTTTACCCTTTTGCCTTCTCTTACCTTGCCTTTCCATGCCTTGCTTTGCCCCTTTGCCTTACCTTGCCTTGCTTTGCCGTTTTGCCTTGCCTTGCTTTGTCTCTTTGCCTTGTCTTGCCTTGCCTTCCTTTCTCCTTTTGCCCTGATTTGCCTTGCCTTTCCTTTGACCTTTTGCCTTGCCTTGCCATGCTTTGCTCTTTTTCCTTGCCTTGCTTTGCCCTTTTGTCTTTCCTTGCCTTGCCTTGCTTTGCCATTTTCCCTTGCCTTGCTTTCCCCTTTTGCCTTGCCTTTCCTTGCTTTGGCCTTTTTCCTGGCCTTGCCATGGTTTGTCCTTTTGACTTACCTTGCCTTGCCTTTCTTTGCACTTTTGCCTGGCCTTGCTTTGCCCTTTTGCCTTGCCTTGCTTTGCCATTTTGCCTTTCCTTGAATTGCCCTTTTGCCTTACCTTGCCTTGACTTGCTATACCCTTTTTCCATGCCTTCCCTTGTCATGCTTTGCCCTTTTGACTTGCCTTGCTTTGCCCTTTTGCCTTGCCTTGCTTTGCCCTTTTGCCTTGCTTTGCCTTGTTATGCTTTGCCCTTTTGCCTTCCCTTGCTTTGCCATTTTGCCTTTCCTTGAATTGCCATTTTGCCTTGCTTTGCCTTGACTTGCTATACCCTTTTTCCTTGCCTTGCCTTTTCATGCTTTGCCCTTTTGACTTGCCTTGCTTTGCCCTTTTGCCTTGCTTTGCCTTGTTATGCTTTGCCCTTTTGCCTTGTCTTGCTTTGCCATTTTGCTTTTCCTTGCATTGCCCTTTTGCCTTGCCTTGCCTTGTCATGCTTTGCTCTTTTGCCTTGCCTTGCCTTGTCATGCTTTGCCCTTTTGCCTTGCCTTTCCTTGTTTTGCCGTTTTGAATTGCCTTGCATTGCCTTGCTTTCATCTTTGCCTTGCCTTGACGTGTCTTCCTTATCCTTTTGCCTTGCCTTGCTTTGCATTCTCCTTTTGCCTTGCCTTTCCTTGCCTTGCTTTACCCTTTTGCCTTCTCTTGCCTTGCCTTTCCATGCCTTGCTTTGCCCCTTTGCCTTACCTTGCCTTGCTATGCCCTTTTGCCATGCCTTGCTTTGTCTCTTTGCCTTGTCTTGCCTTGCCTTCCTTTCTCCTTTTGCCCTGATTTGCCTTGCCTTTCTTTTGACCTTTTGCCTTGCCTTGCCTTGCCATGCTTTGCTCTTTTTCCTTGCCTTGCTTTGCCCTTTTGTCTTGCCTTGCCTTGCCTTGCTTTGCCATTTTCCCTTGCCTTGCTTTTCCCTTTTGCCTTGCCTTTCCTTGCTTTGGCCTTTTTCCTGGCCTTGCCATGGTTTGTCCTTTTGAATTACCTTGCCTTGCCTTTCTTTGCCCTTTTGCCTGGCCTTGCATTGAGTTGCCCTTTTTCCTTGCCTTGCCATGCTTTGCCCTTTTGCCTTGCCTTGCTTTGCCATTTTGTCTTTCCTTGAATTGCCCTTTTGCCTTACCTTGCCTTGACTTGCTATACCCTTTTTCCTTGCCTTGCCTTTTCATGCTTTGCCCTTTTGCCTTGCCTTCCTTTGACCCTTTGCCTTGACTTGCTTTGACTCTTTGCCTTGACTTGCCTTGCCTTCCTTTCTCCTTTTGCCCTGATTTGCCTTGCCTTTCTTTTGACCTTTTGCCTTCCCTTGCCTTGCCATGCTTTGCTCTTTTTCCTTGCCTTGCTTTGCCCTTTTGTCTTGCCTTACCTTGCCTTGCTTTGCCATTTTCCCTTGCCTTGCTTTCCCCTTTTGCCTTGCCTTTCCTTGCTTTGGCCTTTTTCCTGGCCTTGCCATGGTTTGTCCTTTTGAATTACCTTGCCTTGCCTTTCTTTGCACTTTTGCCTGGCCTTGCTTTGCCCTTTTGCCTTGCCTTGCCATGCTTTGCCCTTTTGCCTTGCCTTGCTTTGCCCTTTTGCCTTGCTTTGCCTTGCCTTGCTTTGCCCTTTTGCCTTGCTTTGCCTTGTTATGCTTTGCCCTTTTGCCTTGCCTTGCTTTGCCATTTTGCCTTTCCTTGAATTGCCCTTTTGCCTTACCTTGCCTTGACATGCTATAGCCTTTTTCCTTGCCTTGCCTTGTCGTACTTTGCCATTTTGACCTGCTTTGCTTTGCCCTTTTGCCTTGCCTTGCTTTGCCATTTTGCCTTTCCTTGAATTGCCCTTTTGCCTTACCTTGCCTTGACTTGCTATACCCTTTTTCCTTGCCTTGCCTTGTCATGCTTTGCCCTTTTGACTTGCCTTGCTTTGCCCTTTTGCCTTGCCTTGCTTTGCCCTTTTGCCTTGCTTTGCCTTGTTATGCTTTGCCATTTTTGCCTTGTCTTGCTTTGCCATTTTGCCTTTCCTTGCATTGCCCTTTTGCCTTACCTTGCCTTGTCATGCTTTGCCCTTTTGCCTTGCCTTGCCTTGTCATGCTTTGCCCCTTTGACTTGCTTTGCTTTGCCCTTTTGCCTTGCCTTTCCTTGTTTTGCCGTTTTGAATTGCCTTGCATTGCCTTGCTTTCATCTTTGCCTTGCCTTGACGTGTCTTCCTTATCCTTTTGCCTTGCCTTGCTTTGCTTTCTCCTTTTCCCTTGCCTTTCCTTGCCTTGCTTTGCCCCTTTGCCTTCCCTTGCCTTTGCCTTTCCATGCCTTGCTTTGCCCCTTTGCCTTACCTTGCGTTGCTATGCCCTTTTGCCTTGCCTTGCTTTGTCTCTTTGCCTTGTTTTGCCTTGCCTTCCTTTCTCCTTTTGCCGTGATTTGCCTTGCCTTTCTTTTAACCTTTTGCCTTGCCTTGCCATGCTTTGCTCTTTTTCCTTGCCTTGCTTTGCCCTTTTGTCTTTCCTTGCCTTGCCTTGCTTTGCCATTTTCCCTTGCCTTGCTTTCCCCTTTTGCCTTGCCTTTCCTTGCTTTAGCCTTTTTCCTGGCCTTGCCATGGTTTGTCCTTTTGACTTACCTTGCCTTGCCTTTCTTTGCACTTTTGCCTGGCCTTGCTTTGCCCTTTTGCCTTGCCTAGCTTTGCCATTTTGCCTTTCCTTGAATTGCCCTTTTCCCTTACCTTGCCTTGACTTGCTATACCCTTTTTCCTTGCCTTGCCTTGTCATGCTTTGCCCTTTTGACTTGCCTTGCTTTTCCCTTTTGCCTTGCTTTGCCTTGTTATGCTTTGCCCTTTTGCCTTGCCTTGCTTTGCCATTTTGCCTTTCCTTGAATTGCCCTTTTGCCTTACTTTGCCTTGACTTGCTATACCCTTTTTCCTTGCCTTGCCTTGTCATACTTTGCCATTTTGACTTGCTTTGCTTTGCCCTTTTGCCTTGCCTTGCTTTGCCATTTTGCCTTTCCTTGAATTGCCCTTTTGCCTTACCTTGCCTTGACTTGCTATACCCTTTTTCCTTGCCTTGCCTTGTCATGCTTTGCCCTTTTGACTTTCCTTGCTTTGCCCTTTTGCCTTGTCTTGCTTTGCCCTTTTGCCTTGCTTTGCCTTGTTATGCTTTCCCTTTTGCCTTGTCTTGCTTTGCCATTTTGCTTTTCCTTGCATTGCCCTTTTGCCTTACCTTGCCTTGACATGCTTTGCCCTTTTGACTTGCTTTGCTTTGCCCTTTTGCCTTGCCTTTCCTTGTTTTGCCGTTTTCAATTTCCTTGCATTGCCTTACTTTCATCTTTGCCTTGCCTTGACGTGTTTTCCTTATCCTTTCGCCTTGCCTTTCTTTGCTTTCCCCTTTTGCCTTGCCTTACCTTGCCTTGCTTTGCCTCTTTGCCTTGTCTTGCCTTGCCTTCCTTTCTCCTTTTGCCCTGATTTGCCTTGCCTTTCTTTTGACCTTTTGCCTTGCCTTGCCTTGCCATGCTTTGCTCTTTTTCCTTGCCTTGCTTTGCCCTTTTGTCTTGCCTTGCCTTGCCTTGCTTTGCCATTTTCCCTTGCCTTGCTTTTCCCTTTTGCCTTGCCTTTCCTTGCTTTGGCCTTTTTCCTGGCCTTGCCATGGTTTGTCCTTTTGACTTACCTTGCCTTGCCTTTCTTTGCCCTTTTTCCTGGCCTTGCATTGAGTTGCCCTTTTTCCTTGCCTTGCCATGCTTTGCCCTTTTGCCTTGCCTTGCTTTGCCATTTTGCCTTTCCTTGAATTGCCCTTTTGCCTTACCTTGCCTTGACTTGCTATACCCTTTTTCCTTGCCTTGCCTTTTCATGCTTTGCCCTTTTGCCTTGCCTTGCTTTGCCATTTTGCCTTTCCTTGAATTGCCCTTTTGCCTTACCTTGCCTTGACTTGCTATACCCTTTTTCCTTGCCTTGCCTTGTCATGCTTTGCCCTTTTGACTTGCCTTGCTTTGCCCTTTTGCCTTGCTTTGCCTTGTTATGCTTTGCCCTTTTGCCTTGTCTTGCTTTCCCTTTTGCCTTACCTTGCCTTGTCATGCTTTGCCCTTTTGCCTTGCTTGCCTTGTCATGCTTTGCCCTTTTGACTTGCTTTGCTTTGCCCTTTTGCCTTGCCTTTCCTTGTTTTGCCGTTTTGAATTGCCTTGCATTGCCTTGCTTTCATCTTTGCCTTGCCTTGACGTGTCTTCCTTATCCTTTTGCCTTGCCTTGCTTTGCTTTCTCCTTTTCCCTTGCCTTTCCTTGCCTTGCTTTACCCTTTTGCCTTCCCTTGCCTTTGCCTTTCCATGCCTTGCTTTGCCCCTTTGCCTTACCTTGCCTTGCTATGCCCTTTTGCCTTGCCTTGCTTTGTCTCTTTGCCTTGTCTTGCCTTGCCTTCCTTTCTCCTTTTGCCCTGATTTGCCTTGCCTTTCTTTTGACCTTTTGCCTTGCCTTGCCTTGCCATGCTTTGCTCTTTTTCCCTGCCTTGCTTTGCCCTTTTGTCTTTCCTTGCCTTGCCTTGCTTTGCCATTTTCCCTTGCCTTGCTTTCCCCTTTTGCCTTGCCTTTCCTTGCTTTGGCCTTTTTCCTGGCCTTGCCATGGTTTGTCCTTTTGACTTACCTTGCCTTGCCTTTCTTTGCACTTTTGCCTGGCCTTGCTTTGCCCTTTTGCCTTGCCTTGCTTTGCCATTTTGCCTTTCCTTGAATTGCCCTTTTGCCTTACCTTGCCTTGACTTGCTATACCCTTTTTCCTTGCCTTGCCTTGTCATGCTTTGCCCTTTTGACTTGCCTTGCTTTTCCCTTTTGCCTTGCCTTGCTTTGCCCTTTTGCCTTGCTTTGCCTTGTTATTCTTTGCCCTTTTGCCTTGCCTTGCTTTGCCATTTTGCCTTTCCTTGAATTGCCCTTTTGCCTTACTTTGCCTTGACTTGCTATACCCTTTTTCCTTGCCTTGCCTTGTCATACTTTGCCATTTTGACTTGCTTTGCTTTGCCCTTTTGCCTTGCCTTGCTTTGCCATTTTGCCTTTCCTTGAATTGCCCTTTTGCCTTACCTTGAATTGCCCTTTTGCCTTACCTTGCCTTGACTTGCTATACCCTTTTTCCTTGCCTTGCCTTTTCATGCTTTGCCCTTTTGCCTTGCCTTGCTTTGCCATTTTGCCTTTCCTTGAATTGCCCTTTTGCCTTACCTTGCCTTGACTAGCTATACCCTTTTTCCTTGCCTTGCCTTTTCATGCTTTGCCCTTTTGACTTGCCTTGCTTTGCCCTTATGCCTTGCTTTGCCTTGTTATGCTTTGCCCTTTTGCCTTGTCTTGCTTTGCCATTTTGCTTTTCCTTGCATTGCCCTTTTGCCTTACCTTGCCTTGTCATGCTTTGCTCTTTTGCCTTGCCTTGCCTTGTCATGCTTTGCCCTTTTGACTTGCTTTGCTTTGCCCTTTTGCCTTGCCTTTCCTTGTTTTGCCGTTTAAAATTGCCTTGCATTGCCTTGCTTTCATCTTTGCCTTGCCTTGACGTGTCTTCCTTATCCTTTTGCCTTGCCTTGCTTTGCTTTCTCCTTTTGCCTTGCCTTTCCTTGCCTTGCTTTACCCTTTTGCCTTCTCTTGCCTTGCCTTTCCATGCCTTGCTTTGCCCCTTTGCTTTACCTTGCCTTGCTATGCCCTTTTGCCTTGCCTTGCTTTGTCTCTTTTCCTTGTCTTGCCTTGCCTTCCTTTCTCCTTTTGCCCTGATTTGCCTTGCCTTTCTTTTGACCTTTTGCCTTGCCTTGCCATGCTTTGCTCTTTTTCCTTGCCTTGCTTTGCCCTTTTGTCTTTCCTTGCCTTGCCTTGCCTTGCCATTTTCCCTTGCCTTGCTTTCCCCTTTTGCCTTGCCTTTCCTTGCTTTGGCCTTTTTCCTGGCCATGCCATGCTTTTGTCCTTTTGACTTACCTTGCCTTGCCGTTCTTTGCTCTTTTGCCTGGCCTTGCTTTGCCCTTTTGCCTTGCTTAGCCTTGTTATGCTTTGCCCTTTTGCCTTGCCTTGCTTTGCCATTTTGCCTTTCCTTGAATTGCCCTTTTGCCTTACCTTGCCTTGACTTGCTATACCCTTTTTCCTTGCCTTGCCTTGTCATGCTTTGCCCTTTTGACTTGCCTTGCTTTGCCCTTTTGCCTTGCCTTGCTTTGCCCTTATGCCTTGCTTTGCCTTGTTATGCTTTGCCCTTTTGCCTTGCCTTGCTTTGCCATTTTGCCTTTCCTTGAATTGCCCTTTTGCCTTACTTTGCCTTGACTTGCTATACCCTTTTTCCTTGCCTTGCCTTGTCATACTTTGCCATTTTGACTTTCTTTGCTTTGCCCTTTTGCCTTGCCTTGCTTTGCCATTTTGCCTTTCCTTGAATTGCCCTTTTGCCTTACCTTGCCTTGACTTGCTATACCCTTTTTCCTTGCCTTGCCTTGTCATGCTTTGCCTTTTTGACTTGCTTTGCTTTGTCCTTTTGCCTTGCCTTGCTTTGCCATTTTGCCTTTCCTTGAATTGCCCTTTTGCCTTACCTTGCCTTGACCTGCTATACCTTTTTCCTTGCCTTGCCTTGTCATGCTTTGCCCTTTTGACTTGCCTTGCTTTGCCCTTTTGCCTTGTCTTGCTTTGCCCTTTTGCCTTGCTTTGCCTTGTTATATTTCCCTTTTGCCTTGTCTTGCTTTGCCATTTTGCTTTTCCTTGCATTGCCCTTTTGCCTTACCTTGCCTTGACATGCTTTACCCTTTTGCCTTGCCTTGCCTTTTCATGCTTTGCCCTTTTGCATTGCCTTGCCTTGTCATGCTTTGCCCTTTTGACTTGCTTTGCTTTGCCCTTTTGCCTTGCCTTTCCTTGTTTTGCCGTTTTCAATTTCCTTGCATTGCCTTACTTTCATCTTTGCCTTGCCTTGACGTGTCTTCCTTATCCTTTCGCCTTGCCTTGCTTTGCTTTCCCCTTTTGCCTTGCCTTACCTTGCCTTGCTTTGCCTCTTTGCCTTGTCTTGCCTTGCCTTCCTTTCTCCTTTTGCCCTGATTTGCCTTGCCTTTCTTTTGACCATTTGCCTTGCCTTGCCTTGCCATGCTTTGCTCTTTTTCCTTGCCTTGCTTTGCCCTTTTGTCTTGCCTTGCCTTGCCTTGCTTTGCCATTTTCCCTTGCCTTGCTTTTCCCTTTTGCCTTGCCTTTCCTTGCTTTGGCCTTTTTCCTGGCCTTGCCATGGTTTGTCCTTTTGACTTACCTTGCCTTGCCTTTCTTTGCCCTTTTGCCTGGCCTTGCATTGAGTTGCCCTTTTTCCTTGCCTTGCCATGCTTTGCCCTTTTGCCTTGCCTTGCTTTGCCATTTTGTCTTTCCTTGAATTGCCCTTTTGCCTTACCTTGCCTTGACTTGCTATACCCTTTTTCCTTGCCTTGCCTTTTCATGCTTTGCCCTTTTGCCTTGCCTTGCTTTGCCATTTTGCCTTTCCTTGAATTGCCCTTTTGCCTTACCTTGCCTTGACTTGCTATACCCTTTTTCCTTGCCTTGCCTTGTCATGCTTTGCCCTTTTGACTTGCCTTGCTTTGCCCTTTTGCCTTGCTTTGCCTTGTTATGCTTTGCCCTTTTGCCTTGTCTTGCTTTGCCATTTTGCCTTTCCTTGCATTGCCCTTTTGCCTTACCTTGCCTTGTCATGCTTTGCCCTTTTGACTTGCTTTGCTTTGCCCTTTTGCCTTGCCTTTCCTTGTTTTGCCGTTTTGAATTGCCTTGCATTGCCTTACTTTCATCTTTGCCTTGCCTTGACGTGTCTTCCTTATCATTTTGCCTTGCCTTGCTTTGCTTTCCCCTTTTGCCTTGCCTTTCCTTGCCTTGCTTTACCCTTTTGCCTTCCTTTGCCTTGCCTTTCCATGCCTTGCTTTGCCCCTTTGCCTTTCCATGCCTTCCTTTGACCCTTTGCCTTGCCTTGCTTTGACTCTTTGCCTTGACTTGCCTTGCCTTCCTTTCTCCTTTTGCCCTGATTTGCCTTGCCTTTCTTTTGACCTTTTGCCTTGCCTTGCCTTGCCATGCTTTGCTCTTTTTCCTTGCCTTGCTTTGCCCTTTTGTCTTGCCTTGTCTTGCCTTGCTTTGCCAATTTCCCTTGCCTTGCTTTCCCCTTTTGCCTTGCCTTTCCTTGCTTTGGCCTTTTTCCTGGCCTTGCCATGGTTTGTCCTTTTGACTTACCTTGCCTTGCCTTTCTTTGCCCTTTTTTCCTGGCCTTGCATTGAGTTGCCCTTTTTCCTTGCCTTGCCTTGCCATGCTTTGCCCTTTTGCCTTGCCTTGCTTTGCCATTTTGTCTTTCCTTGAATTGCCCTTTTGCCTTACCTTGCCTTGACTTGCTATACCCTTTTTCCTTGCCTTGCCTTGTCATGCTTTGCCCTTTTGACTTGCCTTGCTTTGCCCTTTTGCCTTGCTTTGCCTTGTTATGCTTTGCCCTTTTGCCTTGTCTTGCTTTGCCCTTTTGCCTTACCTTGCCTTGTCATGCTTTGCCCTTTTGCCTTGCCTTGCCTTGTCATGCTTTGCCCTTTTGACTTGCTTTGCTTTGCCCTTTTGCCTTGCCTTTCCTTGTTTTGCCGTTTTGAAATGCCTTGCATTGCCTTGCTTTCATCTTTGCCTTGCCTTGACGTGTCTTCCTTATCCTTTTGCCTTGCCTTGCTTTGCTTTCTCCTTTTCCCTTGCCTTTCCTTGCCTTGCTTTACCCTTTTGCCTTCCCTTGCCTTTGCCTTTCCATGCCTTGCTTTGCCCCTTTGCCTTACCTTGCCTTGCTATGCCCTTTTGCCTTGCCTTGCTTTGTCTCTTTGCCTTGTCTTGCCTTGCCTTCCTTTCTCCTTTTGCCCTGATTTGCCTTGCCTTTCTTTTGACCTTTTGCCTTGCCTTGCCATGCTTTGCTCTTTTTCCTTGCCTTGCTTTGCCCTTTTGTCTTTCCTTGCCTTGCCTTGCTTTGCCATTTTCCCTTGCCTTGCTTTCCCCTTTTGCCTTGCCTTTCCTTGCTTTGGCCTTTTTCCTGGCCTTGCCATGGTTTGTCCTTTTGACTTACCTTGCCTTGCCTTTGTTTGCACTTTTGCCTGTCCTTGCTTTGCCCTTTTGCCTTGCCTTGCTTTGCCATTTTGCCTTTCCTTGAATTGCCCTTTTGCCTTACCTTGCCTTGACTTGCTATACCCTTTTTCCTTGCCTTGCCTTGTCATGCTTTGCCCTTTTGACTTGCCTTGCTTTGCCCTTTTGCCTTGCCTTCCTTTGCCCTTTTGCCTTACCTTGCCTTGACTTGCTATACCCTTTTGCCTTGCCTTGCCTTGACATGCTTTGCCCTTTTGCCTTGCCTTGCCTTGTCATGCTTTGCCCTTTTGACTTGTTTTGCTTTGCCCTTTTGCCTTGCCTTTCCTTGTTTTGCCGTTTTCAATTTCCTTGGATTGCCTTACTTTCATCTTTGCCTTGCCTTGACGTGTCTTCCTTATCCTTTCGCCTTGCCTTGCTTTGCTTTCCCCTTTTTTCTTGTCTTACCTTGCCTTGCTTTGCCTCTTTGCCTTGTCTTGCCTTGCCTTCCTTTCTCCTTTTGCCCTGATTTGCCTTGCCTTTCTTTTGACCTTTTGCCTTGCCTTGTCTTGCCATGCTTTGCTCTTTTTCCTTGCCTTGCTTTGCCCTTTTGTCTTGCCTTGCCTTGCTTTGCTTTGCCATTTTCCCTTGCCTTGCTTTGCCCTTTTGCCTTGCCTTGCTTTGCCATTTTGCCTTTCCTTGAATTGCCCTTTTGCCTTACCTTGCCTTGACTTGCTATACCCTTTTTCCTTGCCTTGCCTTTTCATGCTTTGCCCTTTTGCCTTGCCTTGCTTTGCCATTTTGCCTTTCCTTGAATTGCCTTTTTGCCTTACCTTGCCTTGACTTGCTATACCCTTTTTCCTTGCCTTGCCTTGTCATGCTTTGCCCTTTTGACTTGCCTTGCTTTGCCCTTTTGCCTTGCTTTGCCTTGTTATGCTTTGCCCTTTTGCCTTGTCTTGCTTTGCCATTTTGCCTTTCCTTGCATTGCCCTTTTGCCTTACCTTGCCTTGTCATGCTTTGCCCTTTTGCCTTGCCTTGACTTGTCATGCTTTGCCCTTTTGACTTGCTTTGCTTTGCCCTTTTGCCTTGCCTTTCCTTGTTTTGCCGTTTTGAATTGCCTTGCATTGCCTTGCTTTCATCTTTGCCTTGCCTTGACGTGTCTTCCTAATCCTTTTGCCTTGCCTTTCTTTGCTTTCTCCTTTTGCCTTGCCTTTCCTTGCCTTGCTTTACCCTTTTGCCTTCTCTTACCTTGCCTTTCCATGCCTTGCTTTGCCCCTTTGCCTTACCTTGCCTTGCTTTGCCGTTTTGCCTTGCCTTGCTTTGTCTCTTTGCCTTGTCTTGCCTTGCCTTCCTTTCTCCTTTTGCCCTGATTTGCCTTGCCTTTCCTTTGACCTTTTGCCTTGCCTTGCCATGCTTTGCTCTTTTTCCTTGCCTTGCTTTGCCCTTTTGTCTTTCCTTGCCTTGCCTTGCTTTGCCATTTTCCCTTGCCTTGCTTTCCCCTTTTGCCTTGCCTTTCCTTGCTTTGGCCTTTTTCCTGGCCTTGCCATGGTTTGTCCTTTTGACTTACCTTGCCTTGCCTTTCTTTGCACTTTTGCCTGGCCTTGCTTTGCCCTTTTGCCTTGCCTTGCTTTGCCATTTTGCCTTTCCTTGAATTGCCCTTTTGCCTTACCTTGCCTTGACTTGCTATACCCTTTTTCCATGCCTTCCCTTGTCATGCTTTGCCCTTTTGACTTGCCTTGCTTTGCCCTTTTGCCTTGCCTTGCTTTGCCCTTTTGCCTTGCTTTGCCTTGTTATGCTTTGCCCTTTTGCCTTCCCTTGCTTTGCCATTTTGCCTTTCCTTGAATTGCCATTTTGCCTTGCTTTGCCTTGACTTGCTATACCCTTTTTCCTTGCCTTGCCTTTTCATGCTTTGCCCTTTTGACTTGCCTTGCTTTGCCCTTTTGCCTTGCTTTGCCTTGTTATGCTTTGCCCTTTTGCCTTGTCTTGCTTTGCCATTTTGCTTTTCCTTGCATTGCCCTTTTGCCTTGCCTTGCCTTGTCATGCTTTGCCCTTTTCACTTGCTTTGCTTTGCCCTTTTGCCTTGCCTTTCCTTGTTTTGCCGTTTTGAATTGCCTTGCATTGCCTTGCTTTCATCTTTGCCTTGCCTTGATGTGTCTTCCTTATCCTTTTGCCTTGCCTTGCTTTGCTTTCTCCTTTTGCCTTGCCTTTCCTTGCCTTGCTTTACCCTTTTGCCTTCTCTTGCCTTGCCTTTCCATGCCTTGCTTTGCCCCTTTGCCTTACCTTGATTTGCTATGCCCTTTTGCCATGCCTTGCTTTGTCTCTTTGCCTTGTCTTGCCTTGCCTTCCTTTCTCCTTTTGCCCTGATTTGCCTTGCCTTTCTTTTGACCTTTTGCCTTGCCTTGCCATGCTTTGCTCTTTTTCCTTGCCTTGCTTTGCCCTTTTGTCTTTCCTTGCCTTGCCTTGCCTTGCCATTTTCCCTTGCCTTGCTTTCCCCTTTTGCCTTGCCTTTCCTTGCTTTGGCCTTTTTCCTGGCCTTGCCATGCTTTTGTCCTTTTGACTTACCTTGCCTTGCCTTTCTTTGCACTTTTGCCTGGCCTTGCTTTGCCCTTTTGCCTTGCTTTGCCTTGTTATGCTTTGCCCTTTTGCCTTGCCTTGCTTTGCCATTTTGCCTTTCCTTGAATTGCCCTTTTGCCTTACCTTGCCTTGACTTGCTATACCCTTTTTCCTTGCCTTGCCTTGTCATGCTTTGCCCTTTTGACTTGCCTTGCTTTGCCCTTTTGCCTTGCCTTGCTTTGCCCTTTTTCCTTGCCTTGCCTTGTCATGCTTTGCCCTTTTGCCTTGCCTTGCTTTGCCATTTTGCCTTTCCATGAGTTGCCCTTTTGCCTTACTTTGCCTTGACTTGCTATACCCTTTTTCCTTGCCTTGCCTTGTCATACTTTGCCATTTTGACTTGCTTTGCTTTGCCCTTTTGCCTTGCCTTGCTTTGCCATTTTGCCTTTCCTTGAATTGCCCTTTTGCCTTACCTTGCCTTGACTTGCTATACCCTTTTTCCTTGCCTTGCCTTGTCATGCTTTGCCCTTTTGACTTGCTTTGCTTTGTCCTTTTGTTTTGCCTTGCTTTGCCATTTTGCCTTTCCTTGAATTGCCCTTTTGCCTTACCTTGCCTTGACTTGCTATACCCTTTTTCCTTGCCTTGCCTTGTCATGCTTTGCCCTTTTGACTTGCCTTGCTTTGCCCTTTTGCCTTGTCTTGCTTTGCCCTTTTGCCTTGCTTTGCCTTGTTATATTTCCCTTTTGCCTTGTCTTGCTTTGCCATTTTGCTTTTCCTTGCATTGCCCTTTTGCCTTACCTTGCCTTGACATGCTTTACCCTTTTGCCTTACCTTGCCTTTTCATGCTTTGCCCTTTTGCATTGCCTTGCCTTGTCATGCTTTGCCCTTTTGACTTGCTTTGCTTTGCCCTTTTGCCTTGCCTTTCCTTGTTTTGCCGTTTTCAATTTCCTTGCATTGCCTTACTTTCATCTTTGCCTTGCCTTGACGTGTCTTCCTTATCCTTTCGCCTTGCCTTGCTTTGCTTTCCCCTTTTGCCTTGCCTTACCTTGCCTTGCTTTGCCTCTTTTCCTTGTCTTGCCTTGCCTTCCTTTCTCCTTTTGCCCTGATTTGCCTTGCCTTTCTTTTGACCTTTTGCCTTGCCTTGCCATGCTTTGCCCTTTTGCCTTGCCTTGCTTTGCTATTTTGCCTTTCCTTGAATTGCCCTTTTGCCTTACCTTGCCTTGACTTGCTATACCCTTTTTCCTTGCCTTGCCTTTTCATGCTTTGCCCTTTTGCCTTGCCTTGCTTTGCCATTTTGCCTTTCCTTGAATTGCCTTTTTGCCTTACCTTGCCTTGACTTGCTATACCCTTTTTCCTTGCCTTGCCTTGTCATGCTTTGCCCTTTTGACTTGCCTTGCTTTGCCCTTTTGCCTTGCTTTGCCTTGTTATGCTTTGCCCTTTTGCCTTGTCTTGCTTTGCCATTTTGCCTTTCCTTGCATTGCCCTTTTGCCTTACCTTGCCTTGTCATGCTTTGCCCTTTTGCCTTGCCTTGACTTGTCATGCTTTGCCCTTTTGACTTGCTTTGCTTTGCCCTTTTGCCTTGCCTTTCCTTGTTTTGCCGTTTTGAATTGCCTTGCATTGCCTTGCTTTCATCTTTGCCTTGCCTTGACGTGTCTTCCTAATCCTTTTGCCTTGCCTTTCTTTGCTTTCTCCTTTTGCCTTGCCTTTCCTTGCCTTGCTTTACCCTTTTGCCTTCTCTTACCTTGCCTTTCCATGCCTTGCTTTGCCCCTTTGCCTTACCTTGCCTTGCTTTGCCGTTTTGCCTTGCCTTGCTTTGTCTCTTTGCCTTGTCTTGCCTTGCCTTCCTTTCTCCTTTTGCCCTGATTTGCCTTGCCTTTCCTTTGACCTTTTGCCTTGCCTTGCCATGCTTTGCTCTTTTTCCTTGCCTTGCTTTGCCCTTTTGTCTTTCCTTGCCTTGCCTTGCTTTGCCATTTTCCCTTGCCTTGCTTTCCCCTTTTGCCTTGCCTTTCCTTGCTTTGGCCTTTTTCCTGGCCTTGCCATGGTTTGTCCTTTTGACTTACCTTGCCTTGCCTTTCTTTGCACTTTTGCCTGGCCTTGCTTTGCCCTTTTGCCTTGCCTTGCTTTGCCATTTTGCCTTTCCTTGAATTGCCCTTTTGCCTTACCTTGCCTTGACTTGCTATACCCTTTTTCCATGCCTTCCCTTGTCATGCTTTGCCCTTTTGACTTGCCTTGCTTTGCCCTTTTGCCTTGCCTTGCTTTGCCCTTTTGCCTTGCTTTGCCTTGTTATGCTTTGCCCTTTTGCCTTCCCTTGCTTTGCCATTTTGCCTTTCCTTGAATTGCCATTTTGCCTTGCTTTGCCTTGACTTGCTATACCCTTTTTCCTTGCCTTGCCTTTTCATGCTTTGCCCTTTTGACTTGCCTTGCTTTGCCCTTTTGCCTTGCTTTGCCTTGTTATGCTTTGCCCTTTTGCCTTGTCTTGCTTTGCCATTTTGCTTTTCCTTGCATTGCCCTTTTGCCTTGCCTTGCCTTGTCATGCTTTGCTCTTTTGCCTTGCCTTGCCTTGTCATGCTTTGCCCTTTTGCCTTGCCTTTCCTTGTTTTGCCGTTTTGAATTGCCTTGCATTGCCTTGCTTTCATCTTTGCCTTGCCTTGACGTGTCTTCCTTATCCTTTTGCCTTGCCTTGCTTTGCATTCTCCTTTTGCCTTGCCTTTCCTTGCCTTGCTTTACCCTTTTGCCTTCTCTTGCCTTGCCTTTCCATGCCTTGCTTTGCCCCTTTGCCTTACCTTGCCTTGCTATGCCCTTTTGCCATGCCTTGCTTTGTCTCTTTGCCTTGTCTTGCCTTGCCTTCCTTTCTCCTTTTGCCCTGATTTGCCTTGCCTTTCTTTTGACCTTTTGCCTTGCCTTGCCTTGCCATGCTTTGCTCTTTTTCCTTGCCTTGCTTTGCCCTTTTGTCTTGCCTTGCCTTGCCTTGCTTTGCCATTTTCCCTTGCCTTGCTTTTCCCTTTTGCCTTGCCTTTCCTTGCTTTGGCCTTTTTCCTGGCCTTGCCATGGTTTGTCCTTTTGAATTACCTTGCCTTGCCTTTCTTTGCCCTTTTGCCTGGCCTTGCATTGAGTTGCCCTTTTTCCTTGCCTTGCCATGCTTTGCCCTTTTGCCTTGCCTTGCTTTGCCATTTTGTCTTTCCTTGAATTGCCCTTTTGCCTTACCTTGCCTTGACTTGCTATACCCTTTTTCCTTGCCTTGCCTTTTCATGCTTTGCCCTTTTGCCTTGCCTTCCTTTGACCCTTTGCCTTGACTTGCTTTGACTCTTTGCCTTGACTTGCCTTGCCTTCCTTTCTCCTTTTGCCCTGATTTGCCTTGCCTTTCTTTTGACCTTTTGCCTTCCCTTGCCTTGCCATGCTTTGCTCTTTTTCCTTGCCTTGCTTTGCCCTTTTGTCTTGCCTTACCTTGCCTTGCTTTGCCATTTTCCCTTGCCTTGCTTTCCCCTTTTGCCTTGCCTTTCCTTGCTTTGGCCTTTTTCCTGGCCTTGCCATGGTTTGTCCTTTTGAATTACCTTGCCTTGCCTTTCTTTGCACTTTTGCCTGGCCTTGCTTTGCCCTTTTGCCTTGCCTTGCCATGCTTTGCCCTTTTGCCTTGCCTTGCTTTGCCCTTTTGCCTTGCTTTGCCTTGCCTTGCTTTGCCCTTTTGCCTTGCTTTGCCTTGTTATGCTTTGCCCTTTTGCCTTGCCTTGCTTTGCCATTTTGCCTTTCCTTGAATTGCCCTTTTGCCTTACCTTGCCTTGACATGCTATAGCCTTTTTCCTTGCCTTGCCTTGTCGTACTTTGCCATTTTGACCTGCTTTGCTTTGCCCTTTTGCCTTGCCTTGCTTTGCCATTTTGCCTTTCCTTGAATTGCCCTTTTGCCTTACCTTGCCTTGACTTGCTATACCCTTTTTCCTTGCCTTGCCTTGTCATGCTTTGCCCTTTTGACTTGCCTTGCTTTGCCCTTTTGCCTTGCCTTGCTTTGCCCTTTTGCCTTGCTTTGCCTTGTTATGCTTTGCCATTTTTGCCTTGTCTTGCTTTGCCATTTTGCCTTTCCTTGCATTGCCCTTTTGCCTTACCTTGCCTTGTCATGCTTTGCCCTTTTGCCTTGCCTTGCCTTGTCATGCTTTGCCCCTTTGACTTGCTTTGCTTTGCCCTTTTGCCTTGCCTTTCCTTGTTTTGCCGTTTTGAATTGCCTTGCATTGCCTTGCTTTCATCTTTGCCTTGCCTTGACGTGTCTTCCTTATCCTTTTGCCTTGCCTTGCTTTGCTTTCTCCTTTTCCCTTGCCTTTCCTTGCCTTGCTTTGCCCCTTTGCCTTCCCTTGCCTTTGCCTTTCCATGCCTTGCTTTGCCCCTTTGCCTTACCTTGCGTTGCTATGCCCTTTTGCCTTGCCTTGCTTTGTCTCTTTGCCTTGTTTTGCCTTGCCTTCCTTTCTCCTTTTGCCGTGATTTGCCTTGCCTTTCTTTTAACCTTTTGCCTTGCCTTGCCATGCTTTGCTCTTTTTCCTTGCCTTGCTTTGCCCTTTTGTCTTTCCTTGCCTTGCCTTGCTTTGCCATTTTCCCTTGCCTTGCTTTCCCCTTTTGCCTTGCCTTTCCTTGCTTTAGCCTTTTTCCTGGCCTTGCCATGGTTTGTCCTTTTGACTTACCTTGCCTTGCCTTTCTTTGCACTTTTGCCTGGCCTTGCTTTGCCCTTTTGCCTTGCCTAGCTTTGCCATTTTGCCTTTCCTTGAATTGCCCTTTTCCCTTACCTTGCCTTGACTTGCTATACCCTTTTTCCTTGCCTTGCCTTGTCATGCTTTGCCCTTTTGACTTGCCTTGCTTTTCCCTTTTGCCTTGCTTTGCCTTGTTATGCTTTGCCCTTTTGCCTTGCCTTGCTTTGCCATTTTGCCTTTCCTTGAATTGCCCTTTTGCCTTACTTTGCCTTGACTTGCTATACCCTTTTTCCTTGCCTTGCCTTGTCATACTTTGCCATTTTGACTTGCTTTGCTTTGCCCTTTTGCCTTGCCTTGCTTTGCCATTTTGCCTTTCCTTGAATTGCCCTTTTGCCTTACCTTGCCTTGACTTGCTATACCCTTTTTCCTTGCCTTGCCTTGTCATGCTTTGCCCTTTTGACTTTCCTTGCTTTGCCCTTTTGCCTTGTCTTGCTTTGCCCTTTTGCCTTGCTTTGCCTTGTTATGCTTTCCCTTTTGCCTTGTCTTGCTTTGCCATTTTGCTTTTCCTTGCATTGCCCTTTTGCCTTACCTTGCCTTGACATGCTTTGCCCTTTTGACTTGCTTTGCTTTGCCCTTTTGCCTTGCCTTTCCTTGTTTTGCCGTTTTCAATTTCCTTGCATTGCCTTACTTTCATCTTTGCCTTGCCTTGACGTGTTTTCCTTATCCTTTCGCCTTGCCTTTCTTTGCTTTCCCCTTTTGCCTTGCCTTACCTTGCCTTGCTTTGCCTCTTTGCCTTGTCTTGCCTTGCCTTCCTTTCTCCTTTTGCCCTGATTTGCCTTGCCTTTCTTTTGACCTTTTGCCTTGCCTTGCCTTGCCATGCTTTGCTCTTTTTCCTTGCCTTGCTTTGCCCTTTTGTCTTGCCTTGCCTTGCCTTGCTTTGCCATTTTCCCTTGCCTTGCTTTTCCCTTTTGCCTTGCCTTTCCTTGCTTTGGCCTTTTTCCTGGCCTTGCCATGGTTTGTCCTTTTGACTTACCTTGCCTTGCCTTTCTTTGCCCTTTTTCCTGGCCTTGCATTGAGTTGCCCTTTTTCCTTGCCTTGCCATGCTTTGCCCTTTTGCCTTGCCTTGCTTTGCCATTTTGCCTTTCCTTGAATTGCCCTTTTGCCTTACCTTGCCTTGACTTGCTATACCCTTTTTCCTTGCCTTGCCTTTTCATGCTTTGCCCTTTTGCCTTGCCTTGCTTTGCCATTTTGCCTTTCCTTGAATTGCCCTTTTGCCTTACCTTGCCTTGACTTGCTATACCCTTTTTCCTTGCCTTGCCTTGTCATGCTTTGCCCTTTTGACTTGCCTTGCTTTGCCCTTTTGCCTTGCTTTGCCTTGTTATGCTTTGCCCTTTTGCCTTGTCTTGCTTTCCCTTTTGCCTTACCTTGCCTTGTCATGCTTTGCCCTTTTGCCTTGCTTGCCTTGTCATGCTTTGCCCTTTTGACTTGCTTTGCTTTGCCCTTTTGCCTTGCCTTTCCTTGTTTTGCCGTTTTGAATTGCCTTGCATTGCCTTGCTTTCATCTTTGCCTTGCCTTGACGTGTCTTCCTTATCCTTTTGCCTTGCCTTGCTTTGCTTTCTCCTTTTCCCTTGCCTTTCCTTGCCTTGCTTTACCCTTTTGCCTTCCCTTGCCTTTGCCTTTCCATGCCTTGCTTTGCCCCTTTGCCTTACCTTGCCTTGCTATGCCCTTTTGCCTTGCCTTGCTTTGTCTCTTTGCCTTGTCTTGCCTTGCCTTCCTTTCTCCTTTTGCCCTGATTTGCCTTGCCTTTCTTTTGACCTTTTGCCTTGCCTTGCCTTGCCATGCTTTGCTCTTTTTCCCTGCCTTGCTTTGCCCTTTTGTCTTTCCTTGCCTTGCCTTGCTTTGCCATTTTCCCTTGCCTTGCTTTCCCCTTTTGCCTTGCCTTTCCTTGCTTTGGCCTTTTTCCTGGCCTTGCCATGGTTTGTCCTTTTGACTTACCTTGCCTTGCCTTTCTTTGCACTTTTGCCTGGCCTTGCTTTGCCCTTTTGCCTTGCCTTGCTTTGCCATTTTGCCTTTCCTTGAATTGCCCTTTTGCCTTACCTTGCCTTGACTTGCTATACCCTTTTTCCTTGCCTTGCCTTGTCATGCTTTGCCCTTTTGACTTGCCTTGCTTTTCCCTTTTGCCTTGCCTTGCTTTGCCCTTTTGCCTTGCTTTGCCTTGTTATTCTTTGCCCTTTTGCCTTGCCTTGCTTTGCCATTTTGCCTTTCCTTGAATTGCCCTTTTGCCTTACTTTGCCTTGACTTGCTATACCCTTTTTCCTTGCCTTGCCTTGTCATACTTTGCCATTTTGACTTGCTTTGCTTTGCCCTTTTGCCTTGCCTTGCTTTGCCATTTTGCCTTTCCTTGAATTGCCCTTTTGCCTTACCTTGAATTGCCCTTTTGCCTTACCTTGCCTTGACTTGCTATACCCTTTTTCCTTGCCTTGCCTTTTCATGCTTTGCCCTTTTGCCTTGCCTTGCTTTGCCATTTTGCCTTTCCTTGAATTGCCCTTTTGCCTTACCTTGCCTTGACTAGCTATACCCTTTTTCCTTGCCTTGCCTTTTCATGCTTTGCCCTTTTGACTTGCCTTGCTTTGCCCTTATGCCTTGCTTTGCCTTGTTATGCTTTGCCCTTTTGCCTTGTCTTGCTTTGCCATTTTGCTTTTCCTTGCATTGCCCTTTTGCCTTACCTTGCCTTGTCATGCTTTGCTCTTTTGCCTTGCCTTGCCTTGTCATGCTTTGCCCTTTTGACTTGCTTTGCTTTGCCCTTTTGCCTTGCCTTTCCTTGTTTTGCCGTTTAAAATTGCCTTGCATTGCCTTGCTTTCATCTTTGCCTTGCCTTGACGTGTCTTCCTTATCCTTTTGCCTTGCCTTGCTTTGCTTTCTCCTTTTGCCTTGCCTTTCCTTGCCTTGCTTTACCCTTTTGCCTTCTCTTGCCTTGCCTTTCCATGCCTTGCTTTGCCCCTTTGCTTTACCTTGCCTTGCTATGCCCTTTTGCCTTGCCTTGCTTTGTCTCTTTTCCTTGTCTTGCCTTGCCTTCCTTTCTCCTTTTGCCCTGATTTGCCTTGCCTTTCTTTTGACCTTTTGCCTTGCCTTGCCATGCTTTGCTCTTTTTCCTTGCCTTGCTTTGCCCTTTTGTCTTTCCTTGCCTTGCCTTGCCTTGCCATTTTCCCTTGCCTTGCTTTCCCCTTTTGCCTTGCCTTTCCTTGCTTTGGCCTTTTTCCTGGCCATGCCATGCTTTTGTCCTTTTGACTTACCTTGCCTTGCCGTTCTTTGCTCTTTTGCCTGGCCTTGCTTTGCCCTTTTGCCTTGCTTAGCCTTGTTATGCTTTGCCCTTTTGCCTTGCCTTGCTTTGCCATTTTGCCTTTCCTTGAATTGCCCTTTTGCCTTACCTTGCCTTGACTTGCTATACCCTTTTTCCTTGCCTTGCCTTGTCATGCTTTGCCCTTTTGACTTGCCTTGCTTTGCCCTTTTGCCTTGCCTTGCTTTGCCCTTATGCCTTGCTTTGCCTTGTTATGCTTTGCCCTTTTGCCTTGCCTTGCTTTGCCATTTTGCCTTTCCTTGAATTGCCCTTTTGCCTTACTTTGCCTTGACTTGCTATACCCTTTTTCCTTGCCTTGCCTTGTCATACTTTGCCATTTTGACTTTCTTTGCTTTGCCCTTTTGCCTTGCCTTGCTTTGCCATTTTGCCTTTCCTTGAATTGCCCTTTTGCCTTACCTTGCCTTGACTTGCTATACCCTTTTTCCTTGCCTTGCCTTGTCATGCTTTGCCTTTTTGACTTGCTTTGCTTTGTCCTTTTGCCTTGCCTTGCTTTGCCATTTTGCCTTTCCTTGAATTGCCCTTTTGCCTTACCTTGCCTTGACCTGCTATACCTTTTTCCTTGCCTTGCCTTGTCATGCTTTGCCCTTTTGACTTGCCTTGCTTTGCCCTTTTGCCTTGTCTTGCTTTGCCCTTTTGCCTTGCTTTGCCTTGTTATATTTCCCTTTTGCCTTGTCTTGCTTTGCCATTTTGCTTTTCCTTGCATTGCCCTTTTGCCTTACCTTGCCTTGACATGCTTTACCCTTTTGCCTTGCCTTGCCTTTTCATGCTTTGCCCTTTTGCATTGCCTTGCCTTGTCATGCTTTGCCCTTTTGACTTGCTTTGCTTTGCCCTTTTGCCTTGCCTTTCCTTGTTTTGCCGTTTTCAATTTCCTTGCATTGCCTTACTTTCATCTTTGCCTTGCCTTGACGTGTCTTCCTTATCCTTTCGCCTTGCCTTGCTTTGCTTTCCCCTTTTGCCTTGCCTTACCTTGCCTTGCTTTGCCTCTTTGCCTTGTCTTGCCTTGCCTTCCTTTCTCCTTTTGCCCTGATTTGCCTTGCCTTTCTTTTGACCATTTGCCTTGCCTTGCCTTGCCATGCTTTGCTCTTTTTCCTTGCCTTGCTTTGCCCTTTTGTCTTGCCTTGCCTTGCCTTGCTTTGCCATTTTCCCTTGCCTTGCTTTTCCCTTTTGCCTTGCCTTTCCTTGCTTTGGCCTTTTTCCTGGCCTTGCCATGGTTTGTCCTTTTGACTTACCTTGCCTTGCCTTTCTTTGCCCTTTTGCCTGGCCTTGCATTGAGTTGCCCTTTTTCCTTGCCTTGCCATGCTTTGCCCTTTTGCCTTGCCTTGCTTTGCCATTTTGTCTTTCCTTGAATTGCCCTTTTGCCTTACCTTGCCTTGACTTGCTATACCCTTTTTCCTTGCCTTGCCTTTTCATGCTTTGCCCTTTTGCCTTGCCTTGCTTTGCCATTTTGCCTTTCCTTGAATTGCCCTTTTGCCTTACCTTGCCTTGACTTGCTATACCCTTTTTCCTTGCCTTGCCTTGTCATGCTTTGCCCTTTTGACTTGCCTTGCTTTGCCCTTTTGCCTTGCTTTGCCTTGTTATGCTTTGCCCTTTTGCCTTGTCTTGCTTTGCCATTTTGCCTTTCCTTGCATTGCCCTTTTGCCTTACCTTGCCTTGTCATGCTTTGCCCTTTTGACTTGCTTTGCTTTGCCCTTTTGCCTTGCCTTTCCTTGTTTTGCCGTTTTGAATTGCCTTGCATTGCCTTACTTTCATCTTTGCCTTGCCTTGACGTGTCTTCCTTATCATTTTGCCTTGCCTTGCTTTGCTTTCCCCTTTTGCCTTGCCTTTCCTTGCCTTGCTTTACCCTTTTGCCTTCCTTTGCCTTGCCTTTCCATGCCTTGCTTTGCCCCTTTGCCTTTCCATGCCTTCCTTTGACCCTTTGCCTTGCCTTGCTTTGACTCTTTGCCTTGACTTGCCTTGCCTTCCTTTCTCCTTTTGCCCTGATTTGCCTTGCCTTTCTTTTGACCTTTTGCCTTGCCTTGCCTTGCCATGCTTTGCTCTTTTTCCTTGCCTTGCTTTGCCCTTTTGTCTTGCCTTGTCTTGCCTTGCTTTGCCAATTTCCCTTGCCTTGCTTTCCCCTTTTGCCTTGCCTTTCCTTGCTTTGGCCTTTTTCCTGGCCTTGCCATGGTTTGTCCTTTTGACTTACCTTGCCTTGCCTTTCTTTGCCCTTTTTTCCTGGCCTTGCATTGAGTTGCCCTTTTTCCTTGCCTTGCCTTGCCATGCTTTGCCCTTTTGCCTTGCCTTGCTTTGCCATTTTGTCTTTCCTTGAATTGCCCTTTTGCCTTACCTTGCCTTGACTTGCTATACCCTTTTTCCTTGCCTTGCCTTGTCATGCTTTGCCCTTTTGACTTGCCTTGCTTTGCCCTTTTGCCTTGCTTTGCCTTGTTATGCTTTGCCCTTTTGCCTTGTCTTGCTTTGCCCTTTTGCCTTACCTTGCCTTGTCATGCTTTGCCCTTTTGCCTTGCCTTGCCTTGTCATGCTTTGCCCTTTTGACTTGCTTTGCTTTGCCCTTTTGCCTTGCCTTTCCTTGTTTTGCCGTTTTGAATTGCCTTGCATTGCCTTGCTTTCATCTTTGCCTTGCCTTGACGTGTCTTCCTTATCCTTTTGCCTTGCCTTGCTTTGCTTTCTCCTTTTCCCTTGCCTTTCCTTGCCTTGCTTTACCCTTTTGCCTTCCCTTGCCTTTGCCTTTCCATGCCTTGCTTTGCCCCTTTGCCTTACCTTGCCTTGCTATGCCCTTTTGCCTTGCCTTGCTTTGTCTCTTTGCCTTGTCTTGCCTTGCCTTCCTTTCTCCTTTTGCCCTGATTTGCCTTGCCTTTCTTTTGACCTTTTGCCTTGCCTTGCCATGCTTTGCTCTTTTTCCTTGCCTTGCTTTGCCCTTTTGTCTTTCCTTGCCTTGCCTTGCTTTGCCATTTTCCCTTGCCTTGCTTTCCCCTTTTGCCTTGCCTTTCCTTGCTTTGGCCTTTTTCCTGGCCTTGCCATGGTTTGTCCTTTTGACTTACCTTGCCTTGCCTTTGTTTGCACTTTTGCCTGTCCTTGCTTTGCCCTTTTGCCTTGCCTTGCTTTGCCATTTTGCCTTTCCTTGAATTGCCCTTTTGCCTTACCTTGCCTTGACTTGCTATACCCTTTTTCCTTGCCTTGCCTTGTCATGCTTTGCCCTTTTGACTTGCCTTGCTTTGCCCTTTTGCCTTGCCTTCCTTTGCCCTTTTGCCTTACCTTGCCTTGACTTGCTATACCCTTTTGCCTTGCCTTGCCTTGACATGCTTTGCCCTTTTGCCTTGCCTTGCCTTGTCATGCTTTGCCCTTTTGACTTGTTTTGCTTTGCCCTTTTGCCTTGCCTTTCCTTGTTTTGCCGTTTTCAATTTCCTTGGATTGCCTTACTTTCATCTTTGCCTTGCCTTGACGTGTCTTCCTTATCCTTTCGCCTTGCCTTGCTTTGCTTTCCCCTTTTTTCTTGTCTTACCTTGCCTTGCTTTGCCTCTTTGCCTTGTCTTGCCTTGCCTTCCTTTCTCCTTTTGCCCTGATTTGCCTTGCCTTTCTTTTGACCTTTTGCCTTGCCTTGTCTTGCCATGCTTTGCTCTTTTTCCTTGCCTTGCTTTGCCCTTTTGTCTTGCCTTGCCTTGCTTTGCTTTGCCATTTTCCCTTGCCTTGCTTTTCCCTTTTGCCTTGCCTTTCCTTGCTTTGGCCTTTTTCCTGGCCTTGCCATGGTTTGTCCTTTTGACTTACCTTGCCTTGCCTTTCTTTGCCCTTTTGCCTGGCCTTGCATTGAGTTGCCCTTTTTCCTTGCCTTGCCATGCTTTGCCCTTTTGCCTTGCTTTGCTTTGCCCTTTTGCCTTACTTTGCCTTGTTATGCTTTGCCCTTTTGCCTTGCCTTGCTTTGCCATTTTGCCTTTCCTTGAATTGCCCTTTTGCCTTACCTTGCCTTGACTTGCTATACCCTTTTTCCTTGCCTTGCCTTGTCATGCTTTGCCCTTTTGACTTGCCTTGCTTTGCCCTTTTGCCTTGCTTTGCCTTGTTATGCTTTGCCCTTTTGCCTTGTCTTGCTTTGCCATTTTGCTTTTCCTTGCATTGCCCTTTTGCCTTACCTTGCCTTGTCATGCTTTGCTCTTTTGCCTTGCCTTGCCTTGTCATGCTTTGCCCTTTTGACTTGCTTTGCTTTGCCCTTTTGCCTTGCCTTTCCTTGTTTTGCCGTTTTGAATTGCCTTGCATTGCCTTGCTTTCATCTTTGCCTTGCCTTGACGTGTCTTCCTTATCCTTTTGCCTTGCCTTGCTTTGCTTTCTCCTTTTGCCTTGCCTTTCCTTGCCTTGCTTTACCCTTTTGCCTTCTCTTGCCTTGCCTTTCCATGCCTTGCTTTGCCCCTTTGCCTTACCTTGCCTTGCTATGCCCTTTTGCCATGCCTTGCTTTGTCTCTTTGCCTTGTCTTGCCTTGCCTTCCTTTCTCCTTTTGCCCTGATTTGCCTTGCCTTTCTTTTGACCTTTTGCCTTGCCTTGCCATGCTTTGCTCTTTTTCCTTGCCTTGCTTTGCCCTTTTGTCTTTCCTTGCCTTGCCTTGCCTTGCCATTTTCCCTTGCCTTGCTTTCCCCTTTTGCCTTGCCTTTCCTTGCTTTGGCCTTTTTCCTGGCCTTGCCATGCTTTTGTCCTTTTGACTTACCTTGCCTTGTCTTTCTTTGCACTTTTGCCTGGCCTTGCTTTGCCCTTTTGCCTTGCTTTGCCTTGTTATGCTTTGCCCTTTTGCCTTGCCTTGCTTTGCCATTTTGCCTTTCCTTGAATTGCCCTTTTGCCTTACCTTGCCTTGACTTGCTATACCCTTTTTCCTTGCCTTGCCTTGTCATGCTTTGCCCTTTTGACTTGCCTTGCTTTGCCCTTTTGCCTTGCTTTGCCCTGTTATGCTTTGCCCTTTTGCCTTGTCTTGCTTTGCCATTTTGCCTTTCCTTGCATTGCCCTTTTGCCTTACCTAGCCTTGTCATGCTTTGCCCTTTTGACTTGCTTTGCTTTGCCCTTTTGCCTTGCCTTTCCTTGTTTTGCCGTTTTGAATTGCCTTGCATTGCCTTACTTTCATCTTTGCCTTGCCTTGACGTGTCTTCCTTATCATTTTGCCTTGCCTTGCTTTGCTTTCCCCTTTTGCCTTGCCTTTCCTTGCCTTGCTTTACCCTTTTGCCTTCCTTTGCCTTGCCTTTCCATGCCTTGCTTTGCCCCTTTGCCTTTCCATGCCTTCCTTTGACCCTTTGCCTTGCCTTGCTTTGACTCTTTGCCTTGACTTGCCTTGCCTTCCTTTCTCCTTTTGCCCTGATTTGCCTTGCCTTTCTTTTGACCTTTTGCCTTGCCTTGCCTTGCCATGCTTTGCTCTTTTTCCTTGCCTTGCTTTGCCCTTTTGTCTTGCCTTGTCTTGCCTTGCTTTGCCAATTTCCCTTGCCTTGCTTTCCCCTTTTGCCTTGCCTTTCCTTGCTTTGGCCTTTTTCCTGGCCTTGCCATGGTTTGTCCTTTTGACTTACCTTGCCTTGCCTTTCTTTGCCCTTCTTTCCTGGCCTTGCATTGAGTTGCCCTTTTTCCTTGCCTTGCCTTGCCATGCTTTGCCCTTTTGCCTTGCCTTGCTTTGCCATTTTGTCTTTCCTTGAATTGCCCTTTTGCCTTACCTTGCCTTGACTTGCTATACCCTTTTTCCTTGCCTTGCCTTGTCATGCTTTGCCCTTTTGACTTGCCTTGCTTTGCCCTTTTTCCTTGCTTTGCCTTGTTATGCTTTGCCCTTTTGCCTTGTCTTGCTTTGCCCTTTTGCCTTACCTTGCCTTGTCATGCTTTGCCCTTTTGCCTTGCCTTGCCTTGTCATGCTTTGCCCTTTTGACTTGCTTTGCTTTGCCCTTTTGCCTTGCCTTTCCTTGTTTTGCCGTTTTGAATTGCCTTGCATTGCCTTGCTTTCATCTTTGCCTTGCCTTGACGTGTCTTCCTTATCCTTTTGCCTTGCCTTGCTTTGCTTTCTCCTTTTCCCTTGCCTTTCCTTGCCTTGCTTTACCCTTTTGCCTTCCCTTGCCTTTGCCTTTCCATGCCTTGCTTTGCCCCTTTGCCTTACCTTGCCTTGCTATGCCCTTTTGCCTTGCCTTGCTTTGTCTCTTTGCCTTGTCTTGCCTTGCCTTCCTTTCTCCTTTTGCCCTGATTTGCCTTGCCTTTCTTTTGACCTTTTGCCTTGCCTTGCCATGCTTTGCTCTTTTTCCTTGCCTTGCTTTGCCCTTTTGTCTTTCCTTGCCTTGCCTTGCTTTGCCATTTTCCCTTGCCTTGCTTTCCCCTTTTGCCTTGCCTTTCCTTGCTTTGGCCTTTTTCCTGGCCTTGCCATGGTTTGTCCTTTTGACTTACCTTGCCTTGCCTTTGTTTGCACTTTTGCCTGTCCTTGCTTTGCCCTTTTGCCTTGCCTTGCTTTGCCATTTTGCCTTTCCTTGAATTGCCCTTTTGCCTTACCTTGCCTTGACTTGCTATACCCTTTTTCCTTGCCTTGCCTTGTCATGCTTTGCCTTTTTGACTTGCCTTGCTTTGCCCTTTTGCCTTGCTTTGCCTTGTTATGCTTTGCCCTTTTGCCTTCCCTTGCTTTGCCATTTTGCCTTTCCTTGAATTGCCCTTTTGCCTTACTTTGCCTTGACTTGCTATACCCTTTTTCCTTGCCTTGCCTTGTCATACTTTGCCATTTTGACTTGCTTTGCTTTGCCCTTTTGCCTTGCCTTGCTTTGCCATTTTGCCTTTCCTTGAATTGCCCTTTTGCCTTACCTTGCCTTGACTTGCTATACCCTTTTTCCTTGCCTTGCCTTGTCATGCTTTGCCCTTTTGACTTGCCTTGCTTTGCCCTTTTTGCCTTGCCTTCCTTTGCCCCTTTTGCCTTGCTTTGCCTTGTTATGCTTTGCCCTTTTGCCTTGTCTTGCTTTGCCATTTTGCTTTTCCTTGCATTGCCCTTTTGCCTTACCTTGCCTTGACTTGCTATACGCTTTTGCCTTGCCTTGCCTTGACATGCTTTGCCGTTTTGCCTTGCCTTGCCTTGTCATTCTTTGCCCTTTTGACTTGCTTTGCTTTGCCCTTTTGCCTTGCCTTTCCTTGCTTTGCCGTTTTCAATTTCCTTGCATTGCCTTACTTTCATCTTTGCCTTGCCTTGACGTGTCTTCCTTATCCTTTCGCCTTGCCTTTCTTTGCTTTCCCCTTTTGCCTTGCCTTACCTTGCCTTGCTTTGCCTCTTTGCCTTGTCTTGCCTTGCCTTCCTTTCTCCTTTTGCCCTGATTTGCCTTGCCTTTCTTTTGACCTTTTGCCTTGCCTTGCCATGCTTTGCTCTTTTTCCTTGCCTTGCTTTGCCCTTTTGTCTTGCCTTGCCTTCCCTTGCTTTGCCATTTTCCCTTGCCTTGCTTTCCCCTTTTGTCTTGCCTTTCCTTGCTTTGGCCTTTTTCCTGGCCTTGCCATGGTTTGTCCTTTTGACTTACCTTGCCTTGCCTTTCTTTGCCCTTTTGCCTGGCCTTGCATTGAGTTGCCCTTTTTCCTTGCCTTGCCATGCTTTGCCCTTTTGCCTTGCCTTGCTTTGCCATTTTGTCTTTCCTTGAATTGCCCTTTTGCCTTACCTTGCCTTGACTTGCTATACCCTTTTTCCTTGCCTTGCCTTTTCATGCTTTGCCTTTTTGCCTTGCCTTGCTTTGCCATTTTGCCTTTCCTTGAATTCCCCTTTTGCCTGGCCTTGCCTTGACTTGCTATACCCTTTTTCCTTGCCTTGCCTTGTCATGCTTTGCCCTTTTGACTTGCCTTGCTTTGCCCTTTTGCCTTGCCTTGCTTTGCCCTTTTGCCTTGCTTTGCCCTTTTGCCTTGCTTTGCCTTGTTATGCTTTGCCCTTTTGCCTTGCCTTGCTTTGCCATTTTGCCTTTCCTTGAATTGCCCTTTTGCCTTACCTTGCCTTGACTTGCTATACCCTTTTTCCTTGCCTTGCCTTGTCATGCTTTGCCCTTTTGACTTGCTTTGCTTTGTCCTTTTGCCTTGCCTTGCTTTGCCATTTTGTCTTTCCTTGAATTGCCCTTTTGCCTTACCTTGCCTTGACTTGCTATACCCTTTTTCCTTGCCTTGCCTTTTCATGCTTTGCCTTTTTGCCTTGCCTTGCTTTGCCATTTTGCCTTTTCTTGAATTGCCCTTTTGCCTGGCCTTGCCTTGACTTGCTATACCCTTTTTCCTTGCCTTGCCTTGTCATGCTTTGCCCTTTTGACTTGCCTTGCTTTGCCCTTTTGCCTTGCCTTGCTTTGCCCTTTTTCCTTGCTTTGCCCTTTTGCCTTGCTTTGCCTTGTTATGCTTTGCCCTTTTGCCTTGCCTTGCTTTGCCATTTTGCCTTTCCTTGAATTGCCCTTTTGCCTTACCTTGCCTTGACTTGCTATACCCTTTTTCCTTGCCTTGCCTTGTCATGCTTTGCCCTTTTGACTTGCTTTGCTTTGTCCTTTTGCCTTGCCTTGCTTTGCCATTTTGCCTTTCCTTGCATTGCCCTTTTGCCTTACCTTGCCTTGTCATGCTTTGCCCTTTTGCCTTGCCTTGCCTTGTCATGCTTTGCCCTTTTGACTTGCTTTGCTTTGCCCTTTTGCCTTGCCTTTCCTTGTTTTGCCGTTTTGAATTGCCTTGCATTGCCTTGCTTTCATCTTTGCCTTGCCTTGACGTGTCTTCCTTATCCTTTTGCCTTGCCTTGCTTTGCTTTCTCCTTTTCCCTTGCCTTTCCTTGCCTTGATTTACCCTTTTGCCTTCCCTTGCCTTTGCCTTTCCATGCCTTGCTTTGCCCCTTTGCCTTACCTTGCCTTGCTATGCCCTTTTGCCTTGCCTTGCTTTGTCTCTTTGCCTTGTCTTGCCTTGCCTTCCTTTCTCCTTTTGCCCTGATTTGCCTTGCCTTTCTTTTGACCTTTTGCCTTGCCTTGCCATGCTTTGCTCTTTTTCCTTGCCTTGCTTTGCCCTTTTGTCTTTCCTTGCCTTGCCTTGCTTTGCCATTTTCCCTTGCCTTGCTTTCCCCTTTTGCCTTGCCTTTCCTTGCTTTGGCCTTTTTCCTGGCCTTGCCATGGTTTGTCCTTTTGACTTACCTTGCCTTGCCTTTCTTTGCACTTTTGCCTGTCCTTGCTTTGCCCTTTTGCCTTGCCTTGCTTTGCCATTTTGCCTTTCCTTGAATTGCCCTTTTGCCTTACCTTGCCTTGACTTGCTATACCCTTTTTCCATGCCTTGCCTTGTCATGCTTTGCCCTTTTGACTTGCATTGCTTTGCCCTTTTGCCTTGCCTTGCTTTGCCCTTTTGCCTTGCTTTGCCCTTTTGCCTTGCTTTGCCTTGTTATGCTTTGCCCTTTTGACTTGCCTTGCTTTGCCATTTTGCCTTTCCTTGAATTGCCCTTTTGCCTTGCTTTGCCTTGACTTGCTATACCCTTTTTCCTTGCCTTGCCTTGTCAGGCTTTGCCCTTTTGACTTTCCTTGCTTTGCCCTTTTGCCTTGTCTTGCTTTGCCCTTTTGCCTTGCTTTGCCTTGTTATGCTTTCCCTTTTGCCTTGTCTTGCTTTGCCATTTTGCTTTTCCTTGCATTGCCCTTTTGCCTTACCTTGCCTTGACATGCTTTACCCTTTTGCCTTGCCTTGCCTTGACATGCTTTGCCCTTTTGCATTGCCTTGCCTTGTCATGCTTTGCCCTTTTGACTTGCTTTGCTTTGCCCTTTTGCCTTGCCTTTCCTTGTTTTGCCGTTTTCAATTTCCTTGCATTGCCTTACTATCATCTTTGCCTTGCCTTGATGTGTCTTCCTTATCCTTTCGCCTTGCCTTGCTTTGCTTTCCCCTTTTGCCTTGCCTTACATTGCCTTGCTTTGCCTCTTACCCTTGTCTTGCCTTGCCTTCCTTTCTCCTTTTGCCCTGATTTGCCTTGCCTTTCTTTTGACCTTTTGCCTTGCCTTGCCATGCTTTGCTCTTTTTCCTTGCCTTGCTTTGCCCTTTTGTCTTGCCTTGCCTTGCCTTGCTTTGCCATTTTCCCTTGCCTTGCTTTTCCCTTTTGCCTTGCCTTTCCTTGCTTTGGCCTTTTTCCTGGCCTTGCCATGGTTTGTCCTTTTGACTTACCTTGCCTTGCCTTTCTTTGCCCTCTTTGCCTTGCCTTGCATTGAGTTGCCCTTTTTCCTTGCCTTGCCATGCTTTGCCCTTTTGCCTTGCCTTGCTTTGCCATTTTGTCTTTCCTTGAATTGCCCTTTTGCCTTACCTTGCCTTGAATTGCTATACACTTTTTCCTTGCCTTGCCTTTTCATGCTTTGCCCTTTTGCCTTGCCTTCCTTTGACCCTTTGCCTTGCCTTGCTTTGACTCTTTGCCTTGACTTGCCTTGCCTTCCTTTCTCCTTTTGCCTGATTTGCCTTGCCTTTGTTTTGACCTTTTGCCTTCCCTTGCCTTGCCATGCTTTGCTCTTTTTCCTTGCCTTGCTTTGCCCTTTTGTCTTGCCTTACCTTGTCTTGCTTTGCCATTTTCCCTTGCCTTGCTTTCCCCTTTTGCCTTGCCTTTCCTTGCTTTGGCCTTTTTCCTGGCCTTGCCATGGTTTGTCCTTTTGACTTACCTTGCCTTGCCTTTCTTTGCACTTTTGCCTGGCCTTGCTTTGCCCTTTTGCCTTGCCTTGCCATGCTTTGCCCTTTTGCCTTGCCTTGCTTTGCCCTTTTGCCTTGCTTTGCCTTGCCTTGCTTTGCCCTTTTGCCTTGCCTTGCTTTGCCATTTTGCCTTTCCTTGAATTGCCCTTTTGCCTTACCTTGCCTTGACATGCTATAGCCTTTTTCCTTGCCTTGCCTTGTCGTACTTTGCCATTTTGACCTGCTTTGCTTTGCCCTTTTGCCTTGCCTTGCTTTGCTATTTTGCCTTTCCTTGAATTGCCCTTTTGCCTTACCTTGCCTTGACTTGCTATACCCTTTTTCCTTGCCTTGCCTTGTCATGCTTTGCCCTTTTGACTTGCCTTGCTTTGCCCTTTTGCCTTGCTTTGCCTTGTTATGCTTTGCCATTTTTGCCTTGTCTTGCTTTGCCATTTTGCCTTTCCTTGCATTGCCCTTTTGCCTTACCTTGCCTTGTCATGCTTTGCCCTTTTGCCTTGCCTTGCCTTGTCATGCTTTGCCCCTTTGACTTGCTTTGCTTTGCCCTTTTGCCTTGCCTTTCCTTGTTTTGCCGTTTTGAATTGCCTTGCATTGCCTTGCTTTCATCTTTGCCTTGCCTTGACGTGTCTTCCTTATCCTTTTGCCTTGCCTTGCTTTGCTTTCTCCTTTTCCCTTGCCTTTCCTTGCCTTGCTTTGCCCCTTTGCCTTCCCTTGCCTTTGCCTTTCCATGCCTTGCTTTGCCCCTTTGCCTTACCTTGCCTTGCTATGCCCTTTTGCCTTGCCTTGCTTTGTCTCTTTGCCTTGTCTTGCCTTGCCTTCCTTTCTCCTTTTGCCCTGATTTGCCTTGCCTTTCTTTTAACCTTTTGCCTTGCCTTGCCATGCTTTGCTCTTTTTCCTTGCCTTGCTTTGCCCTTTTGTCTTTCCTTGCCTTGCCTTGCTTTGCCATTTTCCCTTGCCTTGCTTTCCCCTTTTGTCTTGCCTTTCCTTGCTTTGGCCTTTTTCCTGGCCTTGCCATGGTTTGTCCTTTTGACTTACCTTGCCTTGCCTTTCTTTGCACTTTTGCCTGGCCTTGCTTTGCCCTTTTGCCTTGCCTAGCTTTGCCATTTTTCCTTTCCTTGAATTGCCCTTTTGCCTTACCTTGCCTTGACTTGCTATACCCTTTTTCCTTGCCTTGCCTTGTCATGCTTTGCCCTTTTGACTTGCCTTGCTTTTCCCTTTTGCCTTGCTTTGCCTTGTTATGCTTTGCCCTTTTGCCTTTCCTTGCTTTGCCATTTTGCCTTTCCTTGAATTGCCCTTTTGCCTTACTTTGCCTTGACTTGCTATACCCTTTTTCCTTGCCTTGCCTTGTCATACTTTGCCATTTTGACTTCCTTTGCTTTGCCCTTTTGCCTTGCCTTGCTTTGCCATTTTGCCTTTCCTTGAATTGCCCTTTTGCCTTACCTTGCCTTGACTTGCTATACCCTTTTTCCTTGCCTTGCCTTGTCATGCTTTGCCCTTTTGACTTGCCTTTCTTTGCCCTTTTGCCTTGCTTTGCCTTGTTATGCTTTCCCTTTTGCCTTGTCTTGCTTTGCCATTTTGCTTTTCCTTGCATTGCCCTTTTGCCTTACCTTGCCTTGACATGCTTTGCCCTTTTGACTTGCTTTGCTTTGCCCTTTTGCCTTGCCTTTCCTTGTTTTGCCGTTTTCAATTTCCTTGCATTGCCTTACTTTCATCTTTGCCTTGCCTTGACGTGTCTTCCTTATCCTTTCGCCTTGCCTTTCTTTGCTTTCCCCTTTTGCCTTGCCTTACCTTGCCTTGCTTTGCCTCTTTGCCTTGTCTTGCCTTGCCTTCCTTTCTCCTTTTGCCCTGATTTGCCTTGCCTTTCTTTTGACCTTTTGCCTTGCCTTGCCTTGCCATGCTTTGCTCTTTTTCCTTGCCTTGCTTTGCCCTTTTGTCTTGCCTTGCCTTGCCTTGCTTTGCCATTTTCCCTTGCCTTGCTTTTCCCTTTTGCCTTGCCTTTCCTTGCTTTGGCCTTTTTCCTGGCCTTGCCATGGTTTGTCCTTTTGACTTACCTTGCCTTGCGTTTCTTTGCCCTTTTGCCTGGCCTTGCATTGAGTTGCCCTTTTTCCTTGCCTTGCCATGCTTTGCCCTTTTGCCTTGCCTTGCTTTGCCATTTTGCCTTTCCTTGAATTGCCCTTTTGCCTTACCTTGCCTTGACTTGCTATACCCTTTTTCCTTGCCTTGCCTTTTCATGCTTTGCCCTTTTGCCTTGCCTTGCTTTGCCATTTTGCCTTTCCTTGAATTGCCCTTTTGCCTTACCTTGCCTTGACTTGCTATACCCTTTTTCCTTGCCTTGCCTTGTCATGCTTTGCCCTTTTGACTTGCCTTGCTTTGCCCTTTTGCCTTGCTTTGCCTTGTTATGCTTTGCCCTTTTGCCTTGTCTTGCTTTCCCTTTTGCCTTACCTTGCCTTGTCATGCTTTGCCCTTTTGCCTTGCTTGCCTTGTCATGCTTTGCCCTTTTGACTTGCTTTGCTTTGCCCTTTTGCCTTGCCTTTCCTTGTTTTGCCGTTTTGAATTGCCTTGCATTGCCTTGCTTTCATCTTTGCCTTGCCTTGACGTGTCTTCCTTATCCTTTTGCCTTGCCTTGCTTTGCTTTCTCCTTTTCCCTTGCCTTTCCTTGCCTTGATTTACCCTTTTGCCTTCCCTTGCCTTTGCCTTTCCATGCCTTGCTTTGCCCCTTTGCCTTACCTTGCCTTGCTATGCCCTTTTGCCTTGCCTTGCTTTGTCTCTTTGCCTTGTCTTGCCTTGCCTTCCTTTCTCCTTTTGCCCTGATTTGCCTTGCCTTTCTTTTGACCTTTTGCCTTGCCTTGCCATGCTTTGCTCTTTTTCCCTGCCTTGCTTTGCCCTTTTGTCTTTCCTTGCCTTGCCTTGCTTTGCCATTTTCCCTTGCCTTGCTTTCCCCTTTTGCCTTGCCTTTCCTTGCTTTGGCCTTTTTCCTGGCCTTGCCATGGTTTGTCCTTTTGACTTACCTTGCCTTGCCTTTCTTTGCACTTTTGCCTGGCCTTGCTTTGCCCTTTTGCCTTGCCTTGCTTTGCCATTTTGCCTTTCCTTGAATTGCCCTTTTGCCTTACCTTGCCTTGACTTGCTATACCCTTTTTCCTTGCCTTGCCTTGTCATGCTTTGCCTTTTTGACTTGCCTTGCTTTGCCCTTTTGCCTTGCCTTGCTTTGCCCTTTTGCCTTGCTTTGCCTTGTTATGCTTTGCCCTTTTGCCTTCCCTTGCTTTGCCATTTTGCCTTTCCTTGAATTGCCCTTTTGCCTTACTTTGCCTTGACTTGCTATACCCTTTTTCCTTGCCTTGCCTTGTCATACTTTGCCATTTTGACTTGCTTTGCTTTGCCCTTTTGCCTTGCCTTGCTTTGCCATTTTGCCTTTCCTTGAATTGCCCTTTTGCCTTACCTTGCCTTGACTTGCTATACCCTTTTTCCTTGCCTTGCCTTGTCATGCTTTGCCCTTTTGACTTGCCTTGCTTTGCCCTTTTTGCCTTGCCTTCCTTTGCCCCTTTTGCCTTGCTTTGCCTTGTTATGCTTTGCCCTTTTGCCTTGTCTTGCTTTGCCATTTTGCTTTTCCTTGCATTGCCCTTTTGCCTTACCTTGCCTTGACTTGCTATACGCTTTTGCCTTGCCTTGCCTTGACATGCTTTGCCCTTTTGCCTTGCCTTGCCTTGTCATTCTTTGCCCTTTTGACTTGCTTTGCTTTGCCCTTTTGCCTTGCCTTTCCTTGTTTTGCCGTTTTCAATTTCCTTGCATTGCCTTACTTTCATCTTTGCCTTGCCTTGACGTGTCTTCCTTATCCTTTCGCCTTGCCTTTCTTTGCTTTCCCCTTTTGCCTTGCCTTACCTTGCCTTGCTTTGCCTCTTTGCCTTGTCTTGCCTTGCCTTCCTTTCTCCTTTTGCCCTGATTTGCCTTGCCTTTCTTTTGACCTTTTGCCTTGCCTTGCCTTGCCATGCTTTGCTCTTTTTCCTTGCCTTGCTTTGCCCTTTTGTCTTGCCTTGCCTTGCCTTGCTTTGCCATTTTCCCTTGCCTTGCTTTTCCCTTTTGCCTTGCCTTTCCTTGCTTTGGCCTTTTTCCTGGCCTTGCCATGGTTTGTCCTTTTGACTTACCTTGCCTTGCCTTTCTTTGCCCTTTTGCCTGGCCTTGCATTGAGTTGCCCTTTTTCCTTGCCTTGCCATGCTTTGCCCTTTTGCCTTGCCTTGCTTTGCCATTTTGTCTTTCCTTGAATTGCCCTTTTGCCTTACCTTGCCTTGACTTGCTATACCCTTTTTCCTTGCCTTGCCTTTTCATGCTTTGCCTTTTTGCCTTGCCTTGCTTTGCCATTTTGCCTTTCCTTGAATTGCCCTTTTGCCTGGCCTTGCCTTGACTTGCTATACCCTTTTTCCTTGCCTTGCCTTGTCATGCTTTGCCCTTTTGACTTGCCTTGCTTTGCCCTTTTGCCTTGCCTTGCTTTGCCCTTTTTCCTTGCTTTGCCCTTTTGCCTTGCTTTGCCTTGTTATGCTTTGCCCTTTTGCCTTGCCTTGCTTTGCCATTTTGCCTTTCCTTGAATTGCCCTTTTGCCTTACCTTGCCTTGACTTGCTATACCCTTTTTCCTTGCCTTGCCTTGTCATGCTTTGCCCTTTTGACTTGCTTTGCATTGTCCTTTTGCCTTGCCTTGCTTTGCCATTTTGCCTTTCCTTGCATTGCCCTTTTGCCTTACCTTGCCTTGTCATGCTTTGCCCTTTTGCCTTGCCTTGCCTTGTCATGCTTTGCCCTTTTGACTTGCTTTGCTTTGCCCTTTTGCCTTGCCTTTCTTTGTTTTGCCGTTTTGAATTGCCTTGCATTGCCTTGCTTTCATCTTTGCCTTTCCTTGACGTGTCTTCCTTATCCTTTTGCCTTGCCTTGCTTTGCTTTCTCCTTTTCCCTTGCCTTTCCTTGCCTTGATTTACCCTTTTGCCTTCCCTTGCCTTTGCCTTTCCATGCCTTGCTTTGCCCCTTTGCCTTACCTTGCCTTGCTATGCCCTTTTGCCTTGCCTTGCTTTGTCTCTTTACCTTGTCTTGCCTTGCCTTCCTTTCTCCTTTTGCCCTGATTTGCCTTGCCTTTCTTTTGACCTTTTGCCTTGCCTTGCCATGCTTTGCTCTTTTTCCTTGCCTTGCTTTGCCCTTTTGTCTTTCCTTGCCTTGCCTTGCTTTGCCATTTTCCCTTGCCTTGCTTTCCCCTTTTGCCTTGCCTTTCCTTGCTTTGGCCTTTTTCCTGGCCTTGCCATGGTTTGTCCTTTTGACTTACCTTGCCTTGCCTTTCTTTGCACTTTTGCCTGGCCTTGCTTTGCCCTTTTGCCTTGCTTTGCCATTTTGCCTTTCCTTGAATTGCCCTTTTGCCTTACCTTGCCTTGACTTGCTATACCCTTTTTCCTTGCCTTGCCTTGTCATGCTTTGCCCTTTTGACTTGCCTTGCTTTGCACTTTTGCCTTGCCTTGCTTTGCCCTTTTGCCTTGCTTTGCCTTGTTATGCTTTGCCCTTTTGCCTTGCCTTGCTTTGCCATTTTGCCTTTCCTTGAATTGCCCTTTTGCCTTACTTTGCCTTGACTTGCTATACCCTTTTTCCTTGCCTTGCCTTGTCATACTTTGATATTTTGACTTGCCTTGCTTTGCCCTTTTGCCTTGCCTTGCTTTGCCCTTTTGCCTTGCTTTGCCTTGTTATGCTTTGCCCTTTTGCCTTGCCTTGCTTTGCCATTTTGCCTTTCCTTGAATTGCCCTTTTGCCTTACTTTGCCTTGACTTGCTATACCCTTTTTCCTTGCCTTGCCTTTTCATGCTTTGCCCTTTTGCCTTGCCTTGCTTTGCCATTTTGCCTTTCCTTGAATTGCCCTTTTGCCTTACCTTGCCTTGACTTGCTATACCCTTTTTCCTTGCCTTGCCTTGTCATGCTTTGCCATTTTGACTTGCTTTGCTTTGCCCTTTTGCCTTGCCTTGCTTTTCTATTTTGCATTTCCTTGAATTGCCCTTTTGCCTTACCTTGCCTTGACTTGCTATACCCTTTTTCCTTGCCTTGCCTTGTCATGCTTTGCCCTTTTGACTTGCCTTGCTTTGCCCTTTTGCCTTGCCTTCCTTTGCCCTTTTGCCTTGCTTTGCCTTGTTATGCTTTGCCCTTTTGCCTTGTCTTGCTTTGCCATTTTGCTTTTCCTTGCATTGCCCTTTTGCCTTACCTTGCCTTGACTTGCTATACCCTTTTGCCTTGCCTTGCCTTGACATGCTTTGCCCTTTTCCCTTGCCTTGCCTTGTCATGCTTTGCCCTTTTGACTTGCTTTGCTTTGCCCTTTTGCCTTGCCTTTCCTTGTTTTGCCGTTTTCAATTTCCTTGCATTGCCTTACTTTCATCTTTGCCTTGCCTTGACGTGTCTTCCTTATCCTTTCGCCTTGCCTTTCTTTGCTTTCCCCTCTTGCCTTGCCTTACCTTGCCTTGCTTTGCCTCTTTGCCTTGTCTTGCCTTGCCTTCCTTTCTCCTTTTGCCCTGATTTGCCTTGCCTTTCTTTTGACCTTTTGCCTTGCCTTGCCTTGCCATGCTTTGCTCTTTTTCCTTGCCTTGCTTTGCCCTTTTGTCTTGCCTTGCCTTGCCTTGCTTTGCCATTTTCCCTTGCCTTGCTTTCCCCTTTTGCCTTGCCTTTCCTTGCTTTGGCCTTTTTCCTGGACTTGCCATGGTTTGTCCTTTTGCCTTACCTTGCCTTGCCTTTCTTTGCCCTTTTGCCTGGCCTTGCATTTAGTTGCCCTTTTTCCTTGCCTTGCCATGCTTTGCCCTTTTACCTTGCCTTGCCTTTTCATGCTTTGCCCTTTTGCCTTGCCTTGCTTTGCCATTTTGCCTTTCCTTGAATTGCCCTTTTGCCTTACCTTGCCTTGACTTGCTATACCCTTTTTCCTTGCCTTGCCTTGTCATGCTTTGCCCTTTTGACTTGCCTTGCTTTGCCCTTTTGCCTTGCTTTGCCTTGTTATGCTTTGCCCTTTTGCCTTGTCTTGCTTTGCCATTTTCCCTTTCCTTGCATTGCCCTTTTGCCTTACGTTACCTTGTCATGCTTTGCCCTTTTGACTTGCTTTGCTTTGCCCTTTTGCCTTGCCTTTCCTTGTTTTGCCCTTTTGAATTGCCTTGCATTGCCTTACTTTCATCTTTGCCTTGCCTTGACGTGTCTTCCTTATCCTTTTGCCTTGCCTTGCTTTGCTTTCCCCTTTTGCCTTGCCTTTCCTTGCCTTGCTTTACCCTTTTGCCTTCCTTTGCCTTGCCTTTCCATGCCTTCCTTTGACCCTTTGCCTTGCCTTGCTTTTACTCTTTGCCTTGACTTGCCTTGCCTTCCTTTCTCCTTTTGCCCTGATTTGCCTTGCCTTTCTTTTGACCTTTTGCCTTGCCTTGCCTTGCCATGCTTTGCTCTTTTTCCTTGCCTTGCTTTGCCCTTTTGTCTTGCCTTACCTTGCCTTGCTTTGCCATTTTCCCTTGCCTTGCTTTCCCCTTTTGCCTTGCCTTTCCTTGCTTTGGCCTTTTTCCTGGCCTTTCCATGGTTTGTCCTTTTGACTTACCTTGCCTTGCCTTTCTTTGCACTTTTGCCCGGTCTTGCATTGAGTTGCCCTTTTTCCTTGCCTTGCCATGCTTTGCCCTTTTGCCTAGCCTTGCTTTGCCCTTTTGCCTTGCCTTGCTTTGCCATTTTGCCTTTCCTTGAATTGCCCTTTTGCCTTACCTTGCCTTGACCTACTATACCCTTTTTCCTTGCCTTGCCTTGTCATGCTTTGCCCTTTTGACTGGCCTTGCTTTGCCCTTTTTTCCTTGCTTTGCCTTGTTATGCTTTGCCCTTTTGCCTTGTCTTGCTTTGCCATTTTGCCTTTCCTTGCATTGCCCTTTTGCCTTACCTTGCCTTGTCATGCTTTGCCCTTTTGCCTTGCCTTGCCTTGTCATGCTTTGCCCTTTTCACTTGCTTTGCTTTGCCCTTTTGCCTTGCCTTTCCTTGTTTTGCCGTTTTGAATTGCCTTGCATTGCCTTGCTTTCATCTTTGCCTTGCCTTGTCGTGTCTTCCTTATCCTTTTGCCTTGCCTTTCTTTGCTTTCTCCTTTTGCCTTGCCTTTCCTTGCCTTGCTTTACCCTTTTGCCTTCTCTTACCTTGCCTTTCCATGCCTTGCTTTGCCCCTTTGCCTTACCTTGCCTTGCTTTGCCCTTTTGCCTTGCCTTGCTTTGTCTCTTTGCCTTGTCTTGCCTTGCCTTCCTTTCTCCTTTTGCCCTGATTTGCCTTGCCTTTCCTTTGACCTTTTGCCTTGCCTTGCCATGCTTTGCTCTTTTTCCTTGCCTTGCTTTGCCCTTTTGTCTTTCCTTGCCTTGCCTTGCTTTGCCATTTTCCCTTGCCTTGCTTTCCCCTTTTGCCTTGCCTTTCCTTGCTTTGGCCTTTTTCCTGGCCTTGCCATGGTTTGTCCTTTTGACTTACCTTGCCTTGCCTTTCTTTGCACTTTTGCCTGGCCTTGCTTTGCCCTTTTGCCTTGACTTGCTTTGCCATTTTGCCTTTCCTTGAATTGCCCTTTTGCCTTACCTTGCCTTGACTTGCTATACCCTTTTTCCTTGCCTTGCCTTGTCATGCTTTGCCTTTTTGACTTGCCTTGCTTTGCCCTTTTGCCTTGCCTTGCTTTGCCCTTTTGCCTTGCTTTGCCTTGTTATGCTTTGCCCTTTTGCCTTGCCTTGATTTGCCATTTTGCCTTTCCTTGAATTGCCCTTTTGCCTTACCTTGCCTTGACTTGCTATACCCTTTTTCCTTGCCTTGCCTTGTCATGCTTTGCCCTTTTGACTTGCCTTGCTTTGCCCTTTTGCCTTGTCTTGCTTTGCCCTTTTGCCTTGCTTTGCCTTGTTATGCTTTCCCTTTTGCCTTGTCTTGCTTTGCCATTTTGCTTTTCCTTGCATTGCCCTTTTGCCTTACCTTGCCTTGACATGCTTTACCCTTTTGCCTTGCCTTGCCTTTTCATGCTTTGCCCTTTTGCATTGCCTTGCCTTGTCATGCTTTGCCCTTTTGACTTGCTTTGCTTTGCCCTTTTGCCTTGCCTTTCCTTGTTTTGCCGTTTTCAATTTCCTTGCATTGCCTTACTTTCATCTTTGCCTTGCCTTGACGTGTCTTCCTTATCCTTTCGCCTTGCCTTGCTTTGCTTTCCCCTTTTGCCTTGCCTTACCTTGCCTTGCTTTGCCTCTTTGCCTTGTCTTGCCTTGCCTTCCTTTCTCCTTTTGCCCTGATTTGCCTTGCCTTTCTTTTGACCTTTTGCCTTGCCTTGCCTTGCCATGCTTTGCTCTTTTTCCTTGCCTTGCTTTGCCCTTTTGTCTTGCCTTGCCTTGCCTTGCTTTGCCATTTTCCCTTGCCTTGCTTTTCCCTTTTGCCTTGCCTTTCCTTGCTTTGGCCTTTTTCCTGGCCTTGCCATGGTTTGTCCTTTTGACTTACCTTGCCTTGCCTTTCTTTGCCCTTTTGCCTGGCCTTGCATTGAGTTGCCCTTTTTCCTCGCCTTGCCATGCTTTGCCCTTTTGCCTTGCCTTGCTTTGCCATTTTGCCTTTCCTTGAATTGCCCTTTTGCCTTACCTTGCCTTGACTTGCTATACCCTTTTTCCTTGCCTTGCCTTTTCATGCTTTGCCCTTTTGCCTTGCCTTGCTTTGCCATTTTGCCTTTCCTTGAATTGCCCTTTTGCCTTACCTTGCCTTGACTTGCTATACCCTTTTTCCTTGCCTTGCCTTGTCATGCTTTGCCCTTTTGACTTGCCTTGCTTTGCCCTTTTGCCTTGCTTTGCCTTGTTATGCTTTGCCCCTTTGCCTTGTCTTGCTTTGCCATTATGCCTTTCCTTGCATTGCCCTTTTGCCTTACCTTACCTTGTCATGCTTTGCCCTTTTGACTTGCTTTGCTTTGCCCTTTTGCCTTGCCTTTCCTTGTTTTGCCGTTTTGAATTGCCTTGCATTGCCTTACTTTCATCTTTGCCTTGCCTTGACGTGTCTTCCTTATCATTTTGCCTTGCCTGCTTTGCTTTCCCCTTTTGCCTTGCCTTTCCTTGCCTTGCTTTACCCTTTTGCCTTCCTTTGCCTTGCCTTTAAATGCCTTCCTTTGACCCTTTGCCTTGCCTTGCTTTGACTCTTTGCCTTGACTTGCCTTGCCTTCCTTTCTCCTTTTGCCCTGATTTGCCTTGCCTTTCTTTTGACCTTTTTCCTTGCCTTGCCTTGCCATGCTTTGCTCTTTTTCCTTGCCTTGCTTTGCCCTTTTGTCTTGCCTTACCTTGCCTTGCTTTGCCATTTTCCCTTGCCTTGCTTTCCCCTTTTGCCTTGCCTTTCCTTGCTTTGGCCTTTTTCCTGGCCTTGCCATGGTTTGTCCTTTTGACTTACCTTGCCTTGCTTTTCTTTGCACTTTTGCCCGGTCTTGCATTGAGTTGCCCTTTTTCCTTGCCTTGCCATGCTTTGCCCTTTTGCCTAGCCTTGCTTTGCCCTTTTGCCTTGCTTTGCCTTGTTATGCTTTGCCCTTTTGCCTTGCCTTGCTTTGCCATTTTGCCTTTCCTTGAATTGCCCTTTTGCCTTACCTTGCCTTGACTTGCTATAGCCTTTTTCCTTGCCTTGCCTTGTCATACTTTGCCATTTTGACTTGCTTTGCTTTGCCCTTTTGCCTTGCCTTGCTTTGCCATTTTGCCTTTCCTTGAATTGCCCTTTTCCTTACCTTGCCTTGACTTGCTATACCCTTTTTCCTTGCTTTGCCTTGTTATGCTTTGCCCTTTTGCCTTGTCTTGCTTTGCCATTTTGCCTTTCCTTGCATTGCCCTTTTGCCTTACCTTGCCTTGTCATGCTTTGCCCTTTTGCCTTGCCTTTCCCTGTTTTGCCGTTTTGAATTGCCTTGCATTGCCTTACTTTCATCTTTGCCTTGTCTTGACGTGTCTTCCTTATCATTTTGCCTTGCCTTGCCTTGTCATACTTTGCCCTTTTGACTTGCCTTGCTTTGCCCTTTTGCCTTGCCTTGCTTTGCCCTTTTGCCTTGCTTTGCCTTGTTATGCTTTGCCCTTTTGCCTTGCCTTGCTTTGCCATTTTGCCTTTCCTTGAATTGCCCTTTTGCCTTACTTTGCCTTGACTTGCTATACCGTTTTTCCTTGCCTTGCCTTGTCATACTTTGCCATTTTGACTTGCTTTGCTTTGCCCTTTTGCCTTGCCTTGCTTTGCCATTTTGCCTTTCCTTGAATTGCCCTTTTGCCTTACCTTGAATTGCCCTTTTGCCTTACCTTGCCTTGACTTGCTATACCCTTTTTCCTTGCCTTGCCTTTTCATGCTTTGCCCTTTTGCCTTGCCTTGCTTTGCCATTTTGCCTTTCCTTGAATTGCCCTTTTGCCTTAACTTGCCTTGACTTGCTATACCCTTTTTCCTTGCCTTGCCTTGTCATGCTTTGCCATTTTGACTTGCTTTGCTTTGCCCTTTTGCCTTGCCTTGCTTTTCTATTTTGCATTTCCTTGAATTGCCCTTTTGCCTTACCTTGCCTTGACTTGCTATACCCTTTTTCCTTGCCTTGCCTTGTCATGCTTTGCCCTTTTGACTTGCCTTGCTTTGCCCTTTTGCCTTGCTTTGCCTTGTTATGCTTTGCCCTTTTGCCTTGTCTTGCTTTGCCATTTTGCTTTTCCTTGCATTGCCCTTTTGCCTTACCTTGCCTTGACTTGCTATACCCTTTTGCCTTGCCTTGCCTTGACATGCTTTGCCCTTTTGCCTTGCCTTGCCTTGTCATGCTTTGCCCTTTTGACTTGCTTTGCTTTGCCCTTTTGCCTTGCCTTTCCTTGTTTTGCCGTTTTCAATTTCCTAGCATTGCCTTACTTTCATCTTTGCCTTGCCTTGACGTGTCTTCCTTATCCTTTCGCCTTGCCTTGCTTTGCTTTCCCCTTTTGCCTTGCCTTACCTTGCCTTGCTTTGCCTCTTTGCCTTGTCTTGCCTTGCCTTCCTTTCTCCTTTTGCCCTGATTTGCCTTGCCTTTCTTTTGACCTTTTGCCTTGCCTTGCCTTGCCATGCTTTGCTCTTTTTCCTTGCCTTGCTTTGCCCTTTTGTCTTGCCTTGCCTTGCCTTGCTTTGCCATTTTCCCTTGCCTTGCTTTTCCCTTTTGCCTTGCCTTTCCTTGCTTTGGCCTTTTTCCTGGCCTTGCCATGGTTTGTCCTTTTGACTTACCTTGCCTTGCCTTTCTTTGCCCTTTTGCCTGGCCTTGCATTTAGTTGCCCTTTTTCCTTGCCTTGCCATGCTTTGCCCTTTTGCCTTGCCTTGCTTTGCCATTTTGTCTTTCATTGAATTGCCCTTTTGCCTTACCTTGCCTTGACTTGCTATACCCTTTTTCCTTGCCTTGCCTTTTCATGCTTTGCCCTTTTGCCTTGCCTTGCTTTGCCATTTTGCCTTTCCTTGAATTGCCCTTTTGCCTTACCTTGCCTTGACTTGCTATACCCTTTTTCCTTGCCTTGCCTTTTCATGCTTTGCCCTTTTGACTTGCCTTGCTTTGCCCTTTTGCCTTGCTTTGCCTTGTTATGCTTTGCCCTTTTGCCTTGTCTTGCTTTGCCATTTTGCCTTTCCTTGCATTGCCCTTTTTCCTTACGTTACCTTGTCATGCTTTGCCCTTTTGACTTGCTTTGCTTTGCCCTTTTGCCTTGCCTTTCCTTGTTTTGCCGTTTTGAATTGCCTTGCATTGCCTTACTTTCATCTTTGCCTTGCCTTGACGTGTCTTCATTATCCTTTTGCCTTGCCTTGCTTTGCTTTCCCCTTTTGCCTTGCCTTTCCTTGCCTTCCTTTACCCTTTTGCCTTCCTTTGCCTTGCCTTTCCATGCCTTCCTTTGACCCTTTGCCTTGCCTTGCTTTGACTCTTTGCCTTGACTTGCCTTGCCTTCCTTTCTCCTTTTGCCCTGATTTGCCTTGCCTTTCTTTTGACCTTTTGCCTTGCCTTGCCTTGCCATGCTTTGCTCTTTTTCCTTGCCTTGCTTTGCCCTTTTGTCTTGCCTTGCCTTGCCTTGCTTTGCCATTTTCCCTTGCCTTGCTTTCCCCTTTTGCCTTGCCTTTCCTTGCTTTGGCCTTTTTCCTGGCCTTGCCATGGTTTGTCCTTTTGACTTACCTTGCCTTGCCTTTCTTTGCACTTTTGCCCGGTCTTGCATTGAGTTGCCCTTTTTCCTTGCCTTGCCATGCTTTGCCCTTTTGCCTAGCCTTGCTTTGCCCTTTTGCCTTGCTTTGCCTTGTTATGCTTTGCCCTTTTGCCTTGCCTTGCTTTGCCATTTTGCCTTTCCTTGAATTGCCCTTTTGCCTTACCTTGCCTTGACCTACTATACCCTTTTTCCTTGCCTTGCCTTGTCATGCTTTGCCCTTTTGACTGGCCTTGCTTTGCCCTTTTGCCTTGCTTTGCCTTTTTATGCTTTGCCCTTTTGCCTTGTCTTGCTTTGCCATTTTGCCTTTCCTTGCATTGCCCTTTTGCCTTACCTTGCCTTGTCATGCTTTGCCCTTTTGCCTTGCCTTGCCTTGTCATGCTTTGCCCTTTTCACTTGCTTTGCTTTGCCCTTTTGCCTTGCCTTTCCTTGTTTTGCCGTTTTGAATTGCCTTGCATTGCCTTGCTTTCATCTTTGCCTTGCCTTGACGTGTCTTCCTTATCCTTTTGCCTTGCCTTTCTTTGCTTTCTCCTTTTGCCTTGCCTTTCCTTGCCTTGCTTTACCCTTTTGCCTTCTCTTACCTTGCCTTTCCATGCCTTGCTTTGCCCCTTTGCCTTACCTTGCCTTGCTTTGCCCTTTTGCCTTGCCTTGCTTTGTCTCTTTGCCTTGTCTTGCCTTGCCTTCCTTTCTCCTTTTGCCCTGATTTGCCTTGCCTTTCCTTTGACCTTTTGCCTTGCCTTGCCATGCTTTGCTCTTTTTCCTTGCCTTGCTTTGCCCTTTTGTCTTTCCTTGCCTTGCCTTGCTTTGCCATTTTCCCTTGCCTTGCTTTCCCCTTTTGCCTTGCCTTTCCTTGCTTTGGCCTTTTTCCTGGCCTTGCCATGGTTTGTCCTTTTGACTTACCTTGCCTTGCCTTTCTTTGCACTTTTGCCTGGCCTTGCTTTGCCCTTTTGCCTTGCCTTGCTTTGACATTTTGCCTTTCCTTGAATTGCCCTTTTGCCTTACCTTGCCTTGACTTGCTATACCCTTTTTCCTTGTCTTGCCTTGTCATGCTTTGCCTTTTTGACTTGCCTTGCTTTGCCCTTTTGCCTTGCCTTGCTTTGCCCTTTTGCCTTGCTTTGCCTTGTTATGCATTGCCCTTTTGCCTTACCTTGCCTTGACATGCTTTACCCTTTTGCCTTGCCTTGCCTTTTCATGCTTTGCCCTTTTGCATTGCCTTGCCTTGTCATGCTTTGCCCTTTTGACTTGCTTTGCTTTGCCTTTTTGCCTTGCCTTTCCTTGTTTTGCCGTTTTCAATTTCCTTGCATTGCCTTACTTTCATCTTTGCCTTGCTTGACGTGCCTTCCTTATCCTTTCGCCTTGCCTTGCTTTGCTTTCCCCTTTTGCCTTGCCTTACCTTGCCTTGCTTTGCCTCTTTGCCTTGTCTTGCCTTGCCTTCCTTTCTCCTTTTGCCCTGATTTGCCTTGCCTTTCTTTTGACCTTTTGCCTTGCCTTGCCTTGCCATGCTTTGCTCTTTTTCCTTGCCTTGCTTTGCCCTTTTGTCTTGCCTTGCCTTGCCTTGCTTTGCCATTTTCCCTTGCCTTGCTTTTCCCTTTTGCCTTGCCTTTCCTTGCTTTGGCCTTTTTCCTGGCCTTGCCATGGTTTGTCCTTTTGACTTACCTTGCCTTGCCTTTCTTTGCCCTTTTGCCTGGCCTTGCATTGAGTTGCCCTTTTTCCTCGCCTTGCCATGCTTTGCCCTTTTGCCTTGCCTTGCTTTGCCATTTTGTCTTTCCTTGAATTGCCCTTTTGCCTTACCTTGCCTTGACTTGCTATACCCTTTTTCCTTGCCTTGCCTTTTCATGCTTTGCCCTTTTGCCTTGCCTTGCTTTGCCATTTTGCCTTTCCTTGAATTGCCCTTTTGCCTTACCTTGCCTTGACTTGCTATACCCTTTTTCCTTGCCTTGCCTTGTCATGCTTTGCCCTTTTGACTTGCCTTGCTTTGCCCTTTTGCCTTGCTTTGCCTTGTTATGCATTGCCCTTTTGCCTTGTCTTGCTTTGCCATTTTGCCTTTCCTTGCATTGCCCTTTTGCCTTACCTTACCTTGTCATGCTTTGCCCTTTTGACTTGCTTTGCTTTGCCCTTTTGCCTTGCCTTTCCTTCTTTTGCCGTTTTGAATTGCCTTGCATTGCCTTACTTTCATCTTTGCCTTGCCTTGACGTGTCTTCCTTATCATTTTGCCTTGCCTTGCTTTGCTTTCCCCTTTTGCCTTGCCTTTCCTTGCCTTGCTTTACCCTTTTGCCTTCCTTTGCCTTGCCTTTAAATGCCTTCCTTTGACCCTTTGCCTTGCCTTGCTTTGACTCTTTGCCTTGACTTGCCTTGCCTTCCTTTCTCCTTTTGCCCTGATTTGCCTTGCCTTTCTTTTGACCTTTTGCCTTGCCTTGCCTTGCCATGCTTTGCTCTTTTTCCTTGCCTTGCTTTGCCCTTTTGTCTTGCCTTACCTTGCCTTGCTTTGCCATTTTCCCTTGCCTTGCTTTCCCCTTTTGCCTTGCCTTTCCTTGCTTTGGCCTTTTTCCTGGCCTTGCCATGGTTTGTCCTTTTGACTTACCTTGCCTTGCTTTTCTTTGCACTTTTGCCCGGTCTTGCATTGAGTTGCCCTTTTTCCTTGCCTTGCCATGCTTTGCCCTTTTGCCTAGCCTTGCTTTGCCCTTTTGCCTTGCTTTGCCTTGTTATGCTTTGCCCTTTTGCCTTGCCTTGCTTTGCCATTTTGCCTTTCCTTGAATTGCCCTTTTGCCTTACCTTGCCTTGACTTGCTATAGCCTTTTTCCTTGCCTTGCCTTGTCATACTTTGCCATTTTGACTTGCTTTGCTTTGCCCTTTTGCCTTGCCTTGCTTTGCCATTTTGCCTTTCCTTGAATTGCCCTTTTGCCTTACCTTTCCTTGACTTGCTATACCCTTTTTCCTTGCCTTGCCTTGTCATGCTTTGCCCTTTTGACTTGCCTTGCTTTGCCCTTTTGCCTTGCTTTGCCTTGTTATGCTTTGCCCTTTTGCCTTGTCTTGCTTTGCCATTTTGCCTTTCCTTGCATTGCCCTTTTGCCTTACCTTGCCTTGTCATGCTTTGCCCTTTTGCCTTGCCTTTCCCTGTTTTGCCGTTTTGAATTGCCTTGCATTGCCTTACTTTCATCTTTGCCTTGTCTTGACGTGTCTTCCTTATCATTTTGCCTTGCCTTGCTTTGCTTTCCCCTTTTGCCTTGCCTTTCCTTGCCTTGCTTTACCCTTTTGCCTTCCTTTGCCTTTGCCTTTCCATGCCTTGCTTTGCCCCTTTGCCTTTCCATGCCTTGCTTTGCCCTTTTGCCTTGCCTGCCTTTGACCCTTTGCCTTGCCTTGCTTTGACTCTTTGCCTTGACTTGCCTTGCCTTCCTTTCTCCTTTTGCCCTGATTTGCCTTGCCTTTCTTTTGACCTTTTGCCTTGCCTTGCCTTGCCTTGCTTTGCTCTTTTTCCTTGCCTTGCTTTGCCCTTTTGTCTTGCCTTACCTTGCCTTGCTTTGCCATTTTCCCTTGCCTTGCTTTCCCCTTTTGCCTTGCCTTTCCTTGCTTTGGCCTTTTTCCTGGCCTTGCCATGGTTTGTCCTTTTGACTTACCTTGCCTTGCCTTTCTTTGCACTTTTACCCGGCCTTGCATTGAGTTGCCCTTTTTCCTTGCCTTGCCATGCTTTGCCCTTTTGCCTTGCCTTGCTTTGCCCTTTTGCCTTGCTTTGCCTTGTTATGCTTTGCCCTTTTGCCTTGCCTAGCTTTGCCATTTTGCCTTTCCTTGAATTGCCCTTTTGCCTTACCTTGCCTTGACTCGCTATACCCTTTTTCCTTGCCTTGCCTTGTCATGCTTTGCCCTTTTGACTTGCCTTGCTTTGCCATTTTGCCTTTCCTTGAATTGCCCTTTTGCCTTACCTTGCCTTGACTTGCTATACCCTTTTGCCTTGCCTTGCCTTGTCATGCTTTGCCCTTTTGACTTTCTTTGCTTTGCCCTTTTGCCTTGCCTTTCCTTGTTTTGCCGTTTTCAATTTCCTTGCATTGCCTTACTTTCATCTTTGCCTTGCCTTGACGTGTCTTCCTTATCCTTTCGCCTTGCCTTGCTTTGCTTTCCCCTTTTGCCTTGCCTTACCTTGCCTTGCTCTGCCTCTTTGCCTTGTCTTGCCTTGCCTTCCTTTCTCCTTTTGCCCTGATTTGCCTTGCCTTTCTTTTGACCTTTTGCCTTGCCTTGCCTTGCCATGCTTTGCTCTTTTTCCTTGCCTTGCTTTGCCCTTTTGTCTTGCCTTGCCTTGCCTTGCTTTGCCATTTTCCCTTGCCTTGCTTTTCCCTTTTGCCTTGCCTTTCCTTGCTTTGGCCTTTTTCCTGGCCTTGCCATGGTTTGTCCTTTTGACTTACCTTGCCTTGCCTTTCTTTGCCCTTTTGCCTGGCCTTGCATTGAGTTGCCCTTTTTCCTTGCCTTGCCATGCTTTGCCCTTTTGCCTTGCCTTGCTTTGCCATTTTGTCTTTCCTTGAATTGCCCTTTTGCCTTACCTTGCCTTGACTTGCTATACCCTTTTTCCTTGCCTTGCCTTTTCATGCTTTGCCCTTTTGCCTTGCCTTGCTTTGCCATTTTGCCTTTCCTTGAATTGCCCTTTTGCCTTACCTTGCCTTGACTTGCTATACCCTTTTTCCTTGCCTTGCCTTGTCATGCTTTGCCCTTTTGCCTTGCCTTGCTTTGCCATTTTGTCTTTCCTTGAATTGCCCTTTTGCCTTACCTTGCCTTGACTTGCTATACCCTTTTTCCTTGCCTTGCCTTTTCATGCTTTGCCCTTTTGCCTTGCCTTGCTTTGCCATTTTGCCTTTCCTTGAATTGCCCTTTTGCCTTACCTTGCCTTGACTTGCTATACCCTTTTTCCTTGCCTTGCCTTGTCATGCTTTGCCCTTTTGACTTGCTTTGCTTTGTCCTTTTGCCTTGCCTTGCTTTGCCATTTTGCCTTTCCTTGAATTGCCCTTTTGCCTTACCTTGCCTTGACTTCCTATACCCTTTTTCCTTGCCTTGCCTTGTCATGCTTTGCCCTTTTGACTTGCTTTGCTTTGTCCTTTTGCCTTGCCTTGCTTTGCCATTTTGCCTTTCCTTGAATTGCCCTTTTGCCTTACCTTGCCTTGACTTGCTATACCCTTTTTCCTTGCCTTGCCTTGTCATGCTTTGCCCTTTTGACTTTCCTTGCTTTGCCCTTTTGCCTTGCTTTGCCTTGTTATGCTTTCCCTTTTGCCTTGTCTTGCTTTGCCATTTTGCTTTTCCTTGCATTGCCCTTTTGCCTTACCTTGCCTTGACATGCTTTGCCCTTTTGCCTTGCCTTGCCTTGTCATGCTTTGCCCTTTTGACTTGCTTTGCTTTGCCCTTTTGCCTTGCCTTTCCTTGTTTTGCCGTTTTCAATTTCCTTGCATTGCCTTACTTTCATCTTTGCCTTGCCTTGACGTGTCTTCCTTATCCTTTCGCCTTGCCTTGCTTTGCTTTCCCCTTTTGCCTTGCCTTCCCTTGCCTTGTTTTGCCTCTTTGCCCTGTCTTGCCTTGCCTTCCTTTCTCCTTTTGCCCTGATTTGCCTTGCCTTTCTTTTGACCTTTTGCCTTGCCTTGCCTTGCCATGCTTTGCTCTTTTTCCTTGCCTTGCTTTGCCCTTTTGTCTTTCCTTGCCTTGCCTTGCTTTGCCATTTTCCCTTGCCTTGCTTTTCCCTTTTGCCGTGCCTTTCCTTGCTTTGGCCTTTTTCCTGGCCTTGCCATGGTTTGTCCTTTTGACTTACCTTGCCTTGCCTTTCTTTGCCCTTTTGCCTGGCCTTGCATTGAGTTGCCCTTTTTCCTTGCCTTGCCATGCTTTGCCCTTTTGCCTTGCCTTGCTTTGCCATTTTGTCTTTCCTTGAATTGCCCTTTTGCCTTACCTTGCCTTGACTTACTATACCCTTTTTCCTTGCCTTGCCTTTTCATGCTTTGCCCTTTTGCCTTGCCTTGCTTTGCCATTTTGCCTTTCCTTGAATTGCCCTTTTGCCTTACCTTGCCTTGACTTGCTATACCCTTTTTCCTTGCCTTGCCTTGTCATGCTTTGCCCTTTTGCCTTGCCTTGCTTTGCCATTTTGTCTTTCCTTGAATTGCCCTTTTGCCTTACCTTGCCTTGACTTGCTATACCCTTTTTCTTGCCTTGCCTTTTCATGCTTTGCCCTTTTGCCTTGCCTTGCTTTGCCATTTTGCCTTTCCTTGAATTGCCCTTTTGCCTTACCTTGCCTTGACTTGCTATACCCTTTTTCCTTGCCTTGCCTTGTCATGCTTTGCCCTTTTGACTTGCTTTGCTTTGTCCTTTTGCCTTGCCTTGCTTTGCCATTTTGCCTTTCCTTGAATTGCCCTTTTGCCTTACCTTGCCTTGACTTGCTATACCCTTTTTCCTTGCCTTGCCTTGTCATGCTTTGCCCTTTTGACTTTCCTTGCTTTGCCCTTTTGCCTTGCTTTGCCTTGTTATGCTTTCCCTTTTGCCTTGTCTTGCTTTGCCATTTTGCTTTTCCTTGCATTGCCCTTTTGCCTTACCTTGCCTTGACATGCTTTGCCCTTTTGCCTTGCCTTGCCTTGTCATGCTTTGCCCTTTTGACTTGCTTTGCTTTGCCCTTTTGCCTTGCCTTTCCTTGTTTTGCCGTTTTCAATTTCCTTGCATTGCCTTACTTTCATCTTTGCCTTGCCTTGACGTGTCTTCCTTATCCTTTCGCCTTGCCTTGCTTTGCTTTCCCCTTTTGCCTTGCCTTACCTTGCCTTGCTTTGCCTCTTTGCCTTGTCTTGCCTTGCCTTCCTTTCTCCTTTTGCCCTGATTTGCCTTGCCTTTCTTTTGACCTTTTGCCTTGCCTGGCCTTGCCATGCTTTGCTCTTTTTCCTTGCCTTGCTTTGCCCTTTTGTCTTGCCTTGCCTTTCCTTGCTTTGCCATTTTCCCTTGCCTTGCTTTTCCCTTTTGCCTTGCCTTTCCTTGCTTTGGCCTTTTTCCTGGCCTTGCCATGGTTTGTCCTTTTGACTTACCTTGCCTTGCCTTTCTTTGCCCTTTTGCCTGGCCTTGCATTGAGTTGCCCTTTTTCCTCGCCTTGCCATGCTTTGCCCTTTTGCCTTGCCTTGCTTTGCCATTTTGTCTTTCCTTGAATTGCCCTTTTGCCTTACCTTGCCTTGACTTGCTATACCCTTTTTCCTTGCCTTGCCTTTTCATGCTTTGCCCTTTTGCCTTGCCTTGCTTTGCCATTTTGCCTTTCCTTGAATTGCCCTTTTGCCTTACCTTGCCTTGACTTGCTATACCCTTTTTCCTTGCCTTGCCTTGTCATGCTTTGCCCTTTTGACTTGCCTTGCTTTGCCCTTTTGCCTTGCCTTGCTTTGCCCTTTTGCCTTACCTTGCCTTGTCATGCTTTGCCCTTTTGCCTTGCCTTGCCTTGTCATGCTTTGCCCTTTTGACTTGCTTTGCTTTGCCCTTTTGCCTTGCCTTTCCTTGTTTTGCCGTTTTCAATTTCCTTGCATTGCCTTACTTTCATCTTTGCCTTGCCTTGACGTGTCTTCCTTATCCTTTCGCCTTGCCTTGCTTTGCTTTCCCCTTTTGCCTTGCCTTACCTTGCCTTGTTTTGCCTCTTTGCCCTGTCTTGCCTTGCCTTCCTTTCTCCTTTTGCCCTGATTTGCCTTGCCTTTCTTTTGACCTTTTGCCTTGCCTTGCCTTGCCATGCTTTGCTCTTTTTCCTTGCCTTGCTTTGCCCTTTTGTCTTGCCTTGCCTTGCCTTGCTTTGCCATTTTCCCTTGCCTTGCTTTTCCCTTTTGCCTTGCCTTTCCTTGCTTTGGCCTTTTTCCTGGCCTTGCCATGGTTTGTCCTTTTGACTTACCTTGCCTTGCCTTTCTTTGCCCTTTTGCCTGGCCTTGCATTGAGTTGCCCTTTTTCCTTGCCTTGCCATGCTTTGCCCTTTTGCCTTGCCTTGCTTTGCCATTTTGTCTTTCCTTGAATTGCCCTTTTGCCTTACCTTGCCTTGACTTGCTATACCCTTTTTCCTTGCCTTGCCTTTTCATGCTTTGCCCTTTTGACTTGCTTTGCTTTGCCATTTTGCCTTTCCTTGAATTGCCCTTTTGCCTTACCTTGCCTTGACTTGCTATACCCTTTTTCCTTGCCTTGCCTTTTCATGCTTTGCCCTTTTGCCTTGCCTTGCTTTGCCATTTTGCCTTTCCTTGAATTGCCCTTTTGCCTTACCTTGCCTTGACTTGCTATACCCTTTTTCCTTGCCTTGCCTTGTCATGCTTTGCCCTTTTGCCTTGCCTTGCTTTGCCATTTTGTCTTTCCTTGAATTGCCCTTTTGCCTTACCTTGCCTTGACTTGCTATACCCTTTTTCCTTACCTTGCCTTGTCATGCTTTGCCCTTTTGACTTGCTTTGCTTTGTCCTTTTGCCTTGCCTTGCTTTGCCATTTTACCTTTCCTTGAATTGCCCTTTTGCCTTACCTTGCCTTGACTTGCTATACCCTTTTTCCTTGCCTTGCCTTGTCATGCTTTGCCCTTTTGACTTGCTTTGCTTTGTCCTTTTGCCTTGCCTTGCTTTGCCATTTTGCCTTTCCTTGAATTGCCCTTTTGCCTTACCTTGCCTTGACTTGCTATACCCTTTTTCCTTGCCTTGCCTTGTCATGCTTTGCCCTTTTGACTTTCCTTGCTTTGCCCTTTTGCCTTGCTTTGCCTTGTTATGCTTTCCCTTTTGCCTTGTCTTGCTTTGCCATTTTGCTTTTCCTTGCATTGCCCTTTTGCCTTACCTTGCCTTGACATGCTTTGCCCTTTTGCCTTGCCTTGCCTTGTCATGCTTTGCCCTTTTGACTTGCTTTGCTTTCCCCTTTTGCCTTGCCTTTCCTTGTTTTGCCGTTTTCAATTTCCTTGCATTGCCTTACTTTCATCTTTGCCTTGCCTTGACGTGTCTTCCTTATCCTTTCGCCTTGCCTTGCTTTGCTTTCCCCTTTTGCCTTGCCTTACCTTGCCTTGCTTTGCCTCTTTGCCTTGTCTTGCCTTGCCTTCCTTTCTCCTTTTGCCCTGATTTGCCTTGCCTTTCTTTTGACCTTTTGCCTTGCCTTGCCTTGCCATGCTTTGCTCTTTTTCCTTGCCTTGCTTTGCCCTTTTGTCTTGCCTTGCCTTGCCTTGCTTTGCCATTTTCCCTTGCCTTGCTTTTCCCTTTTGCCTTGCCTTTCCTTGCTTTGGCCTTTTTCCTGGCCTTGCCATGGTTTGTCCTTTTGACTTACCTTGCCTTGCCTTTCTTTGCCCTTTTGCCTGGCCTTGCATTGAGTTGCCCTTTTTCCTTGCCTTGTTATGCTTTGCCCTTTTGCCTTGCCTTGCTTTGCCATTTTGTCTTTCCTTGAATTGCCCTTTTGCCTTACCTTGCCTTGACTTGCTATACCCTTTTTCCTTGCCTTGCCTTTTCATGCTTTGTCCTTTTGCCTTGCCTTGCTTTGCCATTTTGCCTTTCCTTGAATTGCCCTTTTGCCTTAGCTTGCCTTGACTTGCTATACCCTTTTTCCTTGCCTTGCCTTGTCATGCTTTGCCCTTTTGACTTGCCTTGCTTTGCCCTTTTGCCTTGCCTTGCTTTGCCCTTTTGCCTTACCTTGCCTTGTCATGCTTTGCCCTTTTGCCTTGCCTTGCCTTGTCATGCTTTGCCCTTTTGACTTGCTTTGCTTTGCCCTTTTGCCTTGCCTTTCCTTGTTTTGCCGTTTTCAATTTCCTTGCATTGCCTTACTTTCATCTTTGCCTTGCCTTGACGTGTCTTCCTTATCCTTTCGCCTTGCCTTGCTTTGCTTTCCCCTTTTGCCTTGCCTTACCTTGCCTTGTTTTGCCTCTTTGCCCTGTCTTGCCTTGCCTTCCTTTCTCCTTTTGCCCAGATTTGCCTTGCCTTTCTTTTGACCTTTTGCCTTGCCTTGCCATGCTTTGCTCTTTTTCCTTGCCTTGCTTTGCCCTTTTGTCTTGCCTTGCCTTGCCTTGCTTTGCCATTTTCCCTTGCCTTGCTTTTCCCTTTTGCCTTGCCTTTCCTTGCTTTGGCCTTTTTCCTGGCCTTGCCATGGTTTGTCCTTTTGACTTACCTTGCCTTGCCTTTCTTTGCCCTTTTGCCTGGCCTTGCATTGAGTTGCCCTTTTTCCTTGCCTTGCCATGCTTTGCCCTTTTGCCTTGCCTTGCTTTGCCATTTTGTCTTTCCTTGAATTGCCCTTTTGCCTTACCTTGCCTTGACTTGCTATACCCTTTTTCCTTGCCTTGCCTTTTCATGCTTTGCCCTTTTTCCTTGCCTTGCTTTGCCATTTTGCCTTTCCTTGAATTGCCCTTTTGCCTTACCTTGCCTTGACTTGCTATACCCTTTTTCCTTGCCTTGCCTTGTCATGCTTTGCCCTTTTGCCTTGCCTTGCTTTGCCATTTTGTCTTTCCTTGAATTGCCCTTTTGTCTTACCTTGCCTTGACTTGCTATACCCTTTTTCCTTGCCTTGCCTTTTCATGCTTTGCCCTTTTGCCTTGCCTTGCTTTGCCATTTTGCCTTTCCTTGAATTGCCCTTTTGCCTTACCTTGCCTTGACTTGCTATACCCTTTTTCCTTGCCTTGCCTTGTCATGCTTTGCCCTTTTGACTTGCTTTGCTTTGTCCTTTTGCCTTGCCTTGCTTTGCCATTTTGCCTTTCCTTGAATTGCCCTTTTGCCTTACCTTGCCTTGACTTGCTATACCCTTTTTCCTTGCCTTGCCTTTTCATGCTTTGCCCTTTTGCCTTGCCTTGCTTTGCCATTTTGCCTTTCCTTGAATTGCCCTTTTGCCTTACCTTGCCTTGACTTGCTATACCCTTTTTCCTTGCCTTGCCTTGTCATGCTTTGCCCTTTTGCCTTGCCTTGCTTTGCCATTTTGTCTTTCCTTGAATTGCCCTTTTGCCTTACCTTGCCTTGACTTGCTATACCCTTTTTCCTTGCCTTGCCTTTTCATGCTTTGCCCTTTTGCCTTGCCTTGCTTTGCCATTTTGCCTTTCCTTGAATTGCCCTTTTGCCTTACCTTGCCTTGACTTGCTATACCCTTTTTCCTTGCCTTGCCTTGTCATGCTTTGCCCTTTTGACTTGCTTTGCTTTGTCCTTTTGCCTTGCCTTGCTTTGCCATTTTGCCTTTCCTTGAATTGCCCTTTTGCCTTACCTTGCCTTGACTTCCTATACCCTTTTTCCTTGCCTTGCCTTTTCATGCTTTGCCCTTTTGACTTGCTTTGCTTTGTCCTTTTGCCTTGCCTTGCTTTGCCATTTTGCCTTTCCTTGAATTGCCCTTTTGCCTTACCTTGCCTTGACTTGCTATACCCTTTTTCCTTGCCTTGCCTTGTCATGCTTTGCCCTTTTGACTTTCCTTGCTTTGCCCTTTTGCCTTGCTTTGCCTTGTTATGCTTTCCCTTTTGCCTTGTCTTGCTTTGCCATTTTGCTTTTCCTTGCATTGCCCTTTTGCCTTACCTTGCCTTGACATGCTTTGCCCTTTTGCCTTGCCTTGCCTTGTCATGCTTTGCCCTTTTGACTTGCTTTGCTTTGCCCTTTTGCCTTGCCTTTCCTTGTTTTGCCGTTTTCAATTTCCTTGCATTGCCTTACTTTCATCTTTGCCTTGCCTTGACGTGTCTTCCTTATCCTTTCGCCTTGCCTTGCTTTGCTTTCCCCTTTTGCCTTGCCTTACCTTGCCTTGTTTTGCCTCTTTGCCCTGTCTTGTCTTGCCTTCCTTTCTCCTTTTGCCCTGATTTGCCTTGCCTTTCTTTTGACCTTTTGCCTTGCCTTGCCTTGCCATGCTTTGCTCTTTTTCCTTGCCTTGCTTTGCCCTTTTGTCTTGCCTTGCCTTGCCTTGCTTTGCCATTTTCCCTTGCCTTGCTTTTCCCTTTTGCCTTGCCTTTCCTTGCTTTGGCCTTTTTCCTGGCCTTGCCATGGTTTGTCCTTTTGACTTACCTTGCCTTGCCTTTCTTTGCCCTTTTGCCTGGCCTTGCATTGAGTTGCCCTTTTTCCTTGCCTTGCCATGCTTTGCCCTTTTGCCTTGCCTTGCTTTGCCATTTTGTCTTTCCTTGAATTGCCCTTTTGCCTTACCTTGCCTTGACTTGCTATACCCTTTTTCCTTGCCTTGCCTTTTCATGCTTTGCCCTTTTGCCTTGCCTTGCTTTGCCATTTTGCCTTTCCTTGAATTGCCCTTTTGCCTTACCTTGCCTTGACTTGCTATACCCTTTTTCCTTGCCTTGCCTTGTCATGCTTTGCCCTTTTGCCTTGCCTTGCTTTGCCATTTTGTCTTTCCTTGAATTGCCCTTTTGCCTTACCTTGCCTTGACTTGCTATACCCTTTTTCCTTGCCTTGCCTTTTCATGCTTTGCCCTTTTGCCTTGCCTTGCTTTGCCATTTTGCCTTTCCTTGAATTGCCCTTTTGCCTTACCTTGCCTTGACTTGCTATACCCTTTTTCCTTGCCTTGCCTTGTCATGCTTTGCCCTTTTGACTTGCTTTGCTTTGTCCTTTTGCCTTGCCTTGCTTTGCCATTTTGCCTTTCCTTGAATTGCCCTTTTGCCTTACCTTGCCTTGACTTGCTATACCCTTTTTCCTTGCCTTGCCTTGTCATGCTTTGCCCTTTTGACTTGCTTTGCTTTGTCCTTTTGCCTTGCCTTGCTTTGCCATTTTGCCTTTCCTTGAATTGCCCTTTTGCCTTACCTTGCCTTGACTTGCTATACCCTTTTTCCTTGCCTTGCCTTGTCATGCTTTGCCCTTTTGACTTTCCTTGCTATACCCTTTTTCCTTGCCTTGCCTTGTCATGCTTTGCCCTTTTGACTTGCCTTGCTTTGCCCTTTTGCCTTGCCTTGCTTTGCCCTTTTGCCTTACCTTGCCTTGTCATGCTTTGCCCTTTTGCCTTGCCTTGCCTTGTCATGCTTTGCCCTTTTGACTTGCTTTGCTTTGCCCTTTTGCCTTGCCTTTCCTTGTTTTGCCGTTTTCAATTTCCTTGCATTGCCTTACTTTCATCTTTGCCTTGCCTTGACGTGTCTTCCTTATCCTTTCGCCTTGCCTTGCTTTGCTTTCCCCTTTTGCCTTGCCTTACCTTGCCTTGTTTTGCCCCTTTGCCCTGTCTTGCCTTGCCTTCCTTTCTCCTTTTGCCCTGATTTGCCTTGCCTTTCTTTTGACCTTTTGCCTTGCCTTGCCTTGCCATGCTTTGCTCTTTTTCCTTGCCTTGCTTTGCCCTTTTGTCTTGCCTTGCCTTGCCTTGCTTTGCCATTTTCCCTTGCCTTGCTTTTCCCTTTTGCCTTGCCTTTCCTTGCTTTGGCCTTTTTCCTGGCCTTGCCATGGTTTGTCCTTTTGACTTACCTTGCCTTGCCTTTCTTTGCCCTTTTGCCTGGCCTTGCATTGAGTTGCCCTTTTTCCTTGCCTTGCCATGCTTTGCCCTTTTGCCTTGCCTTGCTTTGCCATTTTGTCTTTCCTTGAATTGCCCTTTTGCCTTACCTTGCCTTGACTTGCTATACCCTTTTTCCTTGCCTTGCCTTTTCATGCTTTGCCCTTTTGACTTGCTTTGCTTTGCCATTTTGCCTTTCCTTGAATTGCCCTTTTGCCTTACCTTGCCTTGACTTGCTATACCCTTTTTCCTTGCCTTGCCTTGTCATGCTTTGCCATTTTGACTTGCTTTGCTTTGTCCTTTTGCCTTGCCTTGCTTTGCCATTTTGCCTTTCCTTGAATTGCCCTTTTGCCTTACCTTGCCTTGACTTGCTATACCCTTTTTCCTTGCCTTGCCTTTTCATGCTTTGTCCTTTTGCCTTGCCTTGCTTTGCCATTTTGCCTTTCCTTGAATTGCCCTTTTGCCTTAGCTTGCCTTGACTTGCTATACCCTTTTTCCTTGCCTTGCCTTGTCATGCTTTGCCCTTTTGACTTGCCTTGCTTTGCCCTTTTGCCTTGCCTTGCTTTGCCCTTTTGCCTTACCTTGCCTTGTCATGCTTTGCCCTTTTGCCTTGCCTTGCCTTGTCATGCTTTGCCCTTTTGACTTGCTTTGCTTTGCCCTTTTGCCTTGCCTTTCCTTGTTTTGCCGTTTTCAATTTCCTTGCATTGCCTTACTTTCATCTTTGCCTTGCCTTGACGTGTCTTCCTTATCCTTTCGCCTTGCCTTGCTTTGCTTTCCCCTTTTGCCTTGCCTTACCTTGCCTTGTTTTGCCTCTTTGCCCTGTCTTGCCTTGCCTTCCTTTCTCCTTTTGCCCAGATTTGCCTTGCCTTTCTTTTGACCTTTTGCCTTGCCTTGCCATGCTTTGCTCTTTTTCCTTGCCTTGCTTTGCCCTTTTGTCTTGCCTTGCCTTGCCTTGCTTTGCCATTTTCCCTTGCCTTGCTTTTCCCTTTTGCCTTGCCTTTCCTTGCTTTGGCCTTTTTCCTGGCCTTGCCATGGTTTGTCCTTTTGACTTACCTTGCCTTGCCTTTCTTTGCCCTTTTGCCTGGCCTTGCATTGAGTTGCCCTTTTTCCTTGCCTTGCCATGCTTTGCCCTTTTGCCTTGCCTTGCTTTGCCATTTTGTCTTTCCTTGAATTGCCCTTTTGCCTTACCTTGCCTTGACTTGCTATACCCTTTTTCCTTGCCTTGCCTTTTCATGCTTTGCCCTTTTTCCTTGCCTTGCTTTGCCATTTTGCCTTTCCTTGAATTGCCCTTTTGCCTTACCTTGCCTTGACTTGCTATACCCTTTTTCCTTGCCTTGCCTTGTCATGCTTTGCCCTTTTGCCTTGCCTTGCTTTGCCATTTTGTCTTTCCTTGAATTGCCCTTTTGTCTTACCTTGCCTTGACTTGCTATACCCTTTTTCCTTGCCTTGCCTTTTCATGCTTTGCCCTTTTGCCTTGCCTTGCTTTGCCATTTTGCCTTTCCTTGAATTGCCCTTTTGCCTTACCTTGCCTTGACTTGCTATACCCTTTTTCCTTGCCTTGCCTTGTCATGCTTTGCCCTTTTGACTTGCTTTGCTTTGTCCTTTTGCCTTGCCTTGCTTTGCCATTTTGCCTTTCCTTGAATTGCCCTTTTGCCTTACCTTGCCTTGACTTGCTATACCCTTTTTCCTTGCCTTGCCTTTTCATGCTTTGCCCTTTTGCCTTGCCTTGCTTTGCCATTTTGCCTTTCCTTGAATTGCCCTTTTGCCTTACCTTGCCTTGACTTGCTATACCCTTTTTCCTTGCCTTGCCTTGTCATGCTTTGCCCTTTTGCCTTGCCTTGCTTTGCCATTTTGTCTTTCCTTGAATTGCCCTTTTGCCTTACCTTGCCTTGACTTGCTATACCCTTTTTCCTTGCCTTGCCTTTTCATGCTTTGCCCTTTTGCCTTGCCTTGCTTTGCCATTTTGCCTTTCCTTGAATTGCCCTTTTGCCTTACCTTGCCTTGACTTGCTATACCCTTTTTCCTTGCCTTGCCTTGTCATGCTTTGCCCTTTTGACTTGCTTTGCTTTGTCCTTTTGCCTTGCCTTGCTTTGCCATTTTGCCTTTCCTTGAATTGCCCTTTTGCCTTACCTTGCCTTGACTTCCTATACCCTTTTTCCTTGCCTTGCCTTTTCATGCTTTGCCCTTTTGACTTGCTTTGCTTTGTCCTTTTGCCTTGCCTTGCTTTGCCATTTTGCCTTTCCTTGAATTGCCCTTTTGCCTTACCTTGCCTTGACTTGCTATACCCTTTTTCCTTGCCTTGCCTTGTCATGCTTTGCCCTTTTGACTTTCCTTGCTTTGCCCTTTTGCCTTGCTTTGCCTTGTTATGCTTTCCCTTTTGCCTTGTCTTGCTTTGCCATTTTGCTTTTCCTTGCATTGCCCTTTTGCCTTACCTTGCCTTGACATGCTTTGCCCTTTTGCCTTGCCTTGCCTTGTCATGCTTTGCCCTTTTGACTTGCTTTGCTTTGCCCTTTTGCCTTGCCTTTCCTTGTTTTGCCGTTTTCAATTTCCTTGCATTGCCTTACTTTCATCTTTGCCTTGCCTTGACGTGTCTTCCTTATCCTTTCGCCTTGCCTTGCTTTGCTTTCCCCTTTTGCCTTGCCTTACCTTGCCTTGTTTTGCCTCTTTGCCCTGTCTTGTCTTGCCTTCCTTTCTCCTTTTGCCCTGATTTGCCTTGCCTTTCTTTTGACCTTTTGCCTTGCCTTGCCTTGCCATGCTTTGCTCTTTTTCCTTGCCTTGCTTTGCCCTTTTGTCTTGCCTTGCCTTGCCTTGCTTTGCCATTTTCCCTTGCCTTGCTTTTCCCTTTTGCCTTGCCTTTCCTTGCTTTGGCCTTTTTCCTGGCCTTGCCATGGTTTGTCCTTTTGACTTACCTTGCCTTGCCTTTCTTTGCCCTTTTGCCTGGCCTTGCATTGAGTTGCCCTTTTTCCTTGCCTTGCCATGCTTTGCCCTTTTGCCTTGCCTTGCTTTGCCATTTTGTCTTTCCTTGAATTGCCCTTTTGCCTTACCTTGCCTTGACTTGCTATACCCTTTTTCCTTGCCTTGCCTTTTCATGCTTTGCCCTTTTGCCTTGCCTTGCTTTGCCATTTTGCCTTTCCTTGAATTGCCCTTTTGCCTTACCTTGCCTTGACTTGCTATACCCTTTTTCCTTGCCTTGCCTTGTCATGCTTTGCCCTTTTGCCTTGCCTTGCTTTGCCATTTTGTCTTTCCTTGAATTGCCCTTTTGCCTTACCTTGCCTTGACTTGCTATACCCTTTTTCCTTGCCTTGCCTTTTCATGCTTTGCCCTTTTGCCTTGCCTTGCTTTGCCATTTTGCCTTTCCTTGAATTGCCCTTTTGCCTTACCTTGCCTTGACTTGCTATACCCTTTTTCCTTGCCTTGCCTTGTCATGCTTTGCCCTTTTGACTTGCTTTGCTTTGTCCTTTTGCCTTGCCTTGCTTTGCCATTTTGCCTTTCCTTGAATTGCCCTTTTGCCTTACCTTGCCTTGACTTGCTATACCCTTTTTCCTTGCCTTGCCTTGTCATGCTTTGCCCTTTTGACTTGCTTTGCTTTGTCCTTTTGCCTTGCCTTGCTTTGCCATTTTGCCTTTCCTTGAATTGCCCTTTTGCCTTACCTTGCCTTGACTTGCTATACCCTTTTTCCTTGCCTTGCCTTGTCATGCTTTGCCCTTTTGACTTTCCTTGCTATACCCTTTTTCCTTGCCTTGCCTTGTCATGCTTTGCCCTTTTGACTTGCCTTGCTTTGCCCTTTTGCCTTGCCTTGCTTTGCCCTTTTGCCTTACCTTGCCTTGTCATGCTTTGCCCTTTTGCCTTGCCTTGCCTTGTCATGCTTTGCCCTTTTGACTTGCTTTGCTTTGCCCTTTTGCCTTGCCTTTCCTTGTTTTGCCGTTTTCAATTTCCTTGCATTGCCTTACTTTCATCTTTGCCTTGCCTTGACGTGTCTTCCTTATCCTTTCGCCTTGCCTTGCTTTGCTTTCCCCTTTTGCCTTGCCTTACCTTGCCTTGTTTTGCCCCTTTGCCCTGTCTTGCCTTGCCTTCCTTTCTCCTTTTGCCCTGATTTGCCTTGCCTTTCTTTTGACCTTTTGCCTTGCCTTGCCTTGCCATGCTTTGCTCTTTTTCCTTGCCTTGCTTTGCCCTTTTGTCTTGCCTTGCCTTGCCTTGCTTTGCCATTTTCCCTTGCCTTGCTTTTCCCTTTTGCCTTGCCTTTCCTTGCTTTGGCCTTTTTCCTGGCCTTGCCATGGTTTGTCCTTTTGACTTACCTTGCCTTGCCTTTCTTTGCCCTTTTGCCTGGCCTTGCATTGAGTTGCCCTTTTTCCTTGCCTTGCCATGCTTTGCCCTTTTGCCTTGCCTTGCTTTGCCATTTTGTCTTTCCTTGAATTGCCCTTTTGCCTTACCTTGCCTTGACTTGCTATACCCTTTTTCCTTGCCTTGCCTTTTCATGCTTTGCCCTTTTGACTTGCTTTGCTTTGCCATTTTGCCTTTCCTTGAATTGCCCTTTTGCCTTACCTTGCCTTGACTTGCTATACCCTTTTTCCTTGCCTTGCCTTTTCATGCTTTGCCCTTTTGCCTTGCCTTGCTTTGCCATTTTGCCTTTCCTTGAATTGCCCTTTTGCCTTACCTTGCCTTGACTTGCTATACCCTTTTTCCTTGCCTTGCCTTGTCATGCTTTGCCCTTTTGCCTTGCCTTGCTTTGCCATTTTGTCTTTCCTTGAATTGCCCTTTTGCCTTACCTTGCCTTGACTTGCTATACCCTTTTTCCTTGCCTTGCCTTGTCATGCTTTGCCATTTTGACTTGCTTTGCTTTGTCCTTTTGCCTTGCCTTGCTTTGCCATTTTGCCTTTCCTTGAATTGCCCTTTTGCCTTACCTTGCCTTGACTTGCTATACCCTTTTTCCTTGCCTTGCCTTGTCATGCTTTGCCCTTTTGACTTGCTTTGCTTTGTCCTTTTGCCTTGCCTTGCTTTGCCATTTTGCCTTTCCTTGAATTGCCCTTTTGCCTTACCTTGCCTTTACTTGCTATACCCTTTTTCCTTGCCTTGCCTTGTCATGCTTTGCCCTTTTGACTTTCCTTGCTTTGCCCTTTTGCCTTGCTTTGCCTTGTTATGCTTTCCCTTTTGCCTTGTCTTGCTTTGCCATTTTGCTTTTCCTTGCATTGCCCTTTTGCCTTACCTTGCCTTGACATGCTTTGCCCTTTTGCCTTGCCTTGCCTTGTCATGCTTTGCCCTTTTGACTTGCTTTGCTTTCCCCTTTTGCCTTGCCTTTCCTTGTTTTGCCGTTTTCAATTTCCTTGCATTGCCTTACTTTCATCTTTGCCTTGCCTTGACGTGTCTTCCTTATCCTTTCGCCTTGCCTTGCTTTGCTTTCCCCTTTTGCCTTGCCTTACCTTGCCTTGCTTTGCCTCTTTGCCTTGTCTTGCCTTGCCTTCCTTTCTCCTTTTGCCCTGATTTGCCTTGCCTTTCTTTTGACCTTTTGCCTTGCCTTGCCTTGCCATGCTTTGCTCTTTTTCCTTGCCTTGCTTTGCCCTTTTGTCTTGCCTTGCCTTGCCTTGCTTTGCCATTTTCCCTTGCCTTGCTTTTCCCTTTTGCCTTGCCTTTCCTTGCTTTGGCCTTTTTCCTGGCCTTGCCATGGTTTGTCCTTTTGACTTACCTTGCCTTGCCTTTCTTTGCCCTTTTGCCTGGCCTTGCATTGAGTTGCCCTTTTTCCTTGCCTTGTTATGCTTTGCCCTTTTGCCTTGCCTTGCTTTGCCATTTTGTCTTTCCTTGAATTGCCCTTTTGCCTTACCTTGCCTTGACTTGCTATACCCTTTTTCCTTGCCTTGCCTTTTCATGCTTTGTCCTTTTGCCTTGCCTTGCTTTGCCATTTTGCCTTTCCTTGAATTGCCCTTTTGCCTTAGCTTGCCTTGACTTGCTATACCCTTTTTCCTTGCCTTGCCTTGTCATGCTTTGCCCTTTTGACTTGCCTTGCTTTGCCCTTTTGCCTTGCCTTGCTTTGCCCTTTTGCCTTACCTTGCCTTGTCATGCTTTGCCCTTTTGCCTTGCCTTGCCTTGTCATGCTTTGCCCTTTTGACTTGCTTTGCTTTGCCCTTTTGCCTTGCCTTTCCTTGTTTTGCCGTTTTCAATTTCCTTGCATTGCCTTACTTTCATCTTTGCCTTGCCTTGACGTGTCTTCCTTATCCTTTCGCCTTGCCTTGCTTTGCTTTCCCCTTTTGCCTTGCCTTACCTTGCCTTGTTTTGCCTCTTTGCCCTGTCTTGCCTTGCCTTCCTTTCTCCTTTTGCCCAGATTTGCCTTGCCTTTCTTTTGACCTTTTGCCTTGCCTTGCCATGCTTTGCTCTTTTTCCTTGCCTTGCTTTGCCCTTTTGTCTTGCCTTGCCTTGCCTTGCTTTGCCATTTTCCCTTGCCTTGCTTTTCCCTTTTGCCTTGCCTTTCCTTGCTTTGGCCTTTTTCCTGGCCTTGCCATGGTTTGTCCTTTTGACTTACCTTGCCTTGCCTTTCTTTGCCCTTTTGCCTGGCCTTGCATTGAGTTGCCCTTTTTCCTTGCCTTGCCATGCTTTGCCCTTTTGCCTTGCCTTGCTTTGCCATTTTGTCTTTCCTTGAATTGCCCTTTTGCCTTACCTTGCCTTGACTTGCTATACCCTTTTTCCTTGCCTTGCCTTTTCATGCTTTGCCCTTTTTCCTTGCCTTGCTTTGCCATTTTGCCTTTCCTTGAATTGCCCTTTTGCCTTACCTTGCCTTGACTTGCTATACCCTTTTTCCTTGCCTTGCCTTGTCATGCTTTGCCCTTTTGCCTTGCCTTGCTTTGCCATTTTGTCTTTCCTTGAATTGCCCTTTTGTCTTACCTTGCCTTGACTTGCTATACCCTTTTTCCTTGCCTTGCCTTTTCATGCTTTGCCCTTTTGCCTTGCCTTGCTTTGCCATTTTGCCTTTCCTTGAATTGCCCTTTTGCCTTACCTTGCCTTGACTTGCTATACCCTTTTTCCTTGCCTTGCCTTGTCATGCTTTGCCCTTTTGACTTGCTTTGCTTTGTCCTTTTGCCTTGCCTTGCTTTGCCATTTTGCCTTTCCTTGAATTGCCCTTTTGCCTTACCTTGCCTTGACTTGCTATACCCTTTTTCCTTGCCTTGCCTTGTCATGCTTTGCCCTTTTGACTTGCTTTGCTTTGTCCTTTTGCCTTGCCTTGCTTTGCCATTTTGCCTTTCCTTGAATTGCCCTTTTGCCTTACCTTGCCTTGACTTGCTATACCCTTTTTCCTTGCCTTGCCTTGTCATGCTTTGCCCTTTTGACTTTCCTTGCTTTGCCCTTTTGCCTTGCTTTGCCTTGTTATGCTTTCCCTTTTGCCTTGTCTTGCTTTGCCATTTTGCTTTTCCTTGCATTGCCCTTTTGCCTTACCTTGCCTTGACATGCTTTGCCCTTTTGCCTTGCCTTGCCTTGTCATGCTTTGCCCTTTTGACTTGCTTTGCTTTCCCCTTTTGCCTTGCCTTTCCTTGTTTTGCCGTTTTCAATTTCCTTGCATTGCCTTACTTTCATCTTTGCCTTGCCTTGACGTGTCTTCCTTATCCTTTCGCCTTGCCTTGCTTTGCTTTCCCCTTTTGCCTTGCCTTACCTTGCCTTGCTTTGCCTCTTTGCCTTGTCTTGCCTTGCCTTCCTTTCTCCTTTTGCCCTGATTTGCCTTGCCTTTCTTTTGACCTTTTGCCTTGCCTTGCCTTGCCATGCTTTGCTCTTTTTCCTTGCCTTGCTTTGCCCTTTTGTCTTGCCTTGCCTTGCCTTGCTTTGCCATTTTCCCTTGCCTTGCTTTTCCCTTTTGCCTTGCCTTTCCTTGCTTTGGCCTTTTTCCTGGCCTTGCCATGGTTTGTCCTTTTGACTTACCTTGCCTTGCCTTTCTTTGCCCTTTTTCCTGGCCTTGCATTGAGTTGCCCTTTTTCCTTGCCTTGTTATGCTTTGCCCTTTTGCCTTGCCTTGCTTTGCCATTTTGTCTTTCCTTGAATTGCCCTTTTGCCTTACCTTGCCTTGACTTGCTATACCCTTTTTCCTTGCCTTGCCTTTTCATGCTTTGTCCTTTTGCCTTGCCTTGCTTTGCCATTTTGCCTTTCCTTGAATTGCCCTTTTGCCTTAGCTTGCCTTGACTTGCTATACCCTTTTTCCTTGCCTTGCCTTGTCATGCTTTGCCCTTTTGACTTGCCTTGCTTTGCCCTTTTGCCTTGCCTTGCTTTGCCCTTTTGCCTTACCTTGCCTTGTCATGCTTTGCCCTTTTGCCTTGCCTTGCCTTGTCATGCTTTGCCCTTTTGACTTGCTTTGCTTTGCCCTTTTGCCTTGCCTTTCCTTGTTTTGCCGTTTTCAATTTCCTTGCATTGCCTTACTTTCATCTTTGCCTTGCCTTGACGTGTCTTCCTTATCATTTCGCCTTGCCTTGCTTTGCTTTCCCCTTTTGCCTTGCCTTACCTTGCCTTGTTTTGCCTCTTTGCCCTGTCTTGCCTTGCCTTCCTTTCTCCTTTTGCCCAGATTTGCCTTGCCTTTCTTTTGACCTTTTGCCTTGCCTTGCCATGCTTTGCTCTTTTTCCTTGCCTTGCTTTGCCCTTTTGTCTTGCCTTGCCTTGCCTTGCTTTGCCATTTTCCCTTGCCTTGCTTTTCCCTTTTGCCTTGCCTTTCCTTGCTTTGGCCTTTTTCCTGGCCTTGCCATGGTTTGTCCTTTTGACTTACCTTGCCTTGCCTTTCTTTGCCCTTTTGCCTGGCCTTGCATTGAGTTGCCCTTTTTCCTTGCCTTGCCATGCTTTGCCCTTTTGCCTTGCCTTGCTTTGCCATTTTGTCTTTCCTTGAATTGCCCTTTTGCCTTACCTTGCCTTGACTTGCTATACCCTTTTTCCTTGCCTTGCCTTTTCATGCTTTGCCCTTTTGCCTTGCCTTGCTTTGCCATTTTGCCTTTCCTTGAATTGCCCTTTTGCCTTACCTTGCCTTGACTTGCTATACCCTTTTTCCTTGCCTTGCATTGTCATGCTTTGCCCTTTTGACTTGCCTTGCTTTGCCCTTTTGCCTTGCCTTGAATTGCCCTTTTGCCTTACCTTGCCTTGTCATGCTTTGCCCTTTTGCCTTGCCTTGCCTTGTCATGCTTTGCCCTTTTGACTTGCTTTGCTTTGCCCTTTTGCCTTGCCTTTCCTTGTTTTGCCGTTTTCAATTTCCTTGCATTGCCTTACTTTCATCTTTGCCTTGCCTTGACGTGTCTTCCTTATCCTTTCGCCTTGCCTTGCTTTGCTTTCCCCTTTTGCCTTGCCTTACCTTGCCTTGTTTTGCCTCTTTGCCCTGTCTTGCCTTGCCTTCCTTTCTCCTTTTGCCCTGATTTGCCTTGCCTTTCTTTTGACCTTTTGCCTTGCCTTGCCTTGCCATGCTTTGCTCTTTTTCCTTGCCTTGCTTTGCCCTTTTGTCTTGCCTTGCCTTGCCTTGCTTTGCCATTTTCCCTTGCCTTGCTTTTCCCTTTTGCCTTGCCTTTCCTTGCTTTGGCCTTTTTCCTGGCCTTGCCATGGTTTGTCCTTTTGACTTACCTTGCCTTGCCTTTCTTTGCCCTTTTGCCTGGCCTTGCATTGAGTTGCCCTTTTTCCTTGCCTTGCCATGCTTTGCCCTTTTGCCTTGCCTTGCTTTGCCATTTTGTCTTTCCTTGAATTGCCCTTTTGCCTTACCTTGCCTTGACTTGCTATACCCTTTTTCCTTGCCTTGCCTTTTCATGCTTTGCCCTTTTGACTTGCTTTGCTTTGCCATTTTGCCTTTCCTTGAATTGCCCTTTTGCCTTACCTTGCCTTGACTTGCTATACCCTTTTTCCTTGCCTTGCCTTTTCATGCTTTGCCCTTTTGCCTTGCCTTGCTTTGCCATTTTGCCTTTCCTTGAATTGCCCTTTTGCCTTACCTTGCCTTGACTTGCTATACCCTTTTCCTTGCCTTGCCTTGTCATGCTTTGCCCTTTTGCCTTGCCTTGCTTTGCCATTTTGTCTTTCCTTGAATTGCCCTTTTGCCTTACCTTGCCTTGACTTGCTATACCCTTTTTCCTTGCCTTGCCTTGTCATGCTTTGCCATTTTGACTTGCTTTGCTTTGTCCTTTTGCCTTGCCTTGCTTTGCCATTTTGCCTTTCCTTGAATTGCCCTTTTGCCTTACCTTGCCTTGACTTGCTATACCCTTTTTCCTTGCCTTGCCTTGTCATGCTTTGCCCTTTTGACTTGCTTTGCTTTGTCCTTTTGCCTTGCCTTGCTTTGCCATTTTGCCTTTCCTTGAATTGCCCTTTTGCCTTACCTTGCCTTGACTTGCTATACCCTTTTTCCTTGCCTTGCCTTGTCATGCTTTGCCCTTTTGACTTTCCTTGCTTTGCCCTTTTGCCTTGCTTTGCCTTGTTATGCTTTCCCTTTTGCCTTGTCTTGCTTTGCCATTTTGCTTTTCCTTGCATTGCCCTTTTGCCTTACCTTGCCTTGACATGCTTTGCCCTTTTGCCTTGCCTTGCCTTGTCATGCTTTGCCCTTTTGACTTGCTTTGCTTTGCCCTTTTGCCTTGCCTTTCCTTGTTTTGCCGTTTTCAATTTCCTTGCATTGCCTTACTTTCATCTTTGCCTTGCCTTGACGTGTCTTCCTTATCCTTTCGCCTTGCCTTGCTTTGCTTTCCCCTTTTGCCTTGCCTTACCTTGCCTTGCTTTGCCTCTTTGCCTTGTCTTGCCTTGCCTTCCTTTCTCCTTTTGCCCTGATTTGCCTTGCCTTTCTTTTGACCTTTTGCCTTGCCTTGCCTTGCCATGCTTTGCTCTTTTTCCTTGCCTTGCTTTGCCCTTTTGTCTTGCCTTGCCTTGCCTTGCTTTGCCATTTTCCCTTGCCTTGCTTTTCCCTTTTGCCTTGCCTTTCCTTGCTTTGGCCTTTTTCCTGGCCTTGCCATGGTTTGTCCTTTTGACTTACCTTGCCTTGCCTTTCTTTGCCCTTTTGCCTGGCCTTGCATTGAGTTGCCCTTTTTCCTTGCCTTGTTATGCTTTGCCCTTTTGCCTTGCCTTGCTTTGCCATTTTGTCTTTCCTTGAATTGCCCTTTTGCCTTACCTTGCCTTGACTTGCTATACCCTTTTTCCTTGCCTTGCCTTTTCATGCTTTGTCCTTTTGCCTTGCATTGCTTTGCCATTTTGCCTTTCCTTGAATTGCCCTTTTGCCTTAGCTTGCCTTGACTTGCTATACCCTTTTTCCTTGCCTTGCCTTGTCATGCTTTGCCCTTTTGACTTGCCTTGCTTTGCCCTTTTGCCTTGCCTTGCTTTGCCCTTTTGCCTTACCTTGCCTTGTCATGCTTTGCCCTTTTGCCTTGCCTTGCCTTGTCATGCTTTGCCCTTTTGACTTGCTTTGCTTTGCCCTTTTGCCTTGCCTTTCCTTGTTTTGCCGTTTTCAATTTCCTTGCATTGCCTTACTTTCATCTTTGCCTTGCCTTGACGTGTCTTCCTTATCCTTTCGCCTTGCCTTGCTTTGCTTTCCCCTTTTGCCTTGCCTTACCTTGCCTTGTTTTGCCTCTTTGCCCTGTCTTGCCTTGCCTTCCTTTCTCCTTTTGCCCAGATTTGCCTTGCCTTTCTTTTGACCTTTTGCCTTGCCTTGCCATGCTTTGCTCTTTTTCCTTGCCTTGCTTTGCCCTTTTGTCTTGCCTTGCCTTGCCTTGCTTTGCCATTTTCCCTTGCCTTGCTTTTCCCTTTTGCCTTGCCTTTCCTTGCTTTGGCCTTTTTCCTGGCCTTGCCATGGTTTGTCCTTTTGACTTACCTTGCCTTGCCTTTCTTTGCCCTTTTGCCTGGCCTTGCATTGAGTTGCCCTTTTTCCTTGCCTTGCCATGCTTTGCCCTTTTGCCTTGCCTTGCTTTGCCATTTTGTCTTTCCTTGAATTGCCCTTTTGCCTTACCTTGCCTTGACTTGCTATACCCTTTTTCCTTGCCTTGCCTTTTCATGCTTTGCCCTTTTTCCTTGCCTTGCTTTGCCATTTTGCCTTTCCTTGAATTGCCCTTTTGCCTTACCTTGCCTTGACTTGCTATACCCTTTTTCCTTGCCTTGCCTTGTCATGCTTTGCCCTTTTGCCTTGCCTTGCTTTGCCATTTTGTCTTTCCTTGAATTGCCCTTTTGTCTTACCTTGCCTTGACTTGCTATACCCTTTTTCCTTGCCTTGCCTTTTCATGCTTTGCCCTTTTGCCTTGCCTTGCTTTGCCATTTTGCCTTTCCTTGAATTGCCCTTTTGCCTTACCTTGCCTTGACTTGCTATACCCTTTTTCCTTGCCTTGCCTTGTCATGCTTTGCCCTTTTGACTTGCTTTGCTTTGTCCTTTTGCCTTGCCTTGCTTTGCCATTTTGCCTTTCCTTGAATTGCCCTTTTGCCTTACCTTGCCTTGACTTGCTATACCCTTTTTCCTTGCCTTGCCTTTTCATGCTTTGCCCTTTTGCCTTGCCTTGCTTTGCCATTTTGCCTTTCCTTGAATTGCCCTTTTGCCTTACCTTGCCTTGACTTGCTATACCCTTTTTCCTTGCCTTGCCTTGTCATGCTTTGCCCTTTTGCCTTGCCTTGCTTTGCCATTTTGTCTTTCCTTGAATTGCCCTTTTGCCTTACCTTGCCTTGACTTGCTATACCCTTTTTCCTTGCCTTGCCTTTTCATGCTTTGCCCTTTTGCCTTGCCTTGCTTTGCCATTTTGCCTTTCCTTGAATTGCCCTTTTGCCTTACCTTGCCTTGACTTGCTATACCCTTTTTCCTTGCCTTGCCTTGTCATGCTTTGCCCTTTTGACTTGCTTTGCTTTGTCCTTTTGCCTTGCCTTGCTTTGCCATTTTGCCTTTCCTTGAATTGCCCTTTTGCCTTACCTTGCCTTGACTTCCTATACCCTTTTTCCTTGCCTTGCCTTTTCATGCTTTGCCCTTTTGACTTGCTTTGCTTTGTCCTTTTGCCTTGCCTTGCTTTGCCATTTTGCCTTTCCTTGAATTGCCCTTTTGCCTTACCTTGCCTTGACTTGCTATACCCTTTTTCCTTGCCTTGCCTTGTCATGCTTTGCCCTTTTGACTTTCCTTGCTTTGCCCTTTTGCCTTGCTTTGCCTTGTTATGCTTTCCCTTTTGCCTTGTCTTGCTTTGCCATTTTGCTTTTCCTTGCATTGCCCTTTTGCCTTACCTTGCCTTGACATGCTTTGCCCTTTTGCCTTGCCTTGCCTTGTCATGCTTTGCCCTTTTGACTTGCTTTGCTTTGCCCTTTTGCCTTGCCTTTCCTTGTTTTGCCGTTTTCAATTTCCTTGCATTGCCTTACTTTCATCTTTGCCTTGCCTTGACGTGTCTTCCTTATCCTTTCGCCTTGCCTTGCTTTGCTTTCCCCTTTTGCCTTGCCTTACCTTGCCTTGTTTTGCCTCTTTGCCCTGTCTTGTCTTGCCTTCCTTTCTCCTTTTGCCCTGATTTGCCTTGCCTTTCTTTTGACCTTTTGCCTTGCCTTGCCTTGCCATGCTTTGCTCTTTTTCCTTGCCTTGCTTTGCCCTTTTGTCTTGCCTTGCCTTGCCTTGCTTTGCCATTTTCCCTTGCCTTGCTTTTCCCTTTTGCCTTGCCTTTCCTTGCTTTGGCCTTTTTCCTGGCCTTGCCATGGTTTGTCCTTTTGACTTACCTTGCCTTGCCTTTCTTTGCCCTTTTGCCTGGCCTTGCATTGAGTTGCCCTTTTTCCTTGCCTTGCCATGCTTTGCCCTTTTGCCTTGCCTTGCTTTGCCATTTTGTCTTTCCTTGAATTGCCCTTTTGCCTTACCTTGCCTTGACTTGCTATACCCTTTTTCCTTGCCTTGCCTTTTCATGCTTTGCCCTTTTGCCTTGCCTTGCTTTGCCATTTTGCCTTTCCTTGAATTGCCCTTTTGCCTTACCTTGCCTTGACTTGCTATACCCTTTTTCCTTGCCTTGCCTTGTCATGCTTTGCCCTTTTGCCTTGCCTTGCTTTGCCATTTTGTCTTTCCTTGAATTGCCCTTTTGCCTTACCTTGCCTTGACTTGCTATACCCTTTTTCCTTGCCTTGCCTTTTCATGCTTTGCCCTTTTGCCTTGCCTTGCTTTGCCATTTTGCCTTTCCTTGAATTGCCCTTTTGCCTTACCTTGCCTTGACTTGCTATACCCTTTTTCCTTGCCTTGCCTTGTCATGCTTTGCCCTTTTGACTTGCTTTGCTTTGTCCTTTTGCCTTGCCTTGCTTTGCCATTTTGCCTTTCCTTGAATTGCCCTTTTGCCTTACCTTGCCTTGACTTGCTATACCCTTTTTCCTTGCCTTGCCTTGTCATGCTTTGCCCTTTTGACTTGCTTTGCTTTGTCCTTTTGCCTTGCCTTGCTTTGCCATTTTGCCTTTCCTTGAATTGCCCTTTTGCCTTACCTTGCCTTGACTTGCTATACCCTTTTTCCTTGCCTTGCCTTGTCATGCTTTGCCCTTTTGACTTTCCTTGCTATACCCTTTTTCCTTGCCTTGCCTTGTCATGCTTTGCCCTTTTGACTTGCCTTGCTTTGCCCTTTTGCCTTGCCTTGCTTTGCCCTTTTGCCTTACCTTGCCTTGTCATGCTTTGCCCTTTTGCCTTGCCTTGCCTTGTCATGCTTTGCCCTTTTGACTTGCTTTGCTTTGCCCTTTTGCCTTGCCTTTCCTTGTTTTGCCGTTTTCAATTTCCTTGCATTGCCTTACTTTCATCTTTGCCTTGCCTTGACGTGTCTTCCTTATCCTTTCGCCTTGCCTTGCTTTGCTTTCCCCTTTTGCCTTGCCTTACCTTGCCTTGTTTTGCCCCTTTGCCCTGTCTTGCCTTGCCTTCCTTTCTCCTTTTGCCCTGATTTGCCTTGCCTTTCTTTTGACCTTTTGCCTTGCCTTGCCTTGCCATGCTTTGCTCTTTTTCCTTGCCTTGCTTTGCCCTTTTGTCTTGCCTTGCCTTGCCTTGCTTTGCCATTTTCCCTTGCCTTGCTTTTGCCTTTTGCCTTGCCTTTCCTTGCTTTGGCCTTTTTCCTGGCCTTGCCATGGTTTGTCCTTTTGACTTACCTTGCCTTGCCTTTCTTTGCCCTTTTGCCTAGCCTTGCATTGAGTTGCCCTTTTTCCTTGCCTTGCCATGCTTTGCCCTTTTGCCTTGCCTTGCTTTGCCATTTTGTCTTTCCTTGAATTGCCCTTTTGCCTTACCTTGCCTTGACTTGCTATACCCTTTTTCCTTGCCTTGCCTTTTCATGCTTTGCCCTTTTGACTTGCTTTGCTTTGCCATTTTGCCTTTCCTTGAATTGCCCTTTTGCCTTACCTTGCCTTGACTTGCTATACCCTTTTTCCTTGCCTTGCCTTTTCATGCTTTGCCCTTTTGCCTTGCCTTGCTTTGCCATTTTGCCTTTCCTTGAATTGCCCTTTTGCCTTACCTTGCCTTGACTTGCTATACCCTTTTTCCTTGCCTTGCCTTGTCATGCTTTGCCCTTTTGCCTTGCCTTGCTTTGCCATTTTGTCTTTCCTTGAATTGCCCTTTTGCCTTACCTTGCCTTGACTTGCTATACCCTTTTTCCTTGCCTTGCCTTGTCATGCTTTGCCATTTTGACTTGCTTTGCTTTGTCCTTTTGCCTTGCCTTGCTTTGCCATTTTGCCTTTCCTTGAATTGCCCTTTTGCCTTACCTTGCCTTGACTTGCTATACCCTTTTTCCTTGCCTTGCCTTGTCATGCTTTGCCCTTTTGACTTGCTTTGCTTTGTCCTTTTGCCTTGCCTTGCTTTGCCATTTTGCCTTTCCTTGAATTGCCCTTTTGCCTTACCTTGCCTTTACTTGCTATACCCTTTTTCCTTGCCTTGCCTTGTCATGCTTTGCCCTTTTGACTTTCCTTGCTTTGCCCTTTTGCCTTGCTTTGCCTTGTTATGCTTTCCCTTTTGCCTTGTCTTGCTTTGCCATTTTGCTTTTCCTTGCATTGCCCTTTTGCCTTACCTTGCCTTGACATGCTTTGCCCTTTTGCCTTGCCTTGCCTTGTCATGCTTTGCCCTTTTGACTTGCTTTGCTTTCCCCTTTTGCCTTGCCTTTCCTTGTTTTGCCGTTTTCAATTTCCTTGCATTGCCTTACTTTCATCTTTGCCTTGCCTTGACGTGTCTTCCTTATCCTTTCGCCTTGCCTTGCTTTGCTTTCCCCTTTTGCCTTGCCTTACCTTGCCTTGCTTTGCCTCTTTGCCTTGTCTTGCCTTGCCTTCCTTTCTCCTTTTGCCCTGATTTGCCTTGCCTTTCTTTTGACCTTTTGCCTTGCCTTGCCTTGCCATGCTTTGCTCTTTTTCCTTGCCTTGCTTTGCCCTTTTGTCTTGCCTTGCCTTGCCTTGCTTTGCCATTTTCCCTTGCCTTGCTTTTCCCTTTTGCCTTGCCTTTCCTTGCTTTGGCCTTTTTCCTGGCCTTGCCATGGTTTGTCCTTTTGACTTACCTTGCCTTGCCTTTCTTTGCCCTTTTGCCTGGCCTTGCATTGAGTTGCCCTTTTTCCTTGCCTTGTTATGCTTTGCCCTTTTGCCTTGCCTTGCTTTGCCATTTTGTCTTTCCTTGAATTGCCCTTTTGCCTTACCTTGCCTTGACTTGCTATACCCTTTTTCCTTGCCTTGCCTTTTCATGCTTTGTCCTTTTGCCTTGCCTTGCTTTGCCATTTTGCCTTTCCTTGAATTGCCCTTTTGCCTTAGCTTGCCTTGACTTGCTATACCCTTTTTCCTTGCCTTGCCTTGTCATGCTTTGCCCTTTTGACTTGCCTTGCTTTGCCCTTTTGCCTTGCCTTGCTTTGCCCTTTTGCCTTACCTTGCCTTGTCATGCTTTGCCCTTTTGCCTTGCCTTGCCTTGTCATGCTTTGCCCTTTTGACTTGCTTTGCTTTGCCCTTTTGCCTTGCCTTTCCTTGTTTTGCCGTTTTCAATTTCCTTGCATTGCCTTACTTTCATCTTTGCCTTGCCTTGACGTGTCTTCCTTATCCTTTCGCCTTGCCTTGCTTTGCTTTCCCCTTTTGCCTTGCCTTACCTTGCCTTGTTTTGCCTCTTTGCCCTGTCTTGCCTTGCCTTCCTTTCTCCTTTTGCCCAGATTTGCCTTGCCTTTCTTTTGACCTTTTGCCTTGCCTTGCCATGCTTTGCTCTTTTTCCTTGCCTTGCTTTGCCCTTTTGTCTTGCCTTGCCTTGCCTTGCTTTGCCATTTTCCCTTGCCTTGCTTTTCCCTTTTGCCTTGCCTTTCCTTGCTTTGGCCTTTTTCCTGGCCTTGCCATGGTTTGTCCTTTTGACTTACCTTGCCTTGCCTTTCTTTGCCCTTTTGCCTGGCCTTGCATTGAGTTGCCCTTTTTCCTTGCCTTGCCATGCTTTGCCCTTTTGCCTTGCCTTGCTTTGCCATTTTGTCTTTCCTTGAATTGCCCTTTTGCCTTACCTTGCCTTGACTTGCTATACCCTTTTTCCTTGCCTTGCCTTTTCATGCTTTGCCCTTTTTCCTTGCCTTGCTTTGCCATTTTGCCTTTCCTTGAATTGCCCTTTTGCCTTACCTTGCCTTGACTTGCTATACCCTTTTTCCTTGCCTTGCCTTGTCATGCTTTGCCCTTTTGCCTTGCCTTGCTTTGCCATTTTGTCTTTCCTTGAATTGCCCTTTTGTCTTACCTTGCCTTGACTTGCTATACCCTTTTTCCTTGCCTTGCCTTTTCATGCTTTGCCCTTTTGCCTTGCCTTGCTTTGCCATTTTGCCTTTCCTTGAATTGCCCTTTTGCCTTACCTTGCCTTGACTTGCTATACCCTTTTTCCTTGCCTTGCCTTGTCATGCTTTGCCCTTTTGACTTGCTTTGCTTTGTCCTTTTGCCTTGCCTTGCTTTGCCATTTTGCCTTTCCTTGAATTGCCCTTTTGCCTTACCTTGCCTTGACTTGCTATACCCTTTTTCCTTGCCTTGCCTTGTCATGCTTTGCCCTTTTGACTTGCTTTGCTTTGTCCTTTTGCCTTGCCTTGCTTTGCCATTTTGCCTTTCCTTGAATTGCCCTTTTGCCTTACCTTGCCTTGACTTGCTATACCCTTTTTCCTTGCCTTGCCTTGTCATGCTTTGCCCTTTTGACTTTCCTTGCTTTGCCCTTTTGCCTTGCTTTGCCTTGTTATGCTTTCCCTTTTGCCTTGTCTTGCTTTGCCATTTTGCTTTTCCTTGCATTGCCCTTTTGCCTTACCTTGCCTTGACATGCTTTGCCCTTTTGCCTTGCCTTGCCTTGTCATGCTTTGCCCTTTTGACTTGCTTTGCTTTCCCCTTTTGCCTTGCCTTTCCTTGTTTTGCCGTTTTCAATTTCCTTGCATTGCCTTACTTTCATCTTTGCCTTGCCTTGACGTGTCTTCCTTATCCTTTCGCCTTGCCTTGCTTTGCTTTCCCCTTTTGCCTTGCCTTACCTTGCCTTGCTTTGCCTCTTTGCCTTGTCTTGCCTTGCCTTCCTTTCTCCTTTTGCCCTGATTTGCCTTGCCTTTCTTTTGACCTTTTGCCTTGCCTTGCCTTGCCATGCTTTGCTCTTTTTCCTTGCCTTGCTTTGCCCTTTTGTCTTGCCTTGCCTTGCCTTGCTTTGCCATTTTCCCTTGCCTTGCTTTTCCCTTTTGCCTTGCCTTTCCTTGCTTTGGCCTTTTTCCTGGCCTTGCCATGGTTTGTCCTTTTGACTTACCTTGCCTTGCCTTTCTTTGCCCTTTTTCCTGGCCTTGCATTGAGTTGCCCTTTTTCCTTGCCTTGTTATGCTTTGCCCTTTTGCCTTGCCTTGCTTTGCCATTTTGTCTTTCCTTGAATTGCCCTTTTGCCTTACCTTGCCTTGACTTGCTATACCCTTTTTCCTTGCCTTGCCTTTTCATGCTTTGTCCTTTTGCCTTGCCTTGCTTTGCCATTTTGCCTTTCCTTGAATTGCCCTTTTGCCTTAGCTTGCCTTGACTTGCTATACCCTTTTTCCTTGCCTTGCCTTGTCATGCTTTGCCCTTTTGACTTGCCTTGCTTTGCCCTTTTGCCTTGCCTTGCTTTGCCCTTTTGCCTTACCTTGCCTTGTCATGCTTTGCCCTTTTGCCTTGCCTTGCCTTGTCATGCTTTGCCCTTTTGACTTGCTTTGCTTTGCCCTTTTGCCTTGCCTTTCCTTGTTTTGCCGTTTTCAATTTCCTTGCATTGCCTTACTTTCATCTTTGCCTTGCCTTGACGTGTCTTCCTTATCCTTTCGCCTTGCCTTGCTTTGCTTTCCCCTTTTGCCTTGCCTTACCTTGCCTTGTTTTGCCTCTTTGCCCTGTCTTGCCTTGCCTTCCTTTCTCCTTTTGCCCAGATTTGCCTTGCCTTTCTTTTGACCTTTTGCCTTGCCTTGCCATGCTTTGCTCTTTTTCCTTGCCTTGCTTTGCCCTTTTGTCTTGCCTTGCCTTGCCTTGCTTTGCCATTTTCCCTTGCCTTGCTTTTCCCTTTTGCCTTGCCTTTCCTTGCTTTGGCCTTTTTCCTGGCCTTGCCATGGTTTGTCCTTTTGACTTACCTTGCCTTGCCTTTCTTTGCCCTTTTGCCTGGCCTTGCATTGAGTTGCCCTTTTTCCTTGCCTTGCCATGCTTTGCCCTTTTGCCTTGCCTTGCTTTGCCATTTTGTCTTTCCTTGAATTGCCCTTTTGCCTTACCTTGCCTTGACTTGCTATACCCTTTTTCCTTGCCTTGCCTTTTCATGCTTTGCCCTTTTGCCTTGCCTTGCTTTGCCATTTTGCCTTTCCTTGAATTGCCCTTTTGCCTTACGTTGCCTTGACTTGCTATACCCTTTTTCCTTGCCTTGCATTGTCATGCTTTGCCCTTTTGACTTGCCTTGCTTTGCCCTTTTGCCTTGCCTTGAATTGCCCTTTTGCCTTACCTTGCCTTGTCATGCTTTGCCCTTTTGCCTTGCCTTGCCTTGTCATGCTTTGCCCTTTTGACTTGCTTTGCTTTGCCCTTTTGCCTTGCCTTTCCTTGTTTTGCCGTTTTCAATTTCCTTGCATTGCCTTACTTTCATCTTTGCCTTGCCTTGACGTGTCTTCCTTATCCTTTCGCCTTGCCTTGCTTTGCTTTCCCCTTTTGCCTTGCCTTACCTTGCCTTGTTTTGCCTCTTTGCCCTGTCTTGCCTTGCCTTCCTTTCTCCTTTTGCCCTGATTTGCCTTGCCTTTCTTTTGACCTTTTGCCTTGCCTTGCCTTGCCATGCTTTGCTCTTTTTCCTTGCCTTGCTTTGCCCTTTTGTCTTGCCTTGCCTTGCCTTGCTTTGCCATTTTCCCTTGCCTTGCTTTTCCCTTTTGCCTTGCCTTTCCTTGCTTTGGCCTTTTTCCTGGCCTTGCCATGGTTTGTCCTTTTGACTTACCTTGCCTTGCCTTTCTTTGCCCTTTTGCCTGGCCTTGCATTGAGTTGCCCTTTTTCCTTGCCTTGCCATGCTTTGCCCTTTTGCCTTGCCTTGCTTTGCCATTTTGTCTTTCCTTGAATTGCCCTTTTGCCTTACCTTGCCTTGACTTGCTATACCCTTTTTCCTTGCCTTGCCTTTTCATGCTTTGCCCTTTTGACTTGCTTTGCTTTGCCATTTTGCCTTTCCTTGAATTGCCCTTTTGCCTTACCTTGCCTTGACTTGCTATACCCTTTTTCCTTGCCTTGCCTTTTCATGCTTTGCCCTTTTGCCTTGCCTTGCTTTGCCATTTTGCCTTTCCTTGAATTGCCCTTTTGCCTTACCTTGCCTTGACTTGCTATACCCTTTTTCCTTGCCTTGCCTTGTCATGCTTTGCCCTTTTGCCTTGCCTTGCTTTGCCATTTTGTCTTTCCTTGAATTGCCCTTTTGCCTTACCTTGCCTTGACTTGCTATACCCTTTTTCCTTGCCTTGCCTTGTCATGCTTTGCCATTTTGACTTGCTTTGCTTTGTCCTTTTGCCTTGCCTTGCTTTGCCATTTTGCCTTTCCTTGAATTGCCCTTTTGCCTTACCTTGCCTTGACTTGCTATACCCTTTTTCCTTGCCTTGCCTTGTCATGCTTTGCCCTTTTGACTTGCTTTGCTTTGTCCTTTTGCCTTGCCTTGCTTTGCCATTTTGCCTTTCCTTGAATTGCCCTTTTGCCTTACCTTGCCTTGACTTGCTATACCCTTTTTCCTTGCCTTGCCTTGTCATGCTTTGCCCTTTTGACTTTCCTTGCTTTGCCCTTTTGCCTTGCTTTGCCTTGTTATGCTTTCCCTTTTGCCTTGTCTTGCTTTGCCATTTTGCTTTTCCTTGCATTGCCCTTTTGCCTTACCTTGCCTTGACATGCTTTGCCCTTTTGCCTTGCCTTGCCTTGTCATGCTTTGCCCTTTTGACTTGCTTTGCTTTGCCCTTTTGCCTTGCCTTTCCTTGTTTTGCCGTTTTCAATTTCCTTGCATTGCCTTACTTTCATCTTTGCCTTGCCTTGACGTGTCTTCCTTATCCTTTCGCCTTGCCTTGCTTTGCTTTCCCCTTTTGCCTTGCCTTACCTTGCCTTGCTTTGCCTCTTTGCCTTGTCTTGCCTTGCCTTCCTTTCTCCTTTTGCCCTGATTTGCCTTGCCTTTCTTTTGACCTTTTGCCTTGCCTTGCCTTGCCATGCTTTGCTCTTTTTCCTTGCCTTGCTTTGCCCTTTTGTCTTGCCTTGCCTTGCCTTGCTTTGCCATTTTCCCTTGCCTTGCTTTTCCCTTTTGCCTTGCCTTTCCTTGCTTTGGCCTTTTTCCTGGCCGTGCCATGGTTTGTCCTTTTGACTTTCCTTGCCTTGCCTTTCTTTGCCCTTTTGCCTGGCCTTGCATTGAGTTGCCCTTTTTCCTTGCCTTGTTATGCTTTGCCCTTTTGCCTTGCCTTGCTTTGCCATTTTGTCTTTCCTTGAATTGCCCTTTTGCCTTACCTTGCCTTGACTTGCTATACCCTTTTTCCTTGCCTTGCCTTTTCATGCTTTGTCCTTTTGCCTTGCCTTGCTTTGCCATTTTGCCTTTCCTTGAATTGCCCTTTTGCCTTAGCTTGCCTTGACTTGCTATACCCTTTTTCCTTGCCTTGCCTTGTCATGCTTTGCCCTTTTGACTTGCCTTGCTTTGCCCTTTTGCCTTGCCTTGCTTTGCCCTTTTGCCTTACCTTGCCTTGTCATGCTTTGCCCTTTTGCCTTGCCTTGCCTTGTCATGCTTTGCCCTTTTGACTTGCTTTGCTTTGCCCTTTTGCCTTGCCTTTCCTTGTTTTGCCGTTTTCAATTTCCTTGCATTGCCTTACTTTCATCTTTGCCTTGCCTTGACGTGTCTTCCTTATCCTTTCGCCTTGCCTTGCTTTGCTTTCCCCTTTTGCCTTGCCTTACCTTGCCTTGTTTTGCCTCTTTGCCCTGTCTTGCCTTGCCTTCCTTTCTCCTTTTGCCCAGATTTGCCTTGCCTTTCTTTTGACCTTTTGCCTTGCCTTGCCATGCTTTGCTCTTTTTCCTTGCCTTGCTTTGCCCTTTTGTCTTGCCTTGCCTTGCCTTGCTTTGCCATTTTCCCTTGCCTTGCTTTTCCCTTTTGCCTTGCCTTTCCTTGCTTTGGCCTTTTTCCTGGCCTTGCCATGGTTTGTCCTTTTGACTTACCTTGCCTTGCCTTTCTTTGCCCTTTTGCCTGGCCTTGCATTGAGTTGCCCTTTTTCCTTGCCTTGCCATGCTTTGCCCTTTTGCCTTGCCTTGCTTTGCCATTTTGTCTTTCCTTGAATTGCCCTTTTGCCTTACCTTGCCTTGACTTGCTATACCCTTTTTCCTTGCCTTGCCTTTTCATGCTTTGCCCTTTTTCCTTGCCTTGCTTTGCCATTTTGCCTTTCCTTGAATTGCCCTTTTGCCTTACCTTGCCTTGACTTGCTATACCTTTTTTCCTTGCCTTGCCTTGTCATGCTTTGCCCTTTTGCCTTGCCTTGCTTTGCCATTTTGTCTTTCCTTGAATTGCCCTTTTGTCTTACCTTGCCTTGACTTGCTATACCCTTTTTCCTTGCCTTGCCTTTTCATGCTTTGCCCTTTTGCCTTGCCTTGCTTTGCCATTTTGCCTTTCCTTGAATTGCCCTTTTGCCTTACCTTGCCTTGACTTGTTATACCCTTTTTCCTTGCCTTGCCTTGTCATGCTTTGCCCTTTTGACTTGCTTTGCTTTGTCCTTTTGCCTTGCCTTGCTTTGCCATTTTGCCTTTCCTTGAATTGCCCTTTTGCCTTACCTTGCCTTGACTTGCTATACCCTTTTTCCTTGCCTTGCCTTGTCATGCTTTGCCCTTTTGACTTGCTTTGCTTTGTCCTTTTGCCTTGCCTTGCTTTGCCATTTTGCCTTTCCTTGAATTGCCCTTTTGCCTTACCTTGCCTTGACTTGCTATACCCTTTTTCCTTGCCTTGCCTTGTCATGCTTTGCCCTTTTGACTTTCCTTGCTTTGCCCTTTTGCCTTGCTTTGCCTTGTTATGCTTTCCCTTTTGCCTTGTCTTGCTTTGCCATTTTGATTTTCCTTGCATTGCTCTTTTGCCTTACCTTGCCTTGACATGCTTTGCCCTTTTGCCTTGCCTTGCCTTGTCATGCTTTGCCCTTTTGACTTGCTTTGCTTTGCCCTTTTGCCTTGCCTTTCCTTGTTTTGCCGTTTTCAATTTCCTTGCATTGCCTTACTTTCATCTTTGCCTTGCCTTGACGTGTCTTCCTTATCCTTTCGCCTTGCCTTGCTTTGCTTTCCCCTTTTGCCTTGCCTTACCTTGCCTTGCTTTGCCTCTTTGCCTTGTCTTGCCTTGCCTTCCTTTCTCCTTTTGCCCTGATTTGCCTTGCCTTTCTTTTGACCTTTTGCCTTGCCTTGCCTTGCCATGCTTTGCTCTTTTTCCTTGCCTTGCTTTGCCCTTTTGTCTTGCCTTGCCTTGCCTTACTTTGCCATTTTCCCTTGCCTTGCTTTTCCCTTTTGCCTTGCCTTTCCTTGCTTTGGCCTTTTTCCTGGCCTTGCCATGGTTTGTCCTTTTGACTTACCTTGCCTTGCCTTTCTTTGCCCTTTTGCCTGGCCTTGCATTGAGTTGCCCTTTTTCCTTGCCTTGTTATGCTTTGCCCTTTTGCCTTGCCTTGCTTTGCCATTTTGTCTTTCCTTGAATTGCCCTTTTGCCTTACCTTGCCTTGACTTGCTATACCCTTTTTCCTTGCCTTGCCTTTTCATGCTTTGCCCTTTTGCCTTGCCTTGCTTTGCCATTTTGCCTTTCCTTGAATTGCCCTTTTGCCTTACCTTGCCTTGACTTGCTATACCCTTTTTCCTTGCCTTGCATTGTCATGCTTTGCCCTTTTGACTTGCCTTGCTTTGCCCTTTTGCCTTGCCTTGAATTGCCCTTTTGCCTTACCTTGCCTTGTCATGCTTTGCCCTTTTGCCTTGCCTTGCCTTGTCATGCTTTGCCCTTTTGACTTGCTTTGCTTTGCCCTTTTGCCTTGCCTTTCCTTGTTTTGCCGTTTTCAATTTCCTTGCATTGCCTTACTTTCATCTTTGCCTTGCCTTGACGTGTCTTCCTTATCCTTTCGCCTTGCCTTGCTTTGCTTTCCCCTTTTGCCTTGCCTTACCTTGCCTTGTTTTGCCTCTTTGCCCTGTCTTGCATTGCCTTCCTTTCTCCTTTTGCCCTGATTTGCCTTGCCTTTCTTTTGACCTTTTGCCTTGCCTTGCCTTGCCATGCTTTGCTCTTTTTCCTTGCCTTGCTTTGCCCTTTTGTCTTGCCTTGCCTTGCTTTGCCATTTTCCCTTGCCTTGCTTTTCCCTTTTGCCTTGCCTTTCCTTGCTTTGGCCTTTTTCCTGGCCTTGCCATGGTTTGTCCTTTTGACTTACCTTGCCTTGCCTTTCTTTGCCCTTTTGCCTGGCCTTGCATTGAGTTGCCCTTTTTCCTTGCCTTGCCATGCTTTGCCCTTTTGCCTTGCCTTGCTTTGCCATTTTGTCTTTCCTTGAATTGCCCTTTTGCCTTACCTTGCCTTGACTTGCTATACCCTTTTTCCTTGCCTTGCCTTTTCATGCTTTGCCCTTTTGACTTGCTTTGCTTTGCCATTTTGCCTTTCCTTGAATTGCCCTTTTGCCTTACCTTGCCTTGACTTGCTATACCCTTTTTCCTTGCCTTGCCTTTTCATGCTTTGCCCTTTTGCCTTGCCTTGCTTTGCCATTTTGCCTTTCCTTGAATTGCCCTTTTGCCTTACCTTGCCTTGACTTGCTATACCCTTTTTCCTTGCCTTGCCTTGTCATGCTTTGCCCTTTTGCCTTGCCTTGCTTTGCCATTTTGTCTTTCCTTGAATTGCCCTTTTGCCTTACCTTGCCTTGACTTGCTATACCCTTTTTCCTTGCCTTGCCTTGTCATGCTTTGCCATTTTGACTTGCTTTGCTTTGTCCTTTTGCCTTGCCTTGCTTTGCCATTTTGCCTTTCCTTGAATTGCCCTTTTGCCTTACCTTGCCTTGACTTGCTATACCCTTTTTCCTTGCCTTGCCTTGTCATGCTTTGCCCTTTTGACTTGCTTTGCTTTGTCCTTTTGCCTTGCCTTGCTTTGCCATTTTGCCTTTCCTTGAATTGCCCTTTTGCCTTACCTTGCCTTGACTTGCTATACCCTTTTTCCTTGCCTTGCCTTGTCATGCTTTGCCCTTTTGACTTTCCTTGCTTTGCCCTTTTGCCTTGCTTTGCCTTGTTATGCTTTCCCTTTTGCCTTGTCTTGCTTTGCCATTTTGCTTTTCCTTGCATTGCCCTTTTGCCTTACCTTGCCTTGACATGCTTTGCCCTTTTGCCTTGCCTTGCCTTGTCATGCTTTGCCCTTTTGACTTGCTTTGCTTTCCCCTTTTGCCTTGCCTTTCCTTGTTTTGCCGTTTTCAATTTCCTTGCATTGCCTTACTTTCATCTTTGCCTTGCCTTGACGTGTCTTCCTTATCCTTTCGCCTTGCCTTGCTTTGCTTTCCCCTTTTGCCTTGCCTTACCTTGCCTTGCTTTGCCTCTTTGCCTTGTCTTGCCTTGCCTTCCTTTCTCCTTTTGCCCTGATTTGCCTTGCCTTTCTTTTGACCTTTTGCCTTGCCTTGCCTTGCCATGCTTTGCTCTTTTTCCTTGCCTTGCTTTGCCCTTTTGTCTTGCCTTGCCTTGCCTTGCTTTGCCATTTTCCCTTGCCTTGCTTTTCCCTTTTGCCTTGCCTTTCCTTGCTTTGGCCTTTTTCCTGGCCTTGCCATGGTTTGTCCTTTTGACTTACCTTGCCTTGCCTTTCTTTGCCCTTTTGCCTGGCCTTGCATTGAGTTGCCCTTTTTCCTTGCCTTGTTATGCTTTGCCCTTTTGCCTTGCCTTGCTTTGCCATTTTGTCTTTCCTTGAATTGCCCTTTTGCCTTACCTTGCCTTGACTTGCTATACCCTTTTTCCTTGCCTTGCCTTTTCATGCTTTGTCCTTTTGCCTTGCCTTGCTTTGCCATTTTGCCTTTCCTTGAATTGCCCTTTTGCCTTAGCTTGCCTTGACTTGCTATACCCTTTTTCCTTGCCTTGCCTTGTCATGCTTTGCCCTTTTGACTTGCCTTGCTTTGCCCTTTTGCCTTGCCTTGCTTTGCCCTTTTGCCTTACCTTGCCTTGTCATGCTTTGCCCTTTTGCCTTGCCTTGCCTTGTCATGCTTTGCCCTTTTGACTTGCTTTGCTTTGCCCTTTTGCCTTGCCTTTCCTTGTTTTGCCGTTTTCAATTTCCTTGCATTGCCTTACTTTCATCTTTGCCTTGCCTTGACGTGTCTTCCTTATCCTTTCGCCTTGCCTTGCTTTGCTTTCCCCTTTTGCCTTGCCTTACCTTGCCTTGTTTTGCCTCTTTGCCCTGTCTTGCCTTGCCTTCCTTTCTCCTTTTGCCCAGATTTGCCTTGCCTTTCTTTTGACCTTTTGCCTTGCCTTGCCATGCTTTGCTCTTTTTCCTTGCCTTGCTTTGCCCTTTTGTCTTGCCTTGCCTTGCCTTGCTTTGCCATTTTCCCTTGCCTTGCTTTTCCCTTTTGCCTTGCCTTTCCTTGCTTTGGCCTTTTTCCTGGCCTTGCCATGGTTTGTCCTTTTGACTTACCTTGCCTTGCCTTTCTTTGCCCTTTTGCCTGGCCTTGCATTGAGTTGCCCTTTTTCCTTGCCTTGCCATGCTTTGCCCTTTTGCCTTGCCTTGCTTTGCCATTTTGTCTTTCCTTGAATTGCCCTTTTGCCTTACCTTGCCTTGACTTGCTATACCCTTTTTCCTTGCCTTGCCTTTTCATGCTTTGCCCTTTTTCCTTGCCTTGCTTTGCCATTTTGCCTTTCCTTGAATTGCCCTTTTGCCTTACCTTGCCTTGACTTGCTATACCCTTTTTCCTTGCCTTGCCTTGTCATGCTTTGCCCTTTTGCCTTGCCTTGCTTTGCCATTTTGTCTTTCCTTGAATTGCCCTTTTGTCTTACCTTGCCTTGACTTGCTATACCCTTTTTCCTTGCCTTGCCTTTTCATGCTTTGCCCTTTTGCCTTGCCTTGCTTTGCCATTTTGCCTTTCCTTGAATTGCCCTTTTGCCTTACCTTGCCTTGACTTGCTATACCCTTTTTCCTTGCCTTGCCTTGTCATGCTTTGCCCTTTTGACTTGATTTGCTTTGTCCTTTTGCCTTGCCTTGCTTTGCCATTTTGCCTTTCCTTGAATTGCCCTTTTGCCTTACCTTGCCTTGACTTGCTATACCCTTTTTCCTTGCCTTGCCTTGTCATGCTTTGCCCTTTTGACTTGCTTTGCTTTGTCCTTTTGCCTTGCCTTGCTTTGCCATTTTGCCTTTCCTTGAATTGCCCTTTTGCCTTACCTTGCCTTGACTTGCTATACCCTTTTTCCTTGCCTTGCCTTGTCATGCTTTGCCCTTTTGACTTTCCTTGCTTTGCCCTTTTGCCTTGCTTTGCCTTGTTATGCTTTCCCTTTTGCCTTGTCTTGCTTTGCCATTTTGATTTTCCTTGCATTGCTCTTTTGCCTTACCTTGCCTTGACATGCTTTGCCCTTTTGCCTTGCCTTGCCTTGTCATGCTTTGCCCTTTTGACTTGCTTTGCTTTGCCCTTTTGCCTTGCCTTTCCTTGTTTTGCCGTTTTCAATTTCCTTGCATTGCCTTACTTTCATCTTTGCCTTGCCTTGACGTGTCTTCCTTATCCTTTCGCCTTGCCTTGCTTTGCTTTCCCCTTTTGCCTTGCCTTACCTTGCCTTGCTTTGCCTCTTTGCCTTGTCTTGCCTTGCCTTCCTTTCTCCTTTTGCCCTGATTTGCCTTGCCTTTCTTTTGACCTTTTGCCTTGCCTTGCCTTGCCATGCTTTGCTCTTTTTCCTTGCCTTGCTTTGCCCTTTTGTCTTGCCTTGCCTTGCCTTACTTTGCCATTTTCCCTTGCCTTGCTTTTCCCTTTTGCCTTGCCTTTCCTTGCTTTGGCCTTTTTCCTGGCCTTGCCATGGTTTGTCCTTTTGACTTACCTTGCCTTGCCTTTCTTTGCCCTTTTGCCTGGCCTTGCATTGAGTTGCCCTTTTTCCTTGCCTTGTTATGCTTTGCCCTTTTGCCTTGCCTTGCTTTGCCATTTTGTCTTTCCTTGAATTGCCCTTTTGCCTTACCTTGCCTTGACTTGCTATACCCTTTTTCCTTGCCTTGCCTTTTCATGCTTTGTCCTTTTGCCTTGCCTTGCTTTGCCATTTTGCCTTTCCTTGAATTGCCCTTTTGCCTTAGCTTGCCTTGACTTGCTATACCCTTTTTCCTTGCCTTGCCTTGTCATGCTTTGCCCTTTTGACTTGCCTTGCTTTGCCCTTTTGCCTTGCCTTGCTTTGCCCTTTTGCCTTACCTTGCCTTGTCATGCTTTGCCCTTTTGCCTTGCCTTGCCTTGTCATGCTTTGCCCTTTTGACTTGCTTTGCTTTGCCCTTTTGCCTTGCCTTTCCTTGTTTTGCCGTTTTCAATTTCCTTGCATTGCATTACTTTCATCTTTGCCTTGCCTTGACGTGTCTTCCTTATCCTTTCGCCTTGCCTTGCTTTGCTTTCCCCTTTTGCCTTGCCTTACCTTGCCTTGTTTTGCCTCTTTGCCCTGTCTTGCCTTGCCTTCCTTTCTCCTTTTGCCCAGATTTGCCTTGCCTTTCTTTTGACCTTTTGCCTTGCCTTGCCATGCTTTGCTCTTTTTCCTTGCCTTGCTTTGCCCTTTTGTCTTGCCTTGCCTTGCCTTGCTTTGCCATTTTCCCTTGCCTTGCTTTTCCCTTTTGCCTTGCCTTTCCTTGCTTTGGCCTTTTTCCTGGCCTTGCCATGGTTTGTCCTTTTGACTTACCTTGCCTTGCCTTTCTTTGCCCTTTTGCCTGGCCTTGCATTGAGTTGCCCTTTTTCCTTGCCTTGCCATGCTTTGCCCTTTTGCCTTGCCTTGCTTTGCCATTTTGTCTTTCCTTGAATTGCCCTTTTGCCTTACCTTGCCTTGACTTGCTATACCCTTTTTCCTTGCCTTGCCTTTTCATGCTTTGCCCTTTTTCCTTGCCTTGCTTTGCCATTTTGCCTTTCCTTGAATTGCCCTTTTGCCTTACCTTGCCTTGACTTGCTATACCCTTTTTCCTTGCCTTGCCTTGTCATGCTTTGCCCTTTTGCCTTGCCTTGCTTTGCCATTTTGTCTTTCCTTGAATTGCCCTTTTGTCTTACCTTGCCTTGACTTGCTATACCCTTTTTCCTTGCCTTGCCTTTTCATGCTTTGCCCTTTTGCCTTGCCTTGCTTTGCCATTTTGCCTTTCCTTGAATTGCCCTTTTGCCTTACCTTGCCTTGACTTGCTATACCCTTTTTCCTTGCCTTGCCTTGTCATGCTTTGCCCTTTTGACTTGATTTGCTTTGTCCTTTTGCCTTGCCTTGCTTTGCCATTTTGCCTTTCCTTGAATTGCCCTTTTGCCTTACCTTGCCTTGACTTGCTATACCCTTTTTCCTTGCCTTGCCTTGTCATGCTTTGCCCTTTTGACTTGCTTTGCTTTGTCCTTTTGCCTTGCCTTGCTTTGCCATTTTGCCTTTCCTTGAATTGCCCTTTTGCCTTACCTTGCCTTGACTTGCTATACCCTTTTTCCTTGCCTTGCCTTGTCATGCTTTGCCCTTTTGACTTTCCTTGCTTTGCCCTTTTGCCTTGCTTTGCCTTGTTATGCTTTCCCTTTTGCCTTGTCTTGCTTTGCCATTTTGATTTTCCTTGCATTGCTCTTTTGCCTTACCTTGCCTTGACATGCTTTGCCCTTTTGCCTTGCCTTGCCTTGTCATGCTTTGCCCTTTTGACTTGCTTTGCTTTCCCCTTTTGCCTTGCCTTTCCTTGTTTTGCCGTTTTCAATTTCCTTGCATTGCCTTACTTTCATCTTTGCCTTGCCTTGACGTGTCTTCCTTATCCTTTCGCCTTGCCTTGCTTTGCTTTCCCCTTTTGCCTTGCCTTACCTTGCCTTGCTTTGCCTCTTTGCCTTGTCTTGCCTTGCCTTCCTTTCTCCTTTTGCCCTGATTTGCCTTGCCTTTCTTTTGACCTTTTGCCTTGCCTTGCCTTGCCATGCTTTGCTCTTTTTCCTTGCCTTGCTTTGCCCTTTTGTCTTGCCTTGCCTTGCCTTACTTTGCCATTTTCCCTTGCCTTGCTTTTCCCTTTTGCCTTGCCTTTCCTTGCTTTGGCCTTTTTCCTGGCCTTGCCATGGTTTGTCCTTTTGACTTACCTTGCCTTGCCTTTCTTTGCCCTTTTGCCTGGCCTTGCATTGAGTTGCCCTTTTTCCTTGCCTTGTTATGCTTTGCCCTTTTGCCTTGCCTTGCTTTGCCATTTTGTCTTTCCTTGAATTGCCCTTTTGCCTTACCTTGCCTTGACTTGCTATACCCTTTTTCCTTGCCTTGCCTTTTCATGCTTTGTCCTTTTGCCTTGCCTTGCTTTGCCATTTTGCCTTTCCTTGAATTGCCCTTTTGCCTTAGCTTGCCTTGACTTGCTATACCCTTTTTCCTTGCCTTGCCTTGTCATGCTTTGCCCTTTTGACTTGCCTTGCTTTGCCCTTTTGCCTTGCCTTGCTTTGCCCTTTTGCCTTACCTTGCCTTGTCATGCTTTGCCCTTTTGCCTTGCCTTGCCTTGTCATGCTTTGCCCTTTTGACTTGCTTTGCTTTGCCCTTTTGCCTTGCCTTTCCTTGTTTTGCCGTTTTCAATTTCCTTGCATTGCCTTACTTTCATCTTTGCCTTGCCTTGACGTGTCTTCCTTATCCTTTCGCCTTGCCTTGCTTTGCTTTCCCCTTTTGCCTTGCCTTACCTTGCCTTGTTTTGCCTCTTTGCCCTGTCTTGCCTTGCCTTCCTTTCTCCTTTTGCCCAGATTTGCCTTGCCTTTCTTTTGACCTTTTGCCTTGCCTTGCCATGCTTTGCTCTTTTTCCTTGCCTTGCTTTGCCCTTTTGTCTTGCCTTGCCTTGCCTTGCTTTGCCATTTTCCCTTGCCTTGCTTTTCCCTTTTGCCTTGCCTTTCCTTGCTTTGGCCTTTTTCCTGGCCTTGCCATGGTTTGTCCTTTTGACTTACCTTGCCTTGCCTTTCTTTGCCCTTTTGCCTGGCCTTGCATTGAGTTGCCCTTTTTCCTTGCCTTGCCATGCTTTGCCCTTTTGCCTTGCCTTGCTTTGCCATTTTGTCTTTCCTTGAATTGCCCTTTTGCCTTACCTTGCCTTGACTTGCTATACCCTTTTTCCTTGCCTTGCCTTTTCATGCTTTGCCCTTTTTCCTTGCCTTGCTTTGCCATTTTGCCTTTCCTTGAATTGCCCTTTTGCCTTACCTTGCCTTGACTTGCTATACCCTTTTTCCTTGCCTTGCCTTGTCATGCTTTGCCCTTTTGCCTTGCCTTGCTTTGCCATTTTGTCTTTCCTTGAATTGCCCTTTTGTCTTACCTTGCCTTGACTTGCTATACCCTTTTTCCTTGCCTTGCCTTTTCATGCTTTGCCCTTTTGCCTTGCCTTGCTTTGCCATTTTGCCTTTCCTTGAATTGCCCTTTTGCCTTACCTTGCCTTGACTTGCTATACCCTTTTTCCTTGCCTTGCCTTGTCATGCTTTGCCCTTTTGACTTGCCTTGCTTTGCCATTTTGCCTTGCCTTGCTTTGCCCTTTTGCCTTACCTTGCCTTGTCATGCTTTGCCCTTTTGCCTTGCCTTGCCTTGTCATGCTTTGCCCTTTTGACTTGCTTTGCTTTGCCCTTTTGCCTTGCCTTTCCTTGTTTTGCCGTTTTCAATTTCCTTGCATTGCCTTACTTTCATCTTTGCCTTGCCTTGACGTGTCTTCCTTATCCTTTCGCCTTGCCTTGCTTTGCTTTCCCCTTTTGCCTTGCCTTACCTTGCCTTGTTTTGCCTCTTTGCCCTGTCTTGCCTTGCCTTCCTTTCTCCTTTTGCCCAGATTTGCCTTGCCTTTCTTTTGACCTTTTGCCTTGCCTTGCCATGCTTTGCTCTTTTTCCTTGCCTTGCTTTGCCCTTTTGTCTTGCCTTGCCTTGCCTTGCTTTGCCATTTTCCCTTGCCTTGCTTTTCCCTTTTGCCTTGCCTTTCCTTGCTTTGGCCTTTTTCCTGGCCTTGCCATGGTTTGTCCTTTTGACTTACCTTGCCTTGCCTTTCTTTGCCCTTTTGCCTGGCCTTGCATTGAGTTGCCCTTTTTCCTTGCCTTGCCATGCTTTGCCCTTTTGCCTTGCCTTGCTTTGCCATTTTGTCTTTCCTTGAATTGCCCTTTTGCCTTACCTTGCCTTGACTTGCTATACCCTTTTTCCTTGCCTTGCCTTTTCATGCTTTGCCCTTTTTCCTTGCCTTGCTTTGCCATTTTGCCTTTCCTTGAATTGCCCTTTTGCCTTACCTTGCCTTGACTTGCTATACCCTTTTTCCTTGCCTTGCCTTGTCATGCTTTGCCCTTTTGCCTTGCCTTGCTTTGCCATTTTGTCTTTCCTTGAATTGCCCTTTTGTCTTACCTTGCCTTGACTTGCTATACCCTTTTTCCTTGCCTTGCCTTTTCATGCTTTGCCCTTTTGCCTTGCCTTGCTTTGCCATTTTGCCTTTCCTTGAATTGCCCTTTTGCCTTACCTTGCCTTGACTTGCTATACCCTTTTTCCTTGCCTTGCCTTGTCATGCTTTGCCCTTTTGACTTGCTTTGCTTTGTCCTTTTGCCTTGCCTTGCTTTGCCATTTTGCCTTTCCTTGAATTGCCCTTTTGCCTTACCTTGCCTTGACTTGCTATACCCTTTTTCCTTGCCTTGCCTTGTCATGCTTTGCCCTTTTGACTTGCTTTGCTTTGTCCTTTTGCCTTGCCTTGCTTTGCCATTTTGCCTTTCCTTGAATTGCCCTTTTGCCTTACCTTGCCTTGACTTGCTATACCCTTTTTCCTTGCCTTGCCTTGTCATGCTTTGCCCTTTTGACTTTCCTTGTTTGCCCTTTTGCCTTGCTTTGCCTTGTTATGCTTTCCCTTTTGCCTTGTCTTGCTTTGCCATTTTGCTTTTCCTTGCATTGCCCTTTTGCCTTACCTTGCCTTGACATGCTTTGCCCTTTTGCCTTGCCTTGCCTTGTCATGCTTTGCCCTTTTGACTTGCTTTGCTTTCCCCTTTTGCCTTGCCTTTCCTTGTTTTGCCGTTTTCAATTTCCTTGCATTGCCTTACTTTCATCTTTGCCTTGCATTGACGTGTCTTCCTTATCCTTTCGCCTTGCCTTGCTTTGCTTTCCCCTTTTGCCTTGCCTTACCTTGCCTTGCTTTGCCTCTTTGCCCTGTCTTGCCTTGCCTTCCTTTCTCCTTTTGCCCTGATTTGCCTTGCCTTTCTTTTGACCTTTTGCCTTGCCTTGCCTTGCCATGCTTTGCTCTTTTTCCTTGCCTTGCTTTGCCCTTTTGTCTTGCCTTGCCTTGCCTTGCTTTGCCATTTTCCCTTGCCTTGCTTTTCCCTTTTGCCTTGCCTTTCCTTGCTTTGGCCTTTTTCCTGGCCTTGCCATGGTTTGTCCTTTTGACTTACCTTGCCTTGCCTTTCTTTGCCCTTTTGCCTGGCCTTGCATTGAGTTGCCCTTTTTCCTTGCCTTGCCATGCTTTGCCCTTTTGCCTTGCCTTGCTTTGCCATTTTGTCTTTCCTTGAATTGCCCTTTTGCCTTACCTTGCCTTGACTTGCTATACCCTTTTTCCTTGCCTTGCCTTTTCATGCTTTGCCCTTTTTCCTTGCCTTGCTTTGCCATTTTGCCTTTCCTTGAATTGCCCTTTTGCCTTACCTTGCCTTGACTTGCTATACCCTTTTTCCTTGCCTTGCCTTGTCATGCTTTGCCCTTTTGCCTTGCCTTGCTTTGCCATTTTGTCTTTCCTTGAATTGCCCTTTTGTCTTACCTTGCCTTGACTTGCTATACCCTTTTTCCTTGCCTTGCCTTTTCATGCTTTGCCCTTTTGCCTTGCCTTGCTTTGCCATTTTGCCTTTCCTTGAATTGCCCTTTTGCCTTACCTTGCCTTGACTTGCTATACCCTTTTTCCTTGCCTTGCCTTGTCATGCTTTGCCCTTTTGACTTGCCTTGCTTTGCCCTTTTGCCTTGCCTTGCTTTGCCCTTTTGCCTTACCTTGCCTTGTCATGCTTTGCCCTTTTGCCTTGCCTTGCCTTGTCATGCTTTGCCCTTTTGACTTGCTTTGCTTTGCCCTTTTGCCTTGCCTTTCCTTGTTTTGCCGTTTTCAATTTCCTTGCATTGCCTTACTTTCATCTTTCCCTTGCCTTGACGTGTCTTCCTTATCCTTTCGCCTTGCCTTGCTTTGCTTTCCCCTTTTGCCTTGCCTTACCTTGCCTTGTTTTGCCTCTTTGCCCTGTCTTGCCTTGCCTTCCTTTCTCCTTTTGCCCTGATTTGCCTTGCCTTTCTTTTGACCTTTTGCCTTGCCTTGCCTTGCCATGCTTTGCTCTTTTTCCTTGCCTTGCTTTGCCCTTTTGTCTTGCCTTGCCTTGCCTTGCTTTGCCATTTTCCCTTGCCTTGCTTTTCCCTTTTGCCTTGCCTTTCCTTGCTTTGGCCTTTTTCCTGGCCTTGCCATGGTTTGTCCTTTTGACTTACCTTGCCTTGCCTTTCTTTGCCCTTTTGCCTGGCCTTGCATTGAGTTGCCCTTTTTCCTTGCCTTGCCATGCTTTGCCCTTTTGCCTTGCCTTGCTTTGCCATTTTGTCTTTCCTTGAATTGCCTTTTTGCCTTACCTTGCCTTGACTTGCTATACCCTTTTTCCTTGCCTTGCCTTTTCATGCTTTGCCCTTTTGCCTTGCCTTGCTTTGCCATTTTGCCTTTCCTTGAATTGCCCTTTTGCCTTACCTTGCCTTGACTTGCTATACCCTTTTTCCTTGCCTTGCCTTGTCATGCTTTGCCCTTTTGCCTTGCCTTGCTTTGCTATTTTGTCTTTCCTTGAATTGCCCTTTTGCCTTACCTTGCCTTGACTTGCTATACCCTTTTTCCTTGCCTTGCCTTTTCATGCTTTGCCCTTTTGCCTTGCCTTGCTTTGCCATTTTGCCTTTCCTTGAATTGCCCTTTTGCCTTACCTTGCCTTGACTTGCTGTACCCTTTTTCCTTGCCTTGCCTTGTCATGCTTTGCCCTTTTGACTTGCTTTGCTTTGTCCTTTTGCCTTGCCTTGCTTTGCCATTTTGCCTTTCCTTGAATTGCCCTTTTGCCTTACCTTGCCTTGACTTGCTATACCCTTTTTCCTTGCCTTGCCTTGTCATGCTTTGCCCTTTTGACTTGCTTTGCTTTGTCCTTTTGCCTTGCCTTGCTTTGCCATTTTGCCTTTCCTTGAATTGCCCTTTTGCCTTACCTTGCCTTGACTTGCTATACCCTTTTTCCTTGCCTTGCCTTGTCATGCTTTGCCCTTTTGACTTTCCTTGCTTTGCCCTTTTGCCTTGCTTTGCCTTGTTATGCTTTCCCTTTTGCCTTGTCTTGCTTTGCCATTTTGCTTTTCCTTGCATTGCCCTTTTGCCTTACCTTGCCTTGACATGCTTTGCCCTTTTGCCTTGCCTTGCCTTGTCATGCTTTGCCCTTTTGACTTGCTTTGCTTTGCCCTTTTGCCTTGCCTTTCCTTGTTTTGCCGTTTTCAATTTCCTTGCATTGCCTTACTTTCATCTTTGCCTTGCCTTGACGTGTCTTCCTTATCCTTTCGCCTTGCCTTGCTTTGCTTTCCCCTTTTGCCTTGCCTTACCTTGCCTTGCTTTGCCTCTTTGCCTTGTCTTGCCTTGCCTTCCTTTCTCCTTTTGCCCTGATTTGCCTTGCCTTTCTTTTGACCTTTTGCCTTGCCTTGCCTTGCCATGCTTTGCTCTTTTTCCTTGCCTTGCTTTGCCCTTTTGTCTTGCCTTGCCTTGCCTTGCTTTGCCATTTTCCCTTGCCTTGCTTTCCCCTTTTGCCTTGCCTTTCCTTGCTTTGGCCTTTTTCCTGGCCTTGCCATGGTTTGTCCTTTTGACTTACCTTGCCTTGCCTTTCTTTGCCCTTTTGCCTGGCCTTGCATTGAGTTGCCCTTTTTCCTTGCCTTGTTATGCTTTGCCCTTTTGCCTTGCCTTGCTTTGCCATTTTGTCTTTCCTTGAATTGCCCTTTTGCCTTACTTTGCCTTGACTTGCTATACCCTTTTTCCTTGCCTTGCCTTGTCATGCTTTGCCCTTTTGCCTTGCCTTGCTTTGCCATTTTGTCTTTCCTTGAATTGCCCTTTTGCCTTACCTTGCCTTGACTTGCTATACCCTTTTTCCTTGCCTTGCCTTTTCATGCTTTGCCCTTTTGCCTTGCCTTGCTTTGCCATTTTGCCTTTCCTTGAATTGCCCTTTTGCCTTACCTTGCCTTGACTTGCTATACCCTTTTTCCTTGCCTTGCCTTGTCATGCTTTGCCCTTTTGACTTGCCTTGCTTTGCCCTTTTGCCTTGCCTTGCTTTGCCCTTTTGCCTTACCTTGCCTTGTCATGCTTTGCCCTTTTGCCTTGCCTTGCCTTGTCATGCTTTGCCCTTTTGACTTGCTTTGCTTTGCCCTTTTGCCTTGCCTTTCCTTGTTTTGCCGTTTTCAATTTCCTTGCATTGCCTTACTTTCATCTTTCCCTTGCCTTGACGTGTCTTCCTTATCCTTTCGCCTTGCCTTGCTTTGCTTTCCCCTTTTGCCTTGCCTTACCTTGCCTTGTTTTGCCTCTTTGCCCTGTCTTGCCTTGCCTTCCTTTCTCCTTTTGCCCAGATTTGCCTTGCCTTTCTTTTGACCTTTTGCCTTGCCTTGCCATGCTTTGCTCTTTTTCCTTGCCTTGCTTTGCCCTTTTGTCTTGCCTTGCCTTGCCTTGCTTTGCCATTTTCCCTTGCCTTGCTTTTCCCTTTTGCCTTGCCTTTCCTTGCTTTGGCCTTTTTCCTGGCCTTGCCATGGTTTGTCCTTTTGACTTACCTTGCCTTGCCTTTCTTTGCCCTTTTGCCTGGCCTTGCATTGAGTTGCCCTTTTTCCTTGCCTTGCCATGCTTTGCCCTTTTGCCTTGCCTTGCTTTGCCATTTTGTCTTTCCTTGAATTGCCCTTTTGCCTTACCTTGCCTTGACTTGCTATACCCTTTTTCCTTGCCTTGCCTTTTCATGCTTTGCCCTTTTTCCTTGCCTTGCTTTGCCATTTTGCCTTTCCTTGAATTGCCCTTTTGCCTTACCTTGCCTTGACTTGCTATACCCTTTTTCCTTGCCTTGCCTTGTCATGCTTTGCCCTTTTGCCTTGCCTTGCTTTGCCATTTTGTCTTTCCTTGAATTGCCCTTTTGTCTTACCTTGCCTTGACTTGCTATACCCTTTTTCCTTGCCTTGCCTTTTCATGCTTTGCCCTTTTGCCTTGCCTTGCTTTGCCATTTTGCCTTTCCTTGAATTGCCCTTTTGCCTTACCTTGCCTTGACTTGCTATACCCTTTTTCCTTGCCTTGCCTTGTCATGCTTTGCCCTTTTGACTTGCCTTGCTTTGCCCTTTTGCCTTGCCTTGCTTTGCCCTTTTGCCTTACCTTGCCTTGTCATGCTTTGCCCTTTTGCCTTGCCTTGCCTTGTCATGCTTTGCCCTTTTGACTTGCTTTGCTTTGCCCTTTTGCCTTGCCTTTCCTTGTTTTGCCGTTTTCAATTTCCTTGCATTGCCTTACTTTCATCTTTCCCTTGCCTTGACGTGTCTTCCTTATCCTTTCGCCTTGCCTTGCTTTGCTTTCCCCTTTTGCCTTGCCTTACCTTGCCTTGTTTTGCCTCTTTGCCCTGTCTTGCCTTGCCTTCCTTTCTCCTTTTGCCCTGATTTGCCTTGCCTTTCTTTTGACCTTTTGCCTTGCCTTGCCTTGCCATGCTTTGCTCTTTTTCCTTGCCTTGCTTTGCCCTTTTGTCTTGCCTTGCCTTGCCTTGCTTTGCCATTTTCCCTTGCCTTGCTTTTCCCTTTTGCCTTGCCTTTCCTTGCTTTGGCCTTTTTCCTGGCCTTGCCATGGTTTGTCCTTTTGACTTACCTTGCCTTGCCTTTCTTTGCCCTTTTGCCTGGCCTTGCATTGAGTTGCCCTTTTTCCTTGCCTTGCCATGCTTTGCCCTTTTGCCTTGCCTTGCTTTGCCATTTTGTCTTTCCTTGAATTGCCCTTTTGCCTTACCTTGCCTTGACTTGCTATACCCTTTTTCCTTGCCTTGCCTTGTCATGCTTTGCCCTTTTGCCTTGCCTTGCTTTGCTATTTTGTCTTTCCTTGAATTGCCCTTTTGCCTTACCTTGCCTTGACTTGCTATACCCTTTTTCCTTGCCTTGCCTTTTCATGCTTTGCCCTTTTGCCTTGCCTTGCTTTGCCATTTTGCCTTTCCTTGAATTGCCCTTTTGCCTTACCTTGCCTTGACTTCCTATACCCTTTTTCCTTGCCTTGCCTTGTCATGCTTTGCCCTTTTGCCTTGCCTTGCTTTGCTATTTTGTCTTTCCTTGAATTGCCCTTTTGCCTTACCTTGCCTTGACTTGCTCTACCCTTTTTCCTTGCCTTGCCTTTTCATGCTTTGCCCTTTTGCCTTGCCTTGCTTTGCCATTTTGCCTTTCCTTGAATTGCCCTTTTGCCTTACCTTGCCTTGACTTGCTATACCCTTTTTCCTTGCCTTGCCTTGTCATGCTTTGCCCTTTTGACTTGCTTTGCTTTGTCCTTTTGCCTTGCCTTGCTTTGCCATTTTGCCTTTCTTTGAATTGCCCTTTTGCCTTACCTTGCCTTGACTTCCTATACCCTTTTTCCTTGCATTGCCTTGTCATGCTTTGCCCTTTTGACTTGCTTTGCTTTGTCCTTTTGCCTTGCCTTGCTTTGCCATTTTGCCTTTCCTTGAATTGCCCTTTTGCCTTACCTTGCCTTGACTTGCTATACCCTTTTTCCTTGCCTTGCCTTGTCATGCTTTGCCCTTTTGACTTTCCTTGCTTTGCCCTTTTGCCTTGCTTTGCCTTGTTATGCTTTCCCTTTTGCCTTGTCTTGCTTTGCCATTTTGCTTTTCCTTGCATTGCCCTTTTGCCTTACCTTGCCTTGACATGCTTTGCCCTTTTGCCTTGCCTTGCCTTGTCATGCTTTGCCCTTTTGACTTGCTTTGCTTTGCCCTTTTGCCTTGCCTTTCCTTGTTTTGCCGTTTTCAATTTCCTTGCATTGCCTTACTTTCATCTTTGCCTTGCCTTGACGTGTCTTCCTTATCCTTTCGCCTTGCCTTGCTTTGCTTTCCCCTTTTGCCTTGCCTTACCTTGCCTTGCTTTGCCTCTTTGCCTTGTCTTGCCTTGCCTTCCTTTCTCCTTTTGCCCTGATTTGCCTTGCCTTTCTTTTGACCTTTTGCCTTGCCTTGCCATGCTTTGCTCTTTTTCCTTGCCTTGCTTTGCCCTTTTGTCTTGCCTTGCCTTGCTTTGCCATTTTCCCTTGCCTTGCTTTTCCCTTTTGCCTTGCCTTTACTCGCTTTGGCCTTTTTCCTGGCCTTGCCATGGTTTGTCCTTTTGACTTACCTTGCCTTGCCTTTCTTTGCCCTTTTGCCTGGCCTTGCATTGAGTTGCCTTTTTTCCTTGCCTTGTTATGCTTTGCCCTTTTGCCTTGCCTTGCTTTGCCATTTTGTCTTTCCTTGAATTGCCCTTTTGCCTTACCTTGCCTTGACTTGCTATACCCTTTTTCCTTGCCTTGCCTTGTCATGCTTTGCCCTTTTGCCTTGCCTTGCTTTGCCCTTTTGCCTTGCCTTGCTTTGCCCTTTTGCCTTACCTTGCCTTGTCATGCTTTGCCCTTTTGCCTTGCCTTGCCTTGTCATGCTTTGCCCTTTTGACTTGCTTTGGTTTGCCCTTTTGCCTTGCCTTTCCTTGTTTTGCCGTTTTCAATTTCCTTGCATTGCCTTACTTTCATCTTTGCCTTGCCTTGACGTGTCTTCCTTATCCTTTCGCCTTGCCTTGCTTTGCTTTCCCCTTTTGCCTTGCCTTACCTTGCCTTGTTTTGCCTCTTTGCCCTGTCTTGCCTTGCCTTCCTTTCTCCTTTTACCCTGATTTGCCTTGCCTTTCTTTTGACCTTTTGCCTTGCCTTGCCTTGCCATGCTTTGCCATTTTCCCTTGCCTTGCTTTTCCCTTTTGCCTTGCCTTTCCTTGCTTTGGCCTTTTTCCTGGCCTTGCCATGGTTTGTCCTTTTGACTTACCTTGCCTTGCCTTTCTTTGCCCTTTTGCCTGGCCTTGCATTGAGTTGCCCTTTTTCCTTGCCTTGCCATGCTTTGCCCTTTTGCCTTGCCTTGCTTTGCCATTTTGTCTTTCCTTGAATTGCCCTTTTGCCTTACCTTGCCTTGACTTGCTATACCCTTTTTCCTTGCCTTGCCTTGTCATGCTTTGCCCTTTTGCCTTGCCTTGCTTTGCCATTTTGCCTTTCCTTGAATTGCCCTTTTGCCTTACCTTGCCTTGACTTGCTATACCCTTTTTCCTTGCCTTGCCTTGTCATGCTTTGCCCTTTTGCCTTGCCTTGCTTTGCCATTTTGTCTTTCCTTGAATTGCCCTTTTGCCTTACCTTGCCTTGACTTGCTATACCCTTTTTCCTTGCCTTGCCTTTTCATGCTTTGCCCTTTTGCCTTGCCTTGCTTTGCCATTTTGCCTTTCCTTGAATTGCCCTTTTGCCTTACCTTTCCTTGACTTGCTATACCCTTTTTCCTTGCCTTGCCTTGTCATGCTTTGCCCTTTTGACTTGCCTTGCTTTGCCCTTTTGCCTTGCTTTGCCTTGTTATGCTTTGCCCTTTTGCCTTGTCTTGCTTTGCCATTTTGCCTTTCCTTGCATTGCCCTTTTGCCTTACCTTACCTTGTCATGCTTTGCCCTTTTGACTTGCTTTGCTTTGCCCTTTTGCCTTGCCTTTCCTTGTTTTGCCGTTTTGAATTGCCTTGCATTGCCTTACTTTCATCTTTGCCTTGCCTTGACGTGTCTTCCTTATCATTTTGCCTTGCCTTGCTTTGCTTTCCCCTTTTGCCTTGCCTTTCCTTGCCTTGCTTTACCCTTTTGCCTTCCTTTGCCTTGCCTTTCCATGCCTTCCTTTGACCCTTTGCCTTGCCTTGCTTTGACTCTTTGCCTTGACTTGCCTTGCCTTCCTTTCTCCTTTTGCCCTGATTTGCCTTGCCTTTCTTTTGACCTTTTGCCTTGCCTTGCCTTGCCATGCTTTGCTCTTTTTCCTTGCCTTGCTTTGCCCTTTTGTCTTGCCTTGCCTTGCCTTGCTTTGCCATTTTCCCTTGCCTTGCTTTTCCCTTTTGCCTTGCCTTTCCTTGCTTTGGCCTTTTTCCTGGCCTTGCCATGGTTTGTCCTTTTGACTTACCTTGCCTTGCCTTTCTTTGCCCTTTTGCCTGGCCTTGCATTGAGTTGCCCTTTTTCCTTGCCTTGCCATGCTTTGCCCTTTTGCCTTGCCTTGCTTTGCCATTTTGTCTTTCCTTGAATTGCCCTTTTGCCTTACCTTGCCTTGACTTGCTCTACCCTTTTTCCTTGCCTTGCCTTTTCATGCTTTGCCCTTTTGCCTTGCCTTGCTTTGCCATTTTGCCTTTCCTTGAATTGCCCTTTTGCCTTACCTTGCCTTGACTTGCTATACCCTTTTTCCTTGCCTTGCCTTGTCATGCTTTGCCCTTTTGCCTTGCCTTGCTTTGCTATTTTGTCTTTCCTTGAATTGCCCTTTTGCCTTACCTTGCCTTGACTTGCTATACCCTTTTTCCTTGCCTTGCCTTGTCATGCTTTGCCCTTTTGACTTTCCTTGCTTTGCCCTTTTGCCTTGCTTTGCCTTGTTATGCTTTCCCTTTTGCCTTGTCTTGCTTTGCCATTTTGCTTTTCCTTGCATTGCCCTTTTGCCTTACCTTGCCTTGACATGCTTTGCCCTTTTGCCTTGCCTTGCCTTGTCATGCTTTGCCCTTTTGACTTGCTTTGCTTTGCCCTTTTGCCTTGCCTTTCCTTGTTTTGCCGTTTTCAATTTCCTTGCATTGCCTTACTTTCATCTTTGCCTTGCCTTGACGTGTCTTCCTTATCCTTTCGCCTTGCCTTGCTTTGCTTTCCCCTTTTGCCTTGCCTTACCTTGCCTTGCTTTGCCTCTTTGCCTTGTCTTGCCTTGCCTTCCTTTCTCCTTTTGCCCTGATTTGCCTTGCCTTTCTTTTGACCTTTTGCCTTGCCTTGCCTTGCCATGCTTTGCTCTTTTTCCTTGCCTTGCTTTGCCCTTTTGTCTTGCCTTGCCTTGCCTTGCTTTGCCATTTTCCCTTGCCTTGCTTTTCCCTTTTGCCTTGCCTTTCCTTGCTTTGGCCTTTTTCCTGGCCTTGCCATGGTTTGTCCTTTTGACTTACCTTGCCTTGCCTTTCTTTGCCCTTTTGCCTGGCCTTGCATTGAGTTGCCCTTTTTCCTTGCCTTGTTATGCTTTGCCCTTTTGCCTTGCCTTGCTTTGCCATTTTGTCTTTCCTTGAATTGCCCTTTTGCCTTACTTTGCCTTGACTTGCTATACCCTTTTTCCTTGCCTTGCCTTGTCATGCTTTGCCCTTTTGCCTTGCCTTGCTTTGCCATTTTGTCTTTCCTTGAATTGCCCTTTTGCCTTACCTTGCCTTGACTTGCTATACCCTTTTTCCTTGCCTTGCCTTTTCATGCTTTGCCCTTTTGCCTTGCCTTGCTTTGCCATTTTGCCTTTCCTTGAATTGCCCTTTTGCCTTACCTTGCCTTGACTTGCTATACCCTTTTTCCTTGCCTTGCCTTGTCATGCTTTGCCCTTTTGACTTGCCTTGCTTTGCCCTTTTGCCTTGCCTTGCTTTGCCCTTTTGCCTTACCTTGCCTTGTCATGCTTTGCCCTTTTGCCTTGCCTTGCCTTGTCATGCTTTGCCCTTTTGACTTGCTTTGCTTTGCCCTTTTGCCTTGCCTTTCCTTGTTTTGCCGTTTTCAATTTCCTTGCATTGCCTTACTTTCATCTTTGCCTTGCCTTGACGTGTCTTCCTTATCCTTTCGCCTTGCCTTGCTTTGCTTTCCCCTTTTGCCTTGCCTTACCTTGCCTTGTTTTGCCTCTTTGCCCTGTCTTGCCTTGCCTTCCTTTCTCCTTTTGCCCAGATTTGCCTTGCCTTTCTTTTGACCTTTTGCCTTGCCTTGCCATGCTTTGCTCTTTTTCCTTGCCTTGCTTTGCCCTTTTGTCTTGCCTTGCCTTGCCTTGCTTTGCCATTTTCCCTTGCCTTGCTTTTCCCTTTTGCCTTGCCTTTCCTTGCTTTGGCCTTTTTCCTGGCCTTGCCATGGTTTGTCCTTTTGACTTACCTTGCCTTGCCTTTCTTTGCCCTTTTGCCTGGCCTTGCATTGAGTTGCCCTTTTTCCTTGCCTTGCCATGCTTTGCCCTTTTGCCTTGCCTTGCTTTGCCATTTTGTCTTTCCTTGAATTGCCCTTTTGCCTTACCTTGCCTTGACTTGCTATACCCTTTTTCCTTGCCTTGCCTTTTCATGCTTTGCCCTTTTTCCTTGCCTTGCTTTGCCATTTTGCCTTTCCTTGAATTGCCCTTTTGCCTTACCTTGCCTTGACTTGCTATACCCTTTTTCCTTGCCTTGCCTTGTCATGCTTTGCCCTTTTGCCTTGCCTTGCTTTGCCATTTTGTCTTTCCTTGAATTGCCCTTTTGTCTTACCTTGCCTTGACTTGCTATACCCTTTTTCCTTGCCTTGCCTTTTCATGCTTTGCCCTTTTGCCTTGCCTTGCTTTGCCATTTTGCCTTTCCTTGAATTGCCCTTTTGCCTTACCTTGCCTTGACTTGCTATACCCTTTTTCCTTGCCTTGCCTTGTCATGCTTTGCCCTTTTGACTTGCCTTGCTTTGCCCTTTTGCCTTGCCTTGCTTTGCCCTTTTGCCTTACCTTGCCTTGTCATGCTTTGCCCTTTTGCCTTGCCTTGCCTTGTCATGCTTTGCCCTTTTGACTTGCTTTGCTTTGCCCTTTTGCCTTGCCTTTCCTTGTTTTGCCGTTTTCAATTTCCTTGCATTGCCTTACTTTCATCTTTCCCTTGCCTTGACGTGTCTTCCTTATCCTTTCGCCTTGCCTTGCTTTGCTTTCCCCTTTTGCCTTGCCTTACCTTGCCTTGTTTTGCCTCTTTGCCCTGTCTTGCCTTGCCTTCCTTTCTCCTTTTGCCCTGATTTGCCTTGCCTTTCTTTTGACCTTTTGCCTTGCCTTGCCTTGCCATGCTTTGCTCTTTTTCCTTGCCTTGCTTTGCCCTTTTGTCTTGCCTTGCCTTGCCTTGCTTTGCCATTTTCCCTTGCCTTGCTTTTCCCTTTTGCCTTGCCTTTCCTTGCTTTGGCCTTTTTCCTGGCCTTGCCATGGTTTGTCCTTTTGACTTACCTTGCCTTGCCTTTCTTTGCCCTTTTGCCTGGCCTTGCATTGAGTTGCCCTTTTTCCTTGCCTTGCCATGCTTTGCCCTTTTGCCTTGCCTTGCTTTGCCATTTTGTCTTTCCTTGAATTGCCCTTTTGCCTTACCTTGCCTTGACTTGCTATACCCTTTTTCCTTGCCTTGCCTTGTCATGCTTTGCCCTTTTGCCTTGCCTTGCTTTGCTATTTTGTCTTTCCTTGAATTGCCCTTTTGCCTTACCTTGCCTTGACTTGCTATACCCTTTTTCCTTGCCTTGCCTTTTCATGCTTTGCCCTTTTGCCTTGCCTTGCTTTGCCATTTTGCCTTTCCTTGAATTGCCCTTTTGCCTTACCTTGCCTTGACTTCCTATACCCTTTTTCCTTGCCTTGCCTTGTCATGCTTTGCCCTTTTGCCTTGCCTTGCTTTGCTATTTTGTCTTTCCTTGAATTGCCCTTTTGCCTTACCTTGCCTTGACTTGCTATACCCTTTTTCCTTGCCTTGCCTTTTCATGCTTTGCCCTTTTGCCTTGCCTTGCTTTGCCATTTTGCCTTTCCTTGAATTGCCCTTTTGCCTTACCTTGCCTTGACTTGCTATACCCTTTTTCCTTGCCTTGCCTTGTCATGCTTTGCCCTTTTGACTTGCTTTGCTTTGTCCTTTTGCCTTGCCTTGCTTTGCCATTTTGCCTTTCTTTGAATTGCCCTTTTGCCTTACCTTGCCTTGACTTCCTATACCCTTTTTCCTTGCCTTTCCTTGTCATGCTTTGCCCTTTTGACTTGCTTTGCTTTGTCCTTTTGCCTTGCCTTGCTTTGCCATTTTGCCTTTCCTTGAATTGCCCTTTTGCCTTACCTTGCCTTGACTTGCTATACCCTTTTTCCTTGCCTTGCCTTGTCATGCTTTGCCCTTTTGACTTTCCTTGCTTTGCCCTTTTGCCTTGCTTTGCCTTGTTATGCTTTCCCTTTTGCCTTGTCTTGCTTTGCCATTTTGCTTTTCCTTGCATTGCCCTTTTGCCTTACCTTGCCTTGACATGCTTTGCCCTTTTGCCTTGCCTTGCCTTGTCATGCTTTGCCCTTTTGACTTGCTTTGCTTTGCCCTTTTGCCTTGCCTTTCCTTGTTTTGCCGTTTTCAATTTCCTTGCATTGCCTTACTTTCATCTTTGCCTTGCCTTGACGTGTCTTCCTTATCCTTTCGCCTTGCCTTGCTTTGCTTTCCCCTTTTGCCTTGCCTTACCTTGCCTTGCTTTGCCTCTTTGCCTTGTCTTGCCTTGCCTTCCTTTCTCCTTTTGCCCTGATTTGCCTTGCCTTTCTTTTGACCTTTTGCCTTGCCTTGCCTTGCCATGCTTTGCTCTTTTTCCTTGCCTTGCTTTGCCCTTTTGTCTTGCCTTGCCTTGCTTTGCCATTTTCCCTTGCCTTGCTTTTCCCTTTTGCCTTGCCTTTACTTGCTTTGGCCTTTTTCCTGGCCTTGCCATGGTTTGTCCTTTTGACTTACCTTGCCTTGCCTTTCTTTGCCCTTTTGCCTGGCCTTGCATTGAGTTGCCTTTTTTCCTTGCCTTGTTATGCTTTGCCCTTTTGCCTTGCCTTGCTTTGCCATTTTGTCTTTCCTTGAATTGCCCTTTTGCCTTACCTTGCCTTGACTTGCTATACCCTTTTTCCTTGCCTTGCCTTGTCATGCTTTGCCCTTTTGCCTTGCCTTGCTTTGCCCTTTTGCCTTGCCTTGCTTTGCCCTTTTGCCTTACCTTGCCTTGTCATGCTTTGCCCTTTTGCCTTGCCTTGCCTTGTCATGCTTTGCCCTTTTGACTTGCTTTGGTTTGCCCTTTTGCCTTGCCTTTCCTTGTTTTGCCGTTTTCAATTTCCTTGCATTGCCTTACTTTCATCTTTGCCTTGCCTTGACGTGTCTTCCTTATCCTTTCGCCTTGCCTTGCTTTGCTTTCCCCTTTTGCCTTGCCTTACCTTGCCTTGTTTTGCCTCTTTGCCCTGTCTTGCCTTGCCTTCCTTTCTCCTTTTGCCCTGATTTGCCTTGCCTTTCTTTTGACCTTTTGCCTTGCCTTGCCTTGCCATGCTTTGCCATTTTCCCTTGCCTTGCTTTTCCCTTTTGCCTTGCCTTTCCTTGCTTTGGCCTTTTTCCTGGCCTTGCCATGGTTTGTCCTTTTGACTTACCTTGCCTTGCCTTTCTTTGCCCTTTTGCCTGGCCTTGCATTGAGTTGCCCTTTTTCCTTGCCTTGCCATGCTTTGCCCTTTTGCCTTGCCTTGCTTTGCCATTTTGTCTTTCCTTGAATTGCCCTTTTGCCTTACCTTGCCTTGACTTGCTATACCCTTTTTCCTTGCCTTGCCTTGTCATGCTTTGCCCTTTTGCCTTGCCTTGCTTTGCCATTTTGCCTTTCCTTGAATTGCCCTTTTGTCTTACCTTGCCTTGACTTGCTATACCCTTTTTCCTTGCCTTGCCTTGTCATGCTTTGCCCTTTTGCCTTGCCTTGCTTTGCCATTTTGTCTTTCCTTGAATTGCCCTTTTGCCTTACCTTGCCTTGACTTGCTATACCCTTTTTCCTTGCCTTGCCTTTTCATGCTTTGCCCTTTTGCCTTGCCTTGCTTTGCCATTTTGCCTTTCCTTGAATTGCCCTTTTGCCTTACCTTTCCTTGACTTGCTATACCCTTTTTCCTTGCCTTGCCTTGTCATGCTTTGCCCTTTTGACTTGCCTTGCTTTGCCCTTTTGCCTTGCTTTGCCTTGTTATGCTTTGCCCTTTTGCCTTGTCTTGCTTTGCCATTTTGCCTTTCCTTGCATTGCCCTTTTGCCTTACCTTACCTTGTCATGCTTTGCCCTTTTGACTTGCTTTGCTTTGCCCTTTTGCCTTGCCTTTCCTTGTTTTGCCGTTTTGAATTGCCTTGCATTGCCTTACTTTCATCTTTGCCTTGCCTTGACGTGTCTTCCTTATCATTTTGCCTTGCCTTGCTTTGCTTTCCCCTTTTGCCTTGCCTTTCCTTGCCTTGCTTTACCCTTTTGCCTTCCTTTGCCTTGCCTTTCCATGCCTTCCTTTGACCCTTTGCCTTGCCTTGCTTTGACTCTTTGCCTTGACTTGCCTTGCCTTCCTTTCTCCTTTTGCCCTGATTTGCCTTGCCTTTCTTTTGACCTTTTGCCTTGCCTTGCCTTGCCATGCTTTGCTCTTTTTCCTTGCCTTGCTTTGCCCTTTTGTCTTGCCTTGCCTTGCCTTGCTTTGCCATTTTCCCTTGCCTTGCTTTTCCCTTTTGCCTTGCCTTTCCTTGCTTTGGCCTTTTTCCTGGCCTTGCCATGGTTTGTCCTTTTGACTTACCTTGCCTTGCCTTTCTTTGCCCTTTTGCCTGGCCTTGCATTGAGTTGCCCTTTTTCCTTGCCTTGCCATGCTTTGCCCTTTTGCCTTGCCTTGCTTTGCCATTTTGTCTTTCCTTGAATTGCCCTTTTGCCTTACCTTGCCTTGACTTGCTATACCCTTTTTCCTTGCCTTGCCTTTTCATGCTTTGCCCTTTTGCCTTGCCTTGCTTTGCCATTTTGCCTTTCCTTGAATTGCCCTTTTGCCTTACCTTGCCTTGACTTGCTATACCCTTTTTCCTTGCCTTGCCTTGTCATGCTTTGCCCTTTTGCCTTGCCTTGCTTTGCCATTTTGTCTTTCCTTGAATTGCCCTTTTGCCTTACCTTGCCTTGACTTGCTATACCCTTTTTCCTTGCCTTGCCTTTTCATGCTTTGCCCTTTTGCCTTGCCTTGCTTTGCCATTTTGCCTTTCCTTGAATTGCCCTTTTGCCTTACCTTGCCTTGACTTGCTATACCCTTTTTCCTTGCCTTGCCTTGTCATGCTTTGCCCTTTTGCCTTGCCTTGCTTTGCTATTTTGTCTTTCCTTGAATTTCCCTTTTGCCTTACCTTGCCTTGACTTGCTATACCCTTTCTCCTTGCCTTGCCTTTTCATGCTTTGCCCTTTTGCCTTGCCTTGCTTTGCCATTTTGCCTTTCCTTGAATTGCCCTTTTGCCTTACCTTGCCTTGACTTGCTGTACCCTTTTTCCTTGCCTTGCCTTGTCATGCTTTGCCCTTTTGACTTGCTTTGCTTTGTCCTTTTGCCTTGCCTTGCTTTGCCATTTTGCCTTTCCTTGAATTGCCCTTTTGCCTTACCTTGCCTTGACTTGCTATACCCTTTTTCCTTGCCTTGCCTTGTCATGCTTTGCCCTTTTGACTTGCTTTGCTTTGTCCTTTTGCCTTGCCTTGCTTTGCCATTTTGCCTTTCCTTGAATTGCCCTTTTGCCTTACCTTGCCTTGACTTGCTATACCCTTTTTCCTTGCCTTGCCTTGTCATGCTTTGCCCTTTTGACTTTCCTTGCTTTGCCCTTTTGCCTTGCTTTGCCTTGTTATGCTTTCCCTTTTGCCTTGTCTTGCTTTGCCATTTTGCTTTTCCTTGCATTGCCCTTTTGCCTTACCTTGCCTTGACATGCTTTGCCCTTTTGCCTTGCCTTGCCTTGTCATGCTTTGCCCTTTTGACTTGCTTTGCTTTGCCCTTTTGCCTTGCCTTTCCTTGTTTTGCCGTTTTCAATTTCCTTGCATTGCCTTACTTTCATCTTTGCCTTGCCTTGACGTGTCTTCCTTATCCTTTCGCCTTGCCTTGCTTTGCTTTCCCCTTTTGCCTTGCCTTACCTTGCCTTGCTTTGCCTCTTTGCCTTGTCTTGCCTTGCCTTCCTTTCTCCTTTTGCCCTGATTTGCCTTGCCTTTCTTTTGACCTTTTGCCTTGCCTTGCCTTGCCATGCTTTGCTCTTTTTCCTTGCCTTGCTTTGCCCTTTTGTCTTGCCTTGCCTTGCCTTGCTTTGCCATTTTCCCTTGCCTTGCTTTTCCCTTTTGCCTTGCCTTTCCTTGCTTTGGCCTTTTTCCTGGCCTTGCCATGGTTTGTCCTTTTGACTTACCTTGCCTTGCCTTTCTTTGCCCTTTTGCCTGGCCTTGCATTGAGTTGCCCTTTTTCCTTGCCTTGTTATGCTTTGCCCTTTTGCCTTGCCTTGCTTTGCCATTTTGTCTTTCCTTGAATTGCCCTTTTGCCTTACTTTGCCTTGACTTGCTATACCCTTTTTCCTTGCCTTGCCTTGTCATGCTTTGCCCTTTTGCCTTGCCTTGCTTTGCCATTTTGTCTTTCCTTGAATTGCCCTTTTGCCTTACCTTGCCTTGACTTGCTATACCCTTTTTCCTTGCCTTGCCTTTTCATGCTTTGCCCTTTTGCCTTGCCTTGCTTTGCCATTTTGCCTTTCCTTGAATTGCCCTTTTGCCTTACCTTGCCTTGACTTGCTATACCCTTTTTCCTTGCCTTGCCTTGTCATGCTTTGCCCTTTTGACTTGCCTTGCTTTGCCCTTTTGCCTTGCCTTGCTTTGCCCTTTTGCCTTACCTTGCCTTGTCATGCTTTGCCCTTTTGCCTTGCCTTGCCTTGTCATGCTTTGCCCTTTTGACTTGCTTTGCTTTGTCCTTTTGCCTTGCCTTTCCTTGTTTTGCCGTTTTCAATTTCCTTGCATTGCCTTACTTTCATCTTTGCCTTGCCTTGACGTGTCTTCCTTATCCTTTCGCCTTGCCTTGCTTTGCTTTCCCCTTTTGCCTTGCCTTACCTTGCCTTGTTTTGCCTCTTTGCCCTGTCTTGCCTTGCCTTCCTTTCTCCTTTTGCCCTGATTTGCCTTGCCTTTCTTTTGACCTTTTGCCTTGCCTTGCCTTGCCATGCTTTGCCATTTTCCCTTGCCTTGCTTTTCCCTTTTGCCTTGCCTTTCCTTGCTTTGGCCTTTTTCCTGGCCTTGCCATGGTTTGTCCTTTTGACTTACTTTGCCTTGCCTTTCTTTGCCCTTTTGCCTGGCCTTGCATTGAGTTGCCCTTTTTCCTTGCCTTGCCATGCTTTGCCCTTTTGCCTTGCCTTGCTTTGCCATTTTGTCTTTCCTTGAATTGCCCTTTTGCCTTACCTTGCCTTGACTTGCTATACCCTTTTTCCTTGCCTTGCCTTGTCATGCTTTGCCCTTTTGCCTTGCCTTGCTTTGCCATTTTGCCTTTCCTTGAATTGCCCTTTTGCCTTATCTTGCCTTGACTTGCTATACCCTTTTTCCTTGCCTTGCCTTGTCATGCTTTGCCCTTTTGCCTTGCCTTGCTTTGCCATTTTGTCTTTCCTTGAATTGCCCTTTTGCCTTACCTTGCCTTGACTTGCTATACCCTTTTTCCTTGCCTTGCCTTTTCATGCTTTGCCCTTTTGCCTTGCCTTGCTTTGCCATTTTGCCTTTCCTTGAATGCCCTTTTGCCATACCTTGCCTTGACTTGCTATACCCTTTTTCCTTGCCTTGCCTTGTCATGCTTTGCCCTTTTGACTTGCCTTGCTTTGCCCTTTTGCCTTGCTTTGCCTTGTTATGCTTTGCCCTTTTGCCTTGTCTTGCTTTGCCATTTTGCCTTTCCTTGCATTGCCCTTTTGCCTTACCTTACCTTGTCATGCTTTGCCCTTTTGACTTGCTTTGCTTTGCCCTTTTGCCTTGCCTCTCCTTGTTTTGCCGTTTTGAATTGCCTTGCATTGCCTTACTTTCATCTTTGCCTTGCCTTGACGTGTCTTCCTTATCATTTTGCCTTGCCTTGCTTTGCTTTCCCCTTTTGCCTTGCCTTTCCTTGCCTTGCTTTACCCTTTTGCCTTCCTTTGCCTTGCCTTTCCATGCCTTCCTTTGACCCTTTGCCTTGCCTTGCTTTGACTCTTTGCCTTGACTTGCCTTGCCTTCCTTTCTCCTTTTGCCCTGATTTGCCTTGCCTTTCTTTTGACCTTTTGCCTTGCCTTGCCTTGCCATGCTTTGCTCTTTTTCCTTGCCTTGCTTTGCCCTTTTGTCTTGCCTTGCCTTGCCTTGCTTTGCCATTTTCCCTTGCCTTGCTTTTCCCTTTTGCCTTGCCTTTCCTTGCTTTGGCCTTTTTCCTGGCCTTGCCATGGTTTCTCCTTTTGACTTACCTTGCCTTGCCTTTCTTTGCCCTTTTGCCTGGCCTTGCATTGAGTTGCCCTTTTTCCTTGCCTTGCCATGCTTTGCCCTTTTGCCTTGCCTTGCTTTGCCATTTTGTCTTTCCTTGAATTGCCCTTTTGCCTTACCTTGCCTTGACTTGCTATACCCTTTTTCCTTGCCTTGCCTTTTCATGCTTTGCCCTTTTGCCTTGCCTTGCTTTGCCATTTTGCCTTTCCTTGAATTGCCCTTTTGCCTTACCTTGCCTTGACTTGCTATACCCTTTTTCCTTGCCTTGCCTTGTCATGCTTTGCCCTTTTGCCTTGCCTTGCTTTGCCATTTTGTCTTTCCTTGAATTGCCCTTTTGTCTTACCTTGCCTTGACTTGCTATACCCTTTTTCCTTGCCTTGCCTTTTCATGCTTTGCCCTTTTGCCTTGCCTTGCTTTGCCATTTTGCCTTTCCTTGAATTGCCCTTTTGCCTTACCTTGCCTTGACTTGCTATACCCTTTTTCCTTGCCTTGCCTTGTCATGCTTTGCCCTTTTGACTTGCCTTGCTTTGCCCTTTTGCCTTGCCTTGCTTTGCCCTTTTGCCTTACCTTGCCTTGTCATGCTTTGCCCTTTTGCCTTGCCTTGCCTTGTCATGCTTTGCCCTTTTGACTTGCTTTGCTTTGCCCTTTTGCCTTGCCTTTCCTTGTTTTGCCGTTTTCAATTTCCTTGCATTGCCTTACTTTCATCTTTGCCTTGCCTTGACGTGTCTTCCTTATCCTTTCGCCTTGCCTTGCTTTGCTTTCCCCTTTTGCCTTGCCTTACCTTGCCTTGTTTTGCCTCTTTGCCCTGTCTTGCCTTGCCTTCCTTTCTCCTTTTGCCCTGATTTGCCTTGCCTTTCTTTTGACCTTTTGCCTTGCCTTGCCTTGCCATGCTTTGCTCTTTTTCCTTGCCTTGCTTTGCCCTTTTGTCTTGCCTTGCCTTGCCTTGCTTTGCCATTTTCCCTTGCCTTGCTTTTCCCTTTTGCCTTGCCTTTCCTTGCTTTGGCCTTTTTCCTGGCCTTGCCATGGTTTGTCCTTTTGACTTACCTTGCCTTGCCTTTCTTTGCCCTTTTGCCTGGCCTTGCATTGAGTTGCCCTTTTTCCTTGCCTTGCCATGCTTTGCCCTTTTGCCTTGCCTTGCTTTGCCATTTTGTCTTTCCTTGAATTGCCCTTTTGCCTTACCTTGCCTTGACTTGCTATACCCTTTTTCCTTGCCTTGCCTTGTCATGCTTTGCCCTTTTGCCTTGCCTTGCTTTGCCATTTTGCCTTTCCTTGAATTGCCCTTTTGCCTTAACTTGCCTTGACTTGCTATACCCTTTTTCCTTGCCTTGCCTTGTCATGCTTTGCCCTTTTGCCTTGCCTTGCTTTGCCATTTTGTCTTTCCTTGAATTGCCCTTTTGCCTTACCTTGCCTTGACTTGCTATACCCTTTTTCCTTGCCTTGCCTTTTCATGCTTTGCCCTTTTGCCTTGCCTTGCTTTGCCATTTTGCCTTTCCTTGAATGCCCTTTTGCCATACCTTGCCTTGACTTGCTATACCCTTTTTCCTTGCCTTGCCTTGTCATGCTTTGCCCTTTTGACTTGCCTTGCTTTGCCCTTTTGCCTTGCTTTGCCTTGTTATGCTTTGCCCTTTTGCCTTGTCTTGCTTTGCCATTTTGCCTTTCCTTGCATTGCCCTTTTGCCTTACCTTACCTTGTCATGCTTTGCCCTTTTGACTTGCTTTGCTTTGCCCTTTTGCCTTGCCTCTCCTTGTTTTGCCGTTTTGAATTGCCTTGCATTGCCTTACTTTCATCTTTGCCTTGCCTTGACGTGTCTTCCTTATCATTTTGCCTTGCCTTGCTTTGCTTTCCCCTTTTGCCTTGCCTTTCCTTGCCTTGCTTTACCCTTTTGCCTTCCTTTGCCTTGCCTTTCCATGCCTTCCTTTGACCCTTTGCCTTGCCTTGCTTTGACTCTTTGCCTTGACTTGCCTTGCCTTCCTTTCTCCTTTTGCCCTGATTTGCCTTGCCTTTCTTTTGACCTTTTGCCTTGCCTTGCCTTGCCATGCTTTGCTCTTTTTCCTTGCCTTGCTTTGCCCTTTTGTCTTGCCTTGCCTTGCCTTGCTTTGCCATTTTCCCTTGCCTTGCTTTTCCCTTTTGCCTTGCCTTTCCTTGCTTTGGCCTTTTTCCTGGCCTTGCCATGGTTTGTCCTTTTGACTTACCTTGCCTTGCCTTTCTTTGCCCTTTTGCCTGGCCTTGCATTGAGTTGCCCTTTTTCCTTGCCTTGCCATGCTTTGCCCTTTTGCCTTGCCTTGCTTTGCCATTTTGTCTTTCCTTGAATTGCCCTTTTGCCTTACCTTGCCTTGACTTGCTATACCCTTTTTCCTTGCCTTGCCTTTTCATGCTTTGCCCTTTTGCCTTGCCTTGCTTTGCCATTTTGCCTTTCCTTGAATTGCCCTTTTGCCTTACCTTGCCTTGACTTGCTATACCCTTTTTCCTTGCCTTGCCTTGTCATGCTTTGCCCTTTTGCCTTGCCTTGCTTTGCCATTTTGTCTTTCCTTGAATTGCCCTTTTGTCTTACCTTGCCTTGACTTGCTATACCCTTTTTCCTTGCCTTGCCTTTTCATGCTTTGCCCTTTTGCCTTGCCTTGCTTTGCCATTTTGCCTTTCCTTGAATTGCCCTTTTGCCTTACCTTGCCTTGACTTGCTATACCCTTTTTCCTTGCCTTGCCTTGTCATGCTTTGCCCTTTTGACTTGCCTTGCTTTGCCCTTTTGCCTTGCCTTGCTTTGCCCTTTTGCCTTACCTTGCCTTGTCATGCTTTGCCCTTTTGCCTTGCCTTGCCTTGTCATACTTTGCCCTTTTGACTTGCTTTGCTTTGCCCTTTTGCCTTGCCTTTCCTTGTTTTGCCGTTTTCAATTTCCTTGCATTGCCTTACTTTCATCTTTGCCTTGCCTTGACGTGTCTTCCTTATCCTTTCGCCTTGCCTTGCTTTGCTTTCCCCTTTTGCCTTGCCTTACCTTGCCTTGTTTTGCCTCTTTGCCCTGTCTTGCCTTGCCTTCCTTTCTCCTTTTGCCCTGATTTGCCTTGCCTTTCTTTTGACCTTTTGCCTTGCCTTGCCTTGCCATGCTTTGCTCTTTTTCCTTGCCTTGCTTTGCCCTTTTGTCTTGCCTTGCCTTGCCTTGCTTTGCCATTTTCCCTTGCCTTGCTTTTCCCTTTTGCCTTGCCTTTCCTTGCTTTGGCCTTTTTCCTGGCCTTGCCATGGTTTGTCCTTTTGACTTACCTTGCCTTGCCTTTCTTTGCCCTTTTGCCTGGCCTTGCATTGAGTTGCCCTTTTTCCTTGCCTTGCCATGCTTTGCCCTTTTGCCTTGCCTTGCTTTGCCATTTTGTCTTTCCTTGAATTGCCCTTTTGCCTTACCTTGCCTTGACTTGCTATACCCTTTTTCCTTGCCTTGCCTTTTCATGCTTTGCCCTTTTGCCTTGCCTTGCTTTGCCATTTTGCCTTTCCTTGAATTGCCCTTTTGCCTTACCTTGCCTTGACTTCCTATACCCTTTTTCCTTGCCTTGCCTTGTCATGCTTTGCCCTTTTGCCTTGCCTTGCTTTGCTATTTTGTCTTTCCTTGAATTGCCCTTTTGCCTTACCTTGCCTTGACTTGCTATACACTTTTTCCTTGCCTTGCCTTTTCATGCTTTGCCCTTTTGCCTTGCCTTGCTTTGCCATTTTGCCTTTCCTTGAATTGCCCTTTTGCCTTACCTTGCCTTGACTTGCTATACCCTTTTTCCTTGCCTTGCCTTGTCATGCTTTGCCCTTTTGACTTGCTTTGCTTTGTCCTTTTGCCTTGCCTTGCTTTGCCATTTTGCCTTTCCTTGAATTGCCCTTTTGCCTTACCTTGCCTTGACTTCCTATACCCTTTTTCCTTGCCTTGCCTTGTGATGCTTTGCCCTTTTGACTTGCTTTGCTTTGTCCTTTTGCCTTGCCTTGCTTTGCCATTTTGCCTTTCCTTGAATTGCCCTTTTGCCTTACCTTGCCTTGACTTGCTATACCCTTTTTCCTTGCCTTGCCTTGTCATGCTTTGCCCTTTTGACTTTCCTTGCTTTGCCCTTTTGCCTTGCTTTGCCTTGTTATGCTTTCCCTTTTGCCTTGTCTTGCTTTGCCATTTTGCTTTTCCTTGCATTGCCCTTTTGCCTTACCTTGCCTTGACATGCTTTGCCCTTTTGCCTTGCCTTGCCTTGTCATGCTTTGCCCTTTTGACTTGCTTTGCTTTGCCCTTTTGCCTTGCCTTTCCTTGTTTTGCCGTTTTCAATTTCCTTGCATTGCCTTACTTTCATCTTTGCCTTGCCTTGACGTGTCTTCCTTATCCTTTCGCCTTGCCTTGCTTTGCTTTCCCCTTTTGCCTTGCCTTACCTTGCCTTGCTTTGCCTCTTTGCCTTGTCTTGCCTTGCCTTCCTTTCTCCTTTTGCCCTGATTTGCCTTGCCTTTCTTTTGACCTTTTGCCTTGCCTTGCCTTGCCATGCTTTGCTCTTTTTCCTTGCCTTGCTTTGCCCTTTTGTCTTGCCTTGCCTTGCCTTGCTTTGCCATTTTCCCTTGCCTTGCTTTTCCCTTTTGCCTTGCCTTTACTTGCTTTGGCCTTTTTCCTGGCCTTGCCATGGTTTCTCCTTTTGACTTACCTTGCCTTGCCTTTCTTTGCCCTTTTGCCTGGCCTTGCATTGAGTTGCCCTTTTTCCTTGCCTTGCCATGCTTTGCCCTTTTGCCTTGCCTTGCTTTGCCATTTTGTCTTTCCTTGAATTGCCCTTTTGCCTTACCTTGCCTTGACTTGCTATACCCTTTTTCCTTGCCTTGCCTTTTCATGCTTTGCCCTTTTGCCTTGCCTTGCTTTGCCCTTTTGCCTTGCCTTGCTTTGCCCTTTTGCCTTACCTTGCCTTGTCATGCTTTGCCCTTTTGCCTTGCCTTGCCTTGTCATGCTTTGCCCTTTTGACTTGCTTTGCTTTGCCCTTTTGCCTTGCCTTTCCTTGTTTTGCCGTTTTCAATTTCCTTGCATTGCCTTACTTTCATCTTTGCCTTGCCTTGACGTGTCTTCCTTATCCTTTCGCCTTGCCTTGCTTTGCTTTCCCCTTTTGCCTTGCCTTACCTTGCCTTGTTTTGCCTCTTTGCCCTGTCTTGCCTTGCCTTCCTTTCTCCTTTTGCCCTGATTTGCCTTGCCTTTCTTTTGACCTTTTGCCTTGCCTTGCCTTGCCATGCTTTGCCATTTTCCCTTGCCTTGCTTTTCCCTTTTGCCTTGCCTTTCCTTGCTTTGGCCTTTTTCCTGGCCTTGCCATGGTTTGTCCTTTTGACTTACCTTGCCTTGCCTTTCTTTGCCCTTTTGCCTGGCCTTGCATTGAGTTGCCCTTTTTCCTTGCCTTGCCATGCTTTGCCCTTTTGCCTTGCCTTGCTTTGCCATTTTGTCTTTCCTTGAATTGCCCTTTTGCCTTACCTTGCCTTGACTTGCTATACCCTTTTTCCTTGCCTTGCCTTGTCATGCTTTGCCCTTTTGCCTTGCCTTGCTTTGCCATTTTGCCTTTCCTTGAATTGCCCTTTTGCCTTACCTTGCCTTGACTTGCTATACCCTTTTTCCTTGCCTTGCCTTGTCATGCTTTGCCCTTTTGCCTTGCCTTGCTTTGCCATTTTGTCTTTCCTTGAATTGCCCTTTTGCCTTACCTTGCCTTGACTTGCTATACCCTTTTTCCTTGCCTTGCCTTTTCATGCTTTGCCCTTTTGCCTTGCCTTGCTTTGCCATTTTGCCTTTCCTTGAATTGCCCTTTTGCCTTACCTTTCCTTGACTTGCTATACCCTTTTTCCTTGCCTTGCCTTGTCATGCTTTGCCCTTTTGACTTGCCTTGCTTTGCCCTTTTGCCTTGCTTTGCCTTGTTATGCTTTGCCCTTTTGCCTTGTCTTGCTTTGCCATTTTGCCTTTCCTTGCATTGCCCTTTTGCCTTACCTTACCTTGTCATGCTTTGCCCTTTTGACTTGCTTTGCTTTGCCCTTTTGCCTTGCCTTTCCTTGTTTTGCCGTTTTGAATTGCCTTGCATTGCCTTACTTTCATCTTTGCCTTGCCTTGACGTGTCTTCCTTATCATTTTGCCTTGCCTTGCTTTGCTTTCCCCTTTTGCCTTGCCTTTCCTTGCCTTGCTTTACCCTTTTGCCTTCCTTTGCCTTGCCTTTCCATGCCTTCCTTTGACCCTTTGCCTTGCCTTGCTTTGACTCTTTGCCTTGACTTGCCTTGCCTTCCTTTCTCCTTTTGCCCTGATTTGCCTTGCCTTTCTTTTGACCTTTTGCCTTGCCTTGCCTTGCCATGCTTTGCTCTTTTTCCTTGCCTTGCTTTGCCCTTTTGTCTTGCCTTGCCTTGCCTTGCTTTGCCATTTTCCCTTGCCTTGCTTTTCCCTTTTGCCTTGCCTTTCCTTGCTTTGGCCTTTTTCCTGGCCTTGCCATGGTTTGTCCTTTTGACTTACCTTGCCTTGCCTTTCTTTGCCCTTTTGCCTGGCCTTGCATTGAGTTGCCCTTTTTCCTTGCCTTGCCATGCTTTGCCCTTTTGCCTTGCCTTGCTTTGCCATTTTGTCTTTCCTTGAATTGCCCTTTTGCCTTACCTTGCCTTGACTTGCTATACCCTTTTTCCTTGCCTTGCCTTTTCATGCTTTGCCCTTTTGCCTTGCCTTGCTTTGCCATTTTGCCTTTCCTTGAATTGCCCTTTTGCCTTACCTTGCCTTGACTTGCTATACCCTTTTTCCTTGCCTTGCCTTGTCATGCTTTGCCCTTTTGCCTTGCCTTGCTTTGCCATTTTGTCTTTCCTTGAATTGCCCTTTTGCCCTACCTTGCCTTGACTTGCTATACCCTTTTTCCTTGCCTTGCCTTGTCATGCTTTGCCCTTTTGCCTTGCCTTGCTTTGCCATTTTGCCTTTCCTTGAATTGCCCTTTTGCCTTACCTTGCCTTGACTTGCTATACCCTTTTTCCTTGCCTTGCCTTGTCATGCTTTGCCCTTTTGCCTTGCCTTGCTTTGCTATTTTGTCTTTCCTTGAATTGCCCTTTTGCCTTACCTTGCCTTGACTTGCTATACCCTTTTTCCTTGCCTTGCCTTTTCATGCTTTGCCCTTTTGCCTTGCCTTGCTTTGCCATTTTGCCTTTCCTTGAATTGCCCTTTTGCCTTACCTTGCCTTGACTTGCTGTACCCTTTTTCCTTGCCTTGCCTTGTCATGCTTTGCCCTTTTGACTTGCTTTGCTTTGTCCTTTTGCCTTGCCTTGCTTTGCCATTTTGCCTTTCCTTGAATTGCCCTTTTGCCTTACCTTGCCTTGACTTGCTATACCCTTTTTCCTTGCCTTGCCTTGTCATGCTTTGCCCTTTTGACTTGCTTTGCTTTGTCCTTTTGCCTTGCCTTGCTTTGCCATTTTGCCTTTCCTTGAATTGTCCTTTTGCCTTACCTTGCCTTGACTTGCTATACCCTTTTTCCTTGCCTTGCCTTGTCATGCTTTGCCCTTTTGACTTTCCTTGCTTTGCCCTTTTGCCTTGCTTTGCCTTGTTATGCTTTCCCTTTTGCCTTGTCTTGCTTTGCCATTTTGCTTTTCCTTGCATTGCCCTTTTGCCTTACCTTGCCTTGACATGCTTTGCCCTTTTGCCTTGCCTTGCCTTGTCATGCTTTGCCCTTTTGACTTGCTTTGCTTTGCCCTTTTGCCTTGCCTTTCCTTGTTTTGCCGTTTTCAATTTCCTTGCATTGCCTTACTTTCATCTTTGCCTTGCCTTGACGTGTCTTCCTTATCCTTTCGCCTTGCCTTGCTTTGCTTTCCCCTTTTGCCTTGCCTTACCTTGCCTTGCTTTGCCTCTTTGCCTTGTCTTGCCTTGCCTTCCTTTCTCCTTTTGCCCTGATTTGCCTTGCCTTTCTTTTGACCTTTTGCCTTGCCTTGCCTTGCCATGCTTTGCTCTTTTTCCTTGCCTTGCTTTGCCCTTTTGTCTTGCCTTGCCTTGCCTTGCTTTGCCATTTTCCCTTGCCTTGCTTTTCCCTTTTGCCTTGCCTTTCCTTGCTTTGGCCTTTTTCCTGGCCTTGCCATGGTTTGTCCTTTTGACTTACCTTGCCTTGCCTTTCTTTGCCCTTTTGCCTGGTCTTGCATTGAGTTGCCCTTTTTCCTTGCCTTGTTATGCTTTGCCCTTTTGCCTTGCCTTGCTTTGCCATTTTGTCTTTCCTTGAATTGCCCTTTTGCCTTACTTTGCCTTGACTTGCTATACCCTTTTTACTTGCCTTGCCTTGTCATGCTTTGCCCTTTTGCCTTGCCTTGCTTTGCCATTTTGTCTTTCCTTGAATTGCCCTTTTGCCTTACCTTGCCTTGACTTGCTATACCCTTTTTCCTTGCCTTGCCTTTTCATGCTTTGCCCTTTTGCCTTGCCTTGCTTTGCCATTTTGCCTTTCCTTGAATTGCCCTTTTGCCTTACCTTGCCTTGACTTGCTATACCCTTTTTCCTTGCCTTGCCTTGTCATGCTTTGCCCTTTTGACTTGCCTTGCTTTGCCCTTTTGCCTTGCCTTGCTTTGCCCTTTTGCCTTACCTTGCCTTGTCATGCTTTGCCCTTTTGCCTTGCCTTGCCTTGTCATGCTTTGCCCTTTTGACTTGCTTTGCTTTGCCCTTTTGCCTTGCCTTTCCTTGTTTTGCCGTTTTCAATTTCCTTGCATTGCCTTACTTTCATCTTTGCCGTGCCTTGACGTGTCTTCCTTATCCTTTCGCCTTGCCTTGCTTTGCTTTCCCCTTTTGCCTTGCCTTACCTTGCCTTGTTTTGCCTCTTTGCCCTGTCTTGCCTTGCCTTCCTTTCTCCTTTTGCCCTGATTTGCCTTGCCTTTCTTTTGACCTTTTGCCTTGCCTTGCCTTGCCATGCTTTGCCATTTTCCCTTGCCTTGCTTTTCCCTTTTGCCTTGCCTTTCCTTGCTTTGGCCTTTTTCCTGGCCTTGCCATGGTTTGTCCTTTTGACTTACCTTGCCTTGACTTTCTTTGCCCTTTTGCCTGGCCTTGCATTGAGTTGCCCTTTTTCCTTGCCTTGCCATGCTTTGCCCTTTTGCCTTGCCTTGCTTTGCCATTTTGTCTTTCCTTGAATTGCCCTTTTGCCTTACCTTGCCTTGACTTGCTATACCCTTTTTCCTTGCCTTGCCTTGTCATGCTTTGCCCTTTTGCCTTGCCTTGCTTTGCCATTTTGCCTTTCCTTGAATTGCCCTTTTGCCTTACCTTGCCTTGACTTGCTATACCCTTTTTCCTTGCCTTGCCTTGTCATGCTTTGCCCTTTTGCCTTGCCTTGCTTTGCCATTTTGTCTTTCCTTGAATTGCCCTTTTGCCTTACCTTGCCTTGACTTGCTATACCCTTTTTCCTTGCCTTGCCTTTTCATGCTTTGCCCTTTAGCCTTGCCTTGCTTTGCCATTTTGCCTTTCCTTGAATTGCCCTTTTGCCATACCTTGCCTTGGCTTGCTATACCCTTTTTCCTTGCCTTGCCTTGTCATGCTTTGCCCTTTTGACTTGCCTTGCTTTGCCCTTTTGCCTTGCTTTGCCTTGTTATGCTTTGCCCTTTTGCCTTGTCTTGCTTTGCCATTTTGCCTTTCCTTGCATTGCCCTTTTGCCTTACCTTACCTTGTCATGCTTTGCCCTTTTGACTTGCTTTGCTTTGCCCTTTTGCCTTGCCTCTCCTTGTTTTGCCGTTCTGAATTGCCTTGCATTGCCTTACTTTCATCTTTGCCTTGCCTTGACGTGTCTTCCTTATCATTTTGCCTTGCCTTGCTTTGCTTTCCCCTTTTGCCTTGCCTTTCCTTGCCTTGCTTTACCCTTTTGCCTTCCTTTGCCTTGCCTTTCCATGCCTTCCTTTGACCCTTTGCCTTGCCTTGCTTTGACTCTTTGCCTTGACTTGCCTTGCCTTCCTTTCTCCTTTTGCCCTGATTTGCCTTGCCTTTCTTTTGACCTTTTGCCTTGCCTTGCCTTGCCATGCTTTGCTCTTTTTCCTTGCCTTGCTTTGCCCTTTTGTCTTGCCTTGCCTTGCCTTGCTTTGCCATTTTCCCTTGCCTTGCTTTTCCCTTTTGCCTTGCCTTTCCTTGCTTTGGCCTTTTTCCTGGCCTTGCCATGGTTTGTCCTTTTGACTTACCTTGCCTTGCCTTTCTTTGCCCTTTTGCCTGGCCTTGCATTGAGTTGCCCTTTTTCCTTGCCTTGCCATGCTTTGCCCTTTTGCCTTGCCTTGCTTTGCCATTTTGTCTTTCCTTGAATTGCCCTTTTGCCTTACCTTGCCTTGACTTGCTATACCCTTTTTCCTTGCCTTGCCTTTTCATGCTTTGCCCTTTTGCCTTGCCTTGCTTTGCCATTTTGCCTTTCCTTGAATTGCCCTTTTGCCTTACCTTGCCTTGACTTGCTATACCCTTTTTCCTTGCCTTGCCTTGTCATGCTTTGCCCTTTTGCCTTGCCTTGCTTTGCCATTTTGTCTTTCCTTGAATTGCCCTTTTGCCTTACCTTGCCTTGACTTGCTATACCCTTTTTCCTTGCCTTGCCTTTTCATGCTTTGCCCTTTTGCCTTGCCTTGCTTTGCCATTTTGCCTTTCCTTGAATTGCCCTTTTGCCTTACCTTGCCTTGACTTGCTATACCCTTTTTCCTTGCCTTGCCTTGTCATGCTTTGCCGTTTTGACTTGCCTTGCTTTGCCCTTTTGCCTTGCCTTGCTTTGCCCTTTTGCCTTACCTTGCCTTGTCATGCTTTGCCCTTTTGCCTTGCCTTGCCTTGTCATGCTTTGCCCTTTTGACTTGCTTTGCTTTGCCCTTTTGCCTTGCCTTTCCTTGTTTTGCCGTTTTCAATTTCCTTGCATTGCCTTACTTTCATCTTTGCCTTGCCTTGACGTGTCTTCCTTATCCTTTCGCCTTGCCTTGCTTTGCTTTCCCCTTTTGCCTTGCCTTACCTTGCCTTGCTTTGCCTCTTTGCCTTGTCTTGCCTTGCCTTCCTTTCTCCTTTTGCCCTGATTTGCCTTGCCTTTCTTTTGACCTTTTGCCTTGCCTTGCCTTGCCATGCTTTGCTCTTTTTCCTTGCCTTGCTTTGCCCTTTTGTCTTGCCTTGCCTTGCCTTGCTTTGCCATTTTCCCTTGCCTTGCTTTGCCGTTTTGTCTTTCCTTGAATTGCCCTTTTGCCTTACCTTGCCTTGACTTGCTATACCCTTTTTCCTTGCCTTGCCTTGTCATGCTTTGCCCTTTTGACTTGCCTTGGTTTGCCCTTTTGCCTTGCTTTGCCTTGTTATGCTTTGCCCTTTTGCCTTGTCTTGCTTTGCCATTTTGCCTTTCCTTGCATTGCCCTTTTGCCTTACCTTGCCTTGTCATGCTTTAGCCTTTTGCCTTGCCTTGCCTTGTCATGCTTTGCCCTTTTGACTTGCTTTGCTTTGCCCTTTTGCCTTGCCTTTCCTTGTTTTGCCGTTTTGAATTGCCTTGCATTGCCTTACTTTCATCTTTGCCTTGCCTTGACGTGTCTTCCTTATCATTTTGCCTTGCCTTGCTTTGCTTTCCCTTTTTGCCTTGCCTTTCCTTGCCTTGCTTTACCCTTTTGCCTTCCTTTGCCTTGCCTTTCCATGCCTTGCTTTGCCCCTTTGCCTTGCCTTGCTTTGACTCTTTGCCTTGACTTTCCTTGCCTTCCTTTCTCCTTTTGCCCTGATTTGCCTTGCCTTTCTTTTGACCTTTTGCCTTGCCTTGCCTTGCCATGCTCTGCTCTTTTTCCTTGCCTTGCTTTGCCCTTTTGTCTTGCCTTGCCTTGCCTTGCTTTGCCATTTTCCCTTGCCTTGCTTTCCCCTTTTGCCTTGCCTTTCCTTGCTTTGGCCTTTTTCCTGGCCTTGCCATGGTTTGTCCTTTTGACTTACCTTGCCTTGCCTTTCTTTGCACTTTTGCCCGGCCTTGCATTGAGTTGCCCTTTTTCCTTGCCTTGCCATGCTTTGCCCTTTTGCCTTGCCTTGCTTTGCCCTTTTGCCTTGCTTTGCCTTGTTATGCTTTGCCCTTTTGCCTTGCCTTGCTTTGCCATTTTGCCTTTCCTTGAATTGCCCTTTTGCCTTACCTTGCCTTGACTTGCTATAGCCTTTTTCCTTGCCTTGCCTTGTCATACTTTGCCATTTTGACTTGCTTTGCTTTGCCCTTTTGCCTTGCCTTGCTTTGTCTCTTTGCCTTGTCTTGCCTTGCCTTCCTTTCTCCTTTTGCCCTGATTTGCCTTGCCTTTCTTTTGACCTTTTGCCTTGCCTTGCCTTGCCATGTTTTGCTCTTTTCCCTTGCCTTGCTTTGCCCTTTTGCCTTGCCTTTCCTTGCTTTGGCCTTTTTCCTGGCCTTGCCATGGTTTCTCCTTTTGACTTACCTTGCCTTGCCTTTCTTTGCACTTTTGCCTGGCCTTGCTTTGACCTTTTGCCTTGCCTTGCTTTGCCATTTTGCCTTTCCTTGAATTGCCCTTTTGCCTTACCTTGCCTTGACTTGCTATACCCTTTTTCCTTGCCTTGCCTTGTCATGCTTTGCCCTTTTGACTTGCCTTGCTTTGCCCTTTTGCCTTGCCTTGCTTTGCCCTTTTGCCTTGCTTTGCCTTGTTATGCTTTGCCCTTTTGCCTTGCCTTGCTTTCCCATTTTGCCTTTCCTTGAATTGCCCTTTTGCCTTACTTTGCCTTGACTTGCTTTACCCTTTTTCCTTGCCTTGCCTTGTCATACTTTGCCATTTTGACTTGCTTTGCTTTGCCCTTTTGCCTTGCCTTGCTTTGCCATTTTGCCTTTCCTTGAATTGCCCTTTTGCCTTACCTTGCCTTGACTTCCTATACCCTTTTTCCTTGCCTTGCCTTGTCATGCTTTGCCCTTTTGACTTGCTTTGCTTTGTCCTTTTGCCTTGCCTTGCTTTGCCATTTTGCCTTTCCTTGAATTGCCCTTTTGCCTTACCTTGCCTTGACTTGCTATACCCTTTTTCCTTGCCTTGCCTTGTCATGCTTTGCCCTTTTGACTTGCCTTGCTTTGCCCTTTTGCCTTGCCTTGCTTTGCCCTTTTGCCTTGCTTTGCCTTGTTATGCTTTCCCTTTTGCCTTGTCTTGCTTTGCCATTTTGCTTTTCCTTGCATTGCCCTTTTGCCTTACCTTGCCTTGACATGCTTTACCCTTTTGCCTTGCCTTGCCTTTTCATGCTTTGCCCTTTTGCATTGCCTTGCCTTGTCATGCTTTGCCCTTTTGACTTGCTTTGCTTTGCCCTTTTGCCTTGCCTTTCCTTGTTTTGCCGTTTTCAATTTCCTTGCATTGCCTTACTTTCATCTTTGCCTTGCCTTGACGTGTCTTCCTTATCCTTTCGCCTTGCCTTGCTTTGCTTTCCCCTTTTGCCTTGCCTTACCTTGCCTTGCTTTGCCTCTTTGCCTTGTCTTGCCTTGCCTTCCTTTCTCCTTTTGCCCTGATTTGCCTTGCCTTTCTTTTGACCTTTTGCCTTGCCTTGCCTTGCCATGCTTTGCTCTTTTTCCTTGCCTTGCTTTGCCCTTTTGTCTTTCCTTGCCTTGCCTTGCTTTGCCATTTTCCCTTCCCTTGCCTTCCTTTCTCCTTTGCCCTGATTTGCCTTGCCTTTCTTTTGACCTTTTGACTTACCTTGCCTTGCCTTTCTTTGCCCTTTTGCCTGGCCTTGCATTGAGTTGCCCTTTTTCCTTGCCTTGCCATGCTTTGCCCTTTTGCCTTGCCTTGCTTTGCCATTTTGTCTTTCCTTGAATTGCCCTTTTGCCTTACCTTGCCTTGACTTGCTATACCCTTTTTCCTTGCCTTGCCTTTTCATGCTTTGCCCTTTTGACTTGCCTTTCTTTGCCCCTTTGCCTTGCTTTGCCTTGTTATGCTTTGCCCTTTTGCCTTGTCTTGCTTTGCCATTTTGCCTTTCCTTGCATTGCCCTTTTGCCTTACCTTGCCTTGTCATGCTTTGCCCTTTTGACTTGCTTTGCTTTGCCCTTTTGCCTTGCCTTTCCTTGTTTTGCCGTTTTGAATTGCCTTGCATTGCCTTACTTTCATCTTTGCCTTGCCTTGACGTGTCTTCCTTATCATTTTGCCTTGCCTTGCTTTGCTTTCCCCTTTTGCCTTGCCTTTCCTTGCCTTGCTTTACCCTTTTGCCTTCCTTTGCCTTGCCTTTCCATGCCTTCCTTTGACCCTTTGCCTTGCCTTGCTTTGACTCTTTGCCTTGACTTGCCTTGCCTTCCTTTCTCCTTTTGCCCTGATTTGCCTTGCCTTTCTTTTGACCTTTTGCCTTGCCTTGCCTTGCCATGCTTTGCTCTTTTTCCTTGCCTTGCTTTGCCCTTTTGTCTTTCCTTGCCTTGCCTTGCTTTGCCATTTTCCCTTGCCTTGCTTTCCCCTTTTGCCTTGCCTTTCCTTGCTTTGGCCTTTTTCCTGGCCTTGCATTGTTTTTTCCTTTTGACTTACCTTGCCTTGCCTTTCTTTGCACTTTTGCCCGGCCTTGCATTGAGTTGCCCTTTTTCCTTGCCTTGCCATGCTTTGCCCTTTTGCCTTGCCTTGCTTTGCCCTTTTGCCTTGCTTTGCCTTGTTATGCTTTGCCCTTTTGCCTTGCCTTGCTTTGCCATTTTGCCTTTCCTTGAATTGCCCTTTTGCCTTACCTTGCCTTGACTTGCTATAGCCTTTTTCCTTGCCTTGCCTTGTCATACTTTGCCATTTTGACTTGCTTTGCTTTACCCTTTTGCCTTGCCTTGCTTTGCCATTTTGCCTTTCCTTGAATTGCCCTTTTGCCTTACCTTGCCTTGACTTGCTATACCCTTTTTCCTTGCCTTGCCTTGTCATGCTTTGCCCTTTTGACTTGCCTTGCTTTGCCCTTTTGCCTTGCTTTGCCTTGTTATGCTTTGCCCTTTTGCCTTGTCTTGCTTTGCCATTTTGCCTTTCCTTGCATTGCCCTTTTGCCTTACCTTGCCTTGTCATGCTTTGCCCTTTTGCCTTGCATTGCCTTGTCATGCTTTGCCCTTTTGACTTGCTTTGCTTTGCCCTTTTGCCTTGCCTTTCCTTGTTTTGCCGTTTTGAATTGCCTTGCATTGCCTTGCTTTCATCTTTGCCTTGCCTTGACGTGTCTTCCTTATCCTTTTGCCTTGCCTTGCTTTGCTTTCTCCTTTTCCCTTGCCTTTACTTGCCTTGCTTTACCCTTTTGCCTTCCCTTGCCTTTGCCTTTCCATGCCTTGCTTTGCCCCTTTGCCTTACCTTGCCTTGCTATGCCCTTTTGACTTGCCTTACTTTGTCTCTTTGCCTAGTCTTGCCTTGCCTTCCTTTCTCCTTTTGCCCTGATTTGCCTTGCCTTTCTTTTGACCTTTTGCCTTGCCTTGCCATGCTTTGCTCTTTTTCCTTGCCTTGCTTTGCCCTTTTGTCTTTACTTGCCTTGCCTTGCTTTGCCATTTTCCCTTGCCTTGCTTTCCCCTTTTGCCTTGCCTTTCCTTGCTTTGGCCTTTTTCCTGGCCTTGCCATGGTTTGTCCTTTTGACTTACCTTGCCTTGCCTTTCTTTGCACTTTTGCCTGGCCTTGCTTTGCCCTTTTGCCTTGCCTTGCTTTGCCATTTTGCCTTTCCTTGAATTGCCCTTTTGCCTTACCTTGCCTTGACTTGCTATACCCTTTTTCCTTGCCTTGCCTTGTCATGCTTTGCCCTTTTGACTTGCCTTGCTTTGCCCTTTTGCCTTGCCTTGCTTTGCCCTTTTGCCTTGCTTTGCCTTGTTATGCTTTGCCCTTTTGCCTTGCCTTGCTTTGCCATTTTGCCTTTCCTTGAATTGCCCTTTTGCCTTACTTTGCCTTGACTTGCTATACCCTTTTTCCTTGCCTTGCCTTGTCATACTTTGCCATTTTGACTTGCTTTGCTTTGCCCTTTTGCCTTGCCTTGCTTTGCCATTTTGCCTTTCCTTGAATTGCCCTTTTGCCTTACCTTGCCTTGACTTCCTATACCCTTTTTCCTTGCCTTGCCTTGTCATGCTTTGCCCTTTTGACTTGCTTTGCTTTGTCCTTTTGCCTTGCCTTGCTTTGCCATTTTCCTTTCCTTGAATTGCCCTTTTGCCTTACTTTGCCTTGACTTGCTATACCCTTTTTCCTTGCCTTGCCTTGTCATACTTTGCCATTTTGACTTGCTTTGCTTTGCCCTTTTGCCTTGCCTTGCTTTGCCATTTTGCCTTTCCTTGAATTGCCCTTTTGCCTTACCTTGCCTTGACTTGCTATACCCTTTTTCCTTGCCTTGCCTTGTCATGCTTTGCCCTTTTGACTTGCCTTGATTTGCCCTTTTGCCTTGCCTTGCTTTGCCCTTTTGCCTTGCTTCGCCTTGTTATGCTTTGCCCTTTTGCCTTGCCTTGCTTTGCCATTTTGTCTTTCCTTGAATTGCCCTTTTGCCTTACTTTGCCTTGACTTGCTATACCCTTTTTCCTTGCCTTGCCTTGTCATACTTTGCCATTTTGACTTGCTTTGCTTTGCCCTTTTGCCTTGCCTTGCTTTGCCATTTTGCCTTTCCTTGAATTGCCCTTTTGCCTTACCTTGCCTTGACTTCCTATACCCTTTTTCCTTGCCTTGCCTTGTCATGCTTTGCCCTTTTGACTTGCTTTGCTTTGTCCTTTTGCCTTGCCTTGCTTTGCCATTTTGCCTTTCCTTGAATCGCCCTTTTGCCTTACCTTGCCTTGACTTTCTATACCCTTTTTCCTTGCCTTGCCTTGTCATGCTTTGCCCTTTTGACTTTCCTTGCTTTGCCCTTTTGCCTTGCCTTGCTTTGCCCTTCTGCCTTGCTTTGCCTTGTTATGCTTTCCCTTTTGCCTTGTCTTGCTTTGCCATTTTGCTTTTCCTTGCATTGCCCTTTTGCCTTACCTTGCCTTGACATGCTTTATCCTTTTGCCTTGCCTTGCCTTTTCATGCTTTGCCCTTTTGCATTGCCTTGCCTTGTCATGCTTTGCCCTTTTGACTTGCTTTGCTTTGCCCTTTTGCCTTGCCTTTCCTTGTTTTGCCGTTTTCAATTTCCTTGCATTGCCTTACTTTCATCTTTGCCTTGCCTTGACGTGTCTTCCTTATCCTTTCGCCTTGCCTTGCTTTGCTTTCCCCTTTTGCCTTGCCTTACCTTGCCTTGCTTTGCCTCTTTGCCTTGTCTTGCCTTGCCTTCCTTTCTCCTTTTGCCCTGATTTGCCTTGCCTTTCTTTTGACCTTTTGCCTTGCCTTGCCATGCTTAGCTCTTTTCCCTTGCCTTGCTTTGCCCTTTTGTCTTTCCTTGCCTTGCCTTGCTTTGCCATTTTCCCTTGACTTGCTTTCCCCTTTTGCCTTGCCTTTCCTTGCTTTGGCCTTTTTCCTGGCCTTGCCATGGTTTGTCCTTTTGACTTACCTTGCCTTGCCTTTCTTTGCACTTTTGCCTGGTCTTGCATTGAGTTGCCCTTTTTCCTTGCCTTGCCATGCTTTGCCCTTTTGCCTTGCCTTGCTTTGCCTTTTGCCTTGCTTTGCCTTGTTATGCTTTGCCCTTTTGCCTTGCCTTGCTTTGCCATTTTGCCTTTCCTTGAATTGCCCTTTTGCCTTACCTTGCCTTGACTTGCTATAGCCTTTTTCCTTGCCTTGCCTTGTCATACTTTGCCATTTTGACTTGCTTTGCTTTGCCCTTTTGCCTTGCCTTGCTTTGCCATTTTGCCTTTCCTTGAATTGCCCTTTTGCCTTACCTTGCCTTGACTTGCTATACCCTTTTTCCTTGCCTTGCCTTGTCATGCTTTGCCCTTTTGACTTGCCTTGCTTTGCCCTTTTGCCTTGCTTTGCCTTGTTATGCTTTGCCCTTTTGCCTTGTCTTGCTTTGCCATTTTGCCTTTCCTTGCATTGCCCTTTTGCCTTACCTTGCCTTGTCATGCTTTGCCCTTTTGCCTTGCCTTGCCTTGTCATGCTTTGCCCTTTTGACTTGCTTTGCTTTGCCCTTTTGCCTTGCCTTTCCTTGTTTTGCCGTTTTGAATTGCCTTGCATTGCCTTGCTTTCATCTTTGCCTTGCCTTGACGTGTCTTCCTTATCCTTTTGCCTTGCCTTTCTTTGCTTTCTCCTTTTGCCTTGCCTTTCCTTGCCTTGCTTTACCCTTTTGCCTTCTCTTACCTTGCCTTTCCATGCCTTGCTTTGCCCCTTTGCCTTACCTTGCCTTGCTTTGCCCTTTTGCCTTGCCTTGCTTTGTCTCTTTGCCTTGTCTTGCCTTGCCTTCCTTTCTCCTTTTGCCCTGATTTGCCTTGCCTTTCCTTTGACCTTTTGCCTTGCCTTGCCATGCCATGCTTTGCTCTTTTTCCTTGCCTTGCTTTGCCCTTTTGCCTTGCCTTGGTTTGCCTCTTTGCCTTGTCTTGCCTTGCCTTCCTTTCTCCTTTTGCCCTGATTTGCCTTGCCTTTCTTTTGACCTTTTGCCTTGCCTTGCCATGCTTTGCTCTTTTTCCTTGCCTTGCTTTGCCCTTTTGTCTTTCCTTGCCTTGCCTTGCTTTGCCATTTTCCCTTGCCTTGCTTTCCCCTTTTGCCTTGCCTTTCCTTGCTTTGGCCTTTTTCCTGGCCTTGCCATGGTTTGTCCTTTTGACTTACCTTGCCTTGCCTTTCTTTGCACTTTTGCCTGGCCTTGCTTTGCCCTTTTGCCTTGCCTTGCTTTGCCATTTTGCCTTTCCTTGAATTGCCCTTTTGCCTTACCTTGCCTTGACTTGCTATACCCTTTTTCCTTGCCTTGCTTTGTCATGCTTTGCCCTTTTGACTTGCCTTGCTTTGCCCTTTTGCCTTGCTTTGCCTTGTTATGCTTTGTCCTTTTGCCTTGCCTTGCTTTGCCATTTTGCCTTTCCTTGCATTGCCCTTTTGCCTTACCTTGCCTTGTCATGCTTTGCCCTTTTGCCTTACCTTGCCTTGACTTGCTATACCCTTTTTCCTTGCCTTGCCTTGTCATACTTTGCCCTTTTGACTTGCTTTGCTTTGTCCTTTTGCCTTGCCTTGCTTTGCCATTTTGCCTTTCCTTGAATTGCCCTTTTGCCTTACTTTGCCTTGACTTGCTATACCCTTTTTCCTTGCCTTGCCTTGTCATACTTTGCCATTTTGACTTGCTTTGCTTTGCCCTTTTGCCTTGCCTTGCTTTGCCATTTTGCCTTTCCTTGAATTGCCCTTTTGCCTTACCTTGCCTTGACTTCCTATACCCTTTTTCCTTGCCTTGCCTTGTCATGCTTTGCCCTTTTGACTTGCTTTGCTTTGTCCTTTTGCCTTGCCTTGCTTTGCCATTTTGCCTTTCCTTGAATTGCCCTTTTGCCTTACCTTGCCTTGACTTGCTATACCCTTTTTCCTTGCCTTGCCTTGTCATGCTTTGCCCTTTTGACTTGCCTTGCTTTGCCCTTTTGCCTTGTCTTGCTTTGCCCTTTTGCCTTGCTTTGCCTTGTTATGCTTTCCCTTTTGCCTTGTCTTGCTTTGCCATTTTGCTTTTCCTTGCATTGCCCTTTTGCCTTACCTTGCCTTGACATGCTTTACCCTTTTGCCTTGCCTTGCCTTTTCATGCTTTGCCCTTTTGCATTGCCTTGCCTTGTCATGCTTTGCCCTTTTGACTTGCTTTGCTTTGCCCTTTTGCCTTGCCTTTCCTTGTTTTGCCGTTTTCAATTTCCTTGCATTGCCTTACTTTCATCTTTGCCTTGCCTTGACGTGTCTTCCTTATCCTTTCGCCTTGCCTTGCTTTGCTTTCCCCTTTTGCCTTGCCTTACCTTGCCTTGCTTTGCCTCTTTGCCTTGTCTTGCCTTGCCTTCCTTTCTCCTTTTGCCCTGATTTGCCTTGCCTTTCTTTTGACCTTTTGCCTTGCCTTGCCTTGCCATGCTTTGCTCTTTTTCCTTGCCTTGCTTTGCCCTTTTGTCTTGCCTTGCCTTGCCTTGCTTTGCCATTTTCCCTTGCCTTGCTTTTCCCTTTTGCCTTGCCTTTCCTTGCTTTGGCCTTTTTCCTGGCCTTGCCATGGTTTGTCCTTTTGACTTACCTTGCCTTGCCTTTCTTTGCCCTTTTGCCTGGCCTTGCATTGAGTTGCCCTTTTTCCTTGCCTTGCCATGCTTTGCCCTTTTGCCTTGCCTTGCTTTGCCATTTTGTCTTTCCTTGAATTGCCCTTTTGCCTTACCTTGCCTTGACTTGCTATACCCTTTTTCCTTGCCTTGCCTTGTCATGCTTTGCCCTTTTGACTTTCCTTGCTTTGCCCTTTTGCCTTGTCTTGCTTTGCCCTTTTGCCTTGCTTTGCCTTGTTATGCTTTCCCTTTTGCCTTGTCTTGCTTTGCCTTTTTGCTTTTCCTTGCATTGCCCTTTTGCCTTACCTTGCCTTGACATGCTTTACCCTTTTGCCTTGCCTTGCCTTTTCATGCTTTGCCCTTTTGCATTGCCTTGCCTTGTCATGCTTTGCCCTTTTGACTTGCTTTGCTTTGCCCTTTTGCCTTGCCTTTCCTTGTTTTGCCGTTTTCAATTTCCTTGCATTGCCTTACTTTCATCTTTGCCTTGCCTTGACGTGTCTTCCTTATCCTTTCGCCTTGCCTTGCTTTGCTTTCCCCTTTTGCCTTGCCTTACCTTGCCTTGCTTTGCCTCTTTGCCTTGTCTTGCCTTGCCTTCCTTTCTCCTTTTGCCCTGATTTGCCTTGCCTTTCTTTTGACCTTTTGCCTTGCCTTGCCTTGCCATGCTTTGCTCTTTTTCCTTTCCTTGCTTTGCCCTTTTGTCTTGCCTTGCCTTGCCTTGCTTTGCCATTTTCCCTTGCCTTGCTTTTCCCTTTTGCCTTGCCTTTCCTTGCTTTGGCCTTTTTCCTGGCCTTGCCATGGTTTGTCCTTTTGACTTACCTTGCCTTGCCTTTCTTTGCCCTTTTGCCTGGCCTTGCATTGAGTTGCCCTTTTTCCTTGCCTTGCCATGCTTTGCCCTTTTGCCTTGCCTTGCTTTGCCATTTTGTCTTTCCTTGAATTGCCCTTTTGCCTTACCTTGCCTTGACTTGCTATAGCCTTTTTCCTTGCCTTGCCTTTTCATGCTTTGCCCTTTTGCCTTGCCTTGCTTTGCCATTTTGCCTTTCCTTGAATTGCCCTTTTGCCTTACCTTGCCTTGACTTGCTATACCCTTTTTCCTTGCCTTGCCTTGTCATGCTTTGCCCTTTTGACTTGCCTTGGTTTGCCCTTTTGCCTTGCTTTGCCTTGTTATGCTTTGCCCTTTTGCCTTGTCTTGCTTTGCCATTTTGCCTTTCCTTGTATTGCCCTTTTGCCTTACCTTGCCTTGTCATGCTTTAGCCTTTTGCCTTGCCTTGCCTTGTCATGCTTTGCCCTTTTGACTTGCTTTGCTTTGCCCTTTTGCCTTGCCTTTCCTTGTTTTGCCGTTTTGAATTGCCTTGCATTGCCTTACTTTCATCTTTGCCTTGCCTTGACGTGTCTTCCTTATCATTTTGCCTTGCCTTGCTTTGCTTTCCCCTTTTGCCTTGCCTTTCCTTGCCTTGCTTTACCCTTTTGCCTTCCTTTGCCTTGCCTTTCCATGCCTTGCTTTGCCCCTTTGCCTTGCCTTGCTTTGACTCTTTGCCTTGACTTGCCTTGCCTTCCTTTCTCCTTTTGCCCTGATTTGCCTTGCCTTTCTTTTGACCTTTTGCCTTGCCTTGCCTTGCCATGCTTTGCTCTTTTTCCTTGCCTTGCTTTGCCCTTTTGTCTTGCCTTGCCTTGCCTTGCTTTGCCATTTTCCCTTGCCTTGCTTTCCCCTTTTGCCTTGCCTTTCCTTGCTTTGGCCTTTTTCCTGGCCTTGCCATGGTTTGTCCTTTTGACTTACCTTGCCTTGCCTTTCTTTGCACTTTTGCCCGGCCTTGCATTGAGTTGCCCTTTTTCCTTGCCTTGCCATGCTTTGCCCTTTTGCCTTGCCTTGCTTTGCCCTTTTGCCTTGCTTTGCCTTGTTATGCTTTGCCCTTTTGCCTTGCCTTGCTTTGCCATTTTGCCTTTCCTTGAATTGCCCTTTTGCCTTACCTTGCCTTGACTTGCTATAGCCTTTTTCCTTGCCTTGCCTTGTCATACTTTGCCATTTTGACTTGCTTTGCTTTGCCCTTTTGCCTTGCCTTGCTTTGTCTCTTTGCCTTGTCTTGCCTTGCCTTCCTTTCTCCTTTTGCCCTGATTTGCCTTGCCTTTCTTTTGACCTTTTGCCTTGCCTTGCCATGCTTTGCTCTTTTTCCTTGCCTTGCTTTGCCCTTTTGTCTTTCCTTGCCTTGCCTTGCTTTGCCATTTTCCCTTGCCTTGCTTCCCCCTTTTGCCTTGCCTTTCCTTGCTTTGGCCTTTTTCCTGGCCTTGCCATGGTTTGTCCTTTTGACTTACCTTGCCTTGCTTTTCTTTGCACTTTTGCCTGGCCTTGCTTTGCCCTTTTGCCTTGCCTTGCTTTGCCATTTTGCCTTTCCTTGAATTGCCCTTTTGCCTTACCTTGCCTTGACTTGCTATATCCTTTTTCCTTGCCTTGCCTTGTCATGCTTTGCCCTTTTGACTTGCCTTGCTTTGCCCTTTTGCCTTGCCTTGCTTTGCCCTTTTGCCTTGCTTTGCCTTGTTATGCTTTGCCCTTTTGCCTTGCCTTGCTTTCCCATTTTGCCTTTCCTTGAATTGCCCTTTTGCCTTACTTTGCCTTGACTTGCTATACCCTTTTTCCTTGCCTTGCCTTGTCATACTTTGCCATTTTGACTTGCTTTGCTTTGCCCTTTTGCCTTGCCTTGCTTTGCCATTTTGCCTTTCCTTGAATTGCCCTTTTGCCTTACCTTGCCTTGACTTCCTATACCCTTTTTCCTTGCCTTGCCTTGTCATGCTTTGCCCTTTTGACTTGCTTTGCTTTGTCCTTTTGCCTTGCCTTGCTTTGCCATTTTGCCTTTCCTTGAATTGCCCTTTTGCCTTACCTTGCCTTGACTTGCTATACCCTTTTTCCTTGCCTTGCCTTGTCATGCTTTGCCCTTTTGACTTGCCTTGCTTTGCCCTTTTGCCTTGTCTTGCTTTGCCCTTTTGCCTTGCTTTGCCTTGTTATGCTTTCCCTTTTGCCTTGTCTTGCTTTGCCATTTTGCTTTTCCTTGCATTGCCCTTTTGCCTTACCTTGCCTTGACATGCTTTACCCTTTTGCCTTGCCTTGCCTTTTCATGCTTTGCCCTTTTGCATTGCCTTGCCTTGTCATGCTTTGCCCTTTTGACTTGCTTTGCTTTGCCCTTTTGCCTTGCCTTTCCTTGTTTTGCCGTTTTCAATTTCCTTGCATTGCCTTACTTTCATCTTTGCCTTGCCTTGACGTGTCTTCCTTATCCTTTCGCCTTGCCTTGCTTTGCTTTCCCTTTTTGCCTTGCCTTACCTTGCCTTGCTTTGCCTCTTTGCCTTGTCTTGCCTTGCCTTCCTTTCTCCTTTTGCCCTGATTTGCCTTGCCTTTCTTTTGACCTTTTGCCTTGCCTTGCCTTGCCATGCTTTGCTCTTTTTCCTTGCCTTGCTTTGCCCTTTTGTCTTGCCTTGCCTTGCCTTGCTTTGCCATTTTCCCTTGCCTTGCTTTTCCCTTTTGCCTTGCCTTTCCTTGCTTTGGCCTTTTTCCTGGCCTTGCCATGGTTTGTCCTTTTGACTTACCTTGCCTTGCCTTTCTTTGCCCTTTTGCCTGGCCTTGCATTGAGTTGCCCTTTTTCCTTGCCTTGCCATGCTTTGCCCTTTTGCCTTGCCTTGCTTTGCCATTTTGTCTTTCCTTGAATTGCCCTTTTGCCTTACCTTGCCTTGACTTGCTATACCCTTTTTCCTTGCCTTGCCTTTTCATGCTTTGCCCTTTTGACTTGCCTTTCTTTGCCCTTTTGCCTTGCTTTGCCTTGTTATGCTTTGCCCTTTTGCCTTGTCTTGCTTTGCCATTTTGCCTTTCCTTGCATTGCCCTTTTGCCTTACCTTGCCTTGTCATGCTTTGCCCTTTTGACTTGCTTTGCTTTGCCCTTTTGCCTTGCCTTTCCTTGTTTTGCCGTTTTGAATTGCCTTGCATTGCCTTACTTTCATCTTTGCCTTGCCTTGACGTGTCTTCCTTATCATTTTGCCTTGCCTTTCTTTGCTTTCCCCTTTTGCCTTGCCTTTCGTTGCCTTGCTTTACCCTTTTGCCTTCCTTTGCCTTGCCTTTCCATGCCTTCCTTTGACCCTTTGCCTTACCTTGCTTTGACTCTTTGCCTTGACTTGCCTTGCCTTCCTTTCTCCTTTTGCCCTGATTTGCCTTGCCTTTCTTTTGACCTTTTGCCTTGCCTTGCCTTGCCATGCTTTGCCATTTTCCCTTGCCTTGCTTTCCCCTTTTGCCTTGCCTTTCCTTGCTTTGGCCTTTTTCCTGGCCTTGCAATGGTTTGTCCTTTTGACTTACCTTGCCTTGCCTTTCTTTGCACTTTTGCCCGGCCTTGCATTGAGTTGCCCTTTTTCCTTGCCTTGCCATGCTTTGCCCTTTTGCCTTGCCTTGCTTTGCCCTTTTGCCTTGCTTTGCCTTGTTATGCTTTGCCCTTTTGCCTTGCCTTGCTTTGCCATTTTGCCTTTCCTTGAATTGCCCTTTTGCCTTACCTTGCCTTGACTTGCTATAGCCTTTTTCCTTGCCTTGCCTTGTCATACTTTGCCATTTTGACTTGCTTTGCTTTGCCCTTTTGCCTTGCCTTGCTTTGCCATTTTGCCTTTCCTTGAATTGCCCTTTTGCCTTACCTTGCCTTGACTTGCTATACCCTTTTTCCTTGCCTTGCCTTGTCATGCTTTGCCCTTTTGACTTGCTTTGCTTTGTCCTTTTGCCTTGCCTTGCTTTGCCATTTTGCCTTTCCTTGAATTGCCCTTTTGCCTTACCTTGCCTTGACTTGCTATACCCTTTTTCCTTGCCTTGCCTTGTCATGCTTTGCCCTTTTGACTTTCCTTGCTTTGCCCTTTTGCCTTGCCTTGCTTTGCCCTTCTGCCTTGCTTTGCCTTGTTATGTTTTCCCTTTTGCCTTGTCTTGCTTTGCCATTTTGCTTTTCCTTGCATTGCCCTTTAGCATTACCTTGCCTTGACATGCTTTACCCTTTTGCCTTGCCTTGCCTTTTCATGCTTTGCCCTTTTGCATTGCCTTGCCTTGTCATGCTTTGCCCTTTTGACTTGCTTTGCTTTGCCCTTTTGCCTTGCCTTTCCTTGTTTTGCCGTTTTCAATTTCCTTGCATTGCCTTACTTTCATCTTTGCCTTGCCTTGACGTGTCTTCCTTATCCTTTCGCCTTGCCTTGCTTTGCTTTCCCCTTTTGCCTTGTCTTACCTTGCCTTGCTTTGCCTCTTTGCCTTGTCTTGCCTTGCCTTCCTTTCTCCTTTTGCCCTGATTTGCCTTGCCTTTCTTTTGACCTTTTGCCTTGCCTTGCCTTGCCATGCTTTGCTCTTTTTCCTTGCCTTGCTTTGCCCTTTTGTCTTGCCTTGCCTTGCCTTGCTTTGCCATTTTCCCTTGCCTTGCTTTTCCCTTTTGCCTTGCCTTTCCTTGCTTTGGCCTTTTTCCTGGCCTTGCCATGGTTTGTCCTTTTGACTTACCTTGCCTTGCCTTTCTTTGCCCTTTTGCCTGGCCTTGCATTTAGTTGCCCTTTTTCCTTGCCTTGCCATGCTTTGCCCTTTTGCCTTGCCTTGCTTTGCCATTTTGTCTTTCCTTGAATTGCCCTTTTGCCTTACCTTGCCTTGACTTGCTATAGCCTTTTTCCTTGCCTTGCGTTTTCATGCTTTGCCCTTTTGACTTGCCTTGCTTTGCCATTTTGCCTTGCTTTGCCTTGTTATGCTTTACCCTTTTGCCTTGTCTTGCTTTGCCATTTTGCCTTTCCTTGCATTGCCCTTTTGCCTTACCTTGCCTTGTCATGCTTTGCCCTTTTGACTTGCTTTGCTTTGCCCTTTTGCCTTGCCTTTCCTTGTTTTGCCGTTTTGAATTGCCTTGCATTGCCTTACTTTCATCTTTGCCTTGCCTTGACGTATCTTCCTTATCCTTTTGCCTTGCCTTGCTTTGCTTTCCCCTTTTGCCTTGCCTTTCCTTGCCTTTCTTTACCCTTTTGCCTTCCCTTGCCTTGCCTTTCCATGCCTTGCTTTGCCCCTTTGCCTTACCTTGCCTTGCTTTGCCCTTTTGCCTTGCCATACTTTGCCTCTTTGCCTTGTCTTGCCTTGCCTTACTTTCTCCTTTCTCCTTCCTTTCTCCTACATTGCCTTACTTTCACATTTTGCCTTGCCTTACGTTGTCTTGCTTTGCCCTTTTGCTTTGCCTTGCCTTGCCATGCTTTGCCCATTTGCCTTCCCTTGTCTTGCTTTACTTTTCCGTTTTGACTTGCCTTGCTTTGCCCTTTTGCATTCCCTTGCCTTGCCTTGCTTTGCCCTTTCGCCTTGCCTTGCTTTGCTTTCCCCTTTTGCCTTGCCTTACCTTGCCTTGCTTTGCCTCTTTGCCTTGTCTTGCCTTGCCTTCCTTTCTCCTTTTCCCCTGATTTGCCTTGCCTTTCTTTTGACCTTTTGCCTTGCCTTGCCTTGCCATGCTTTGCTCTTTTTCCTTGCCTTGCTTTGCCCTTTTGTCTTGCCTTGCCTTGCCTTGCCTTGCCATTTTCCCTTGCCTTGCTTTTCCCTTTTGCCTTGCCTTTCCTTGCTTTGGCCTTTTTCCTGGCCTTGACATGGTTTGTCCTTTTGACTTACCTTGCCTTGCCTTTCTTTGCCCTTTTGCCTGGCCTTGCATTGAGTTGCCCTTTTTCCTTGCCTTGCCATGCTTTGCCCTTTTGCCTTGCCTTGCTTTGCCATTTTGTCTTTCCTTGAATTGCCCTTTTGCCTTACCTTGCCTTGACTTGCTATACCCTTTTTCCTTGCCTTGCCTTTTCATGCTTTGCCCTTTTGACTTGCCTTGCTTTGCCCTTTTGCCTTGCTTTGCCTTGTTATGCTTTACCCTTTTGCCTTGTCTTGCTTTGCCATTTTGCCTTTCCTTGCATTGCCCTTTTGCCTTACCTTGCCTTGTCATGCTTTGCCCTTTTGACTTGCTTTGTTTTGCCCTTTTGCCTTGCCTTTCCTTGTTTTGCCGTTTTGAATTGCCTTGCATTGCCTTACTTTCATCTTTGCCTTGCCTTGACGTGTCTTCCTTATCCTTTTGCCTTTCCTTGCCTTGCTTTACCCTTTTGCCTTCCCTTGCCTTGCCTTTCCATGCCTTGCTTTGACCCTTTGCCTTGCCTTGCTTTGACTCTTTGCCTTGTCTTGCCTTTCCTTCCTTTCTCCTTTTGCCCTGATTTGCCTTGCCTTTCTTTTGACCTTTTGCCTTGCCTTGCCTTGCCATGCTTTGCTCTTTTTCCTTGCCTTGCTTTGCCCTTTTGTCTTGCCTTGCCTTGCCTTGCTTTGCCATTTTCCCTTGCCTTTCTTTCCCCTTTTGCCTTGCCTTTCCTAGCTTTGGACTTTTTCCTGGCCTTGCCATGCTTTTGTCCTTTTGACTTACCTTGCCTTGCCTTTCTTTGCACTTTTGCCCGGCCTTGCATTGAGTTTCCCTTTTTCCTTGCCTTGCCATGCTTTGCCCTTTTGCCTTGCCTTGCTTTGCCATTTTGCCTTCCCTTGAATTGCCCTTTTGCCTTACCTTGCCTTGACTTGCTATAGCCTTTTTCCTTGCCTTGCCTTGTCATACTTTGCCATTTTGACTTGCTTTGCTTTGCCCTTTTGCCTTGCCTTGCTTTGCCATTTTGCCTTTCCTTGAATTGCCCTTTTGCCTTACCTTGCCTTGACTTGCTATACCCTTTTTCCTAGCCTTTCCTTGTCATGCTTTGCCCTTTTGACTTGCCTTGCTTTGCCCTTTTGCCTTGCTTTGCCTTGTTATACTTTGCCCTTTTGCCTTGTCTGCTTTGCCATTTTGCGTTTCCTTGCATTGCCCTTTTGCCTTACCTTGCCTTGACATGCTTTATCCTTTTGCCTTGCCTTGCCTTGTCATTCTTTGCCTTTTTGACTTGCCTTGCTTTGCCCTTTTGCCTTGCTTTGCCTCGTTATGCTTTGCCCCTTTGCCTTGTCTTGCTTTGCCTTTTTGCCTTTCCTTGCATTGCCCTTTTGCCTTACCTTGCCTTGACATGCTTTGCCCTTTTGCCTTGCCTTGCCTTGTCATGCTTTGCCCTTTTCACTTGCTTTGCTTTGCCCTTTTGCCTTGCCTTTCCTTGTTTTGCTGTTTTCAAATTCCTTGCATTGCCTTACTTTCATCTTTGCCTTGCCTTGACGTGTCTTCCTTATCCTTTCGCCTTGCCTTGCTTTGCTTTCCCCTTTTGCCTTGCCTTTCCATGCCTTGCTTTGCCCCTTTGCCTTACCTTGCCTTGCTTTGCCTTTTTGCCTTGCCTTGCTTTGCCTCTTTGCCTTGTCTTGCCTTGCCTTCCTTTCTCCTTTTGCCCTGATTTGCCTTGCCTTTCTTTTGACCTTTTGCCTTGCCTTGCCTTGCCATGCTTTGCTCTTTTTCCTTGCCTTGCTTTGCCCTTTTATCTTGCCTTGCCTTGCCTTGCTTTGCCATTTTCCCTTGCCTTGCTTTCCGCTTTTGCCTTGCCTTTCCTTGCTTTGGCCTTTTTCCTGGCCTTGCCATGGTTTGTCCTTTTGACTTACCTTGCCTTGCCTTTCTTTGCCCTTTTGCCTGGCCTTGCATTGAGTTGCCCTTTTTCATTGCCTTGCCTATCCATGGTTTGCCCTTTTGCCTTGCCTTGCTTTGCCATTTTGCCTTTCCTTGAATTGCCCTTTTGCCTTACCTTGCCTTGACTTGCTATACCCTTTTTCCTTGCCTTGTCTTGCTTCGCCATTTTGCCTTTCCTTGCATTGCCCTTTTGCCTTACCTTGCCTTGACATGCTTTGCCCTTTTGCCTTGCCTTGCCTTGTCATGCTTTGCCCTTTTGACTTGCTTTGCTTTGCCCTTTTGCCTTGCCTTTCCTTGTTTTGCCGTTTTGAATTGCCTTGCATTGCCTTACTTTCATCTTTGCCTTGCCTTGACGTGTCTTCCTTATCCTTTTGCCTTGCCTTGCTTTGCTTTCCCCTTTTGCCTTGCCTTTCCTTGCCTTTCTTTACCCTTTTGCCTTCCCTTGCCTTGCCTTTCCATGCCTTGCTTTGCCCCTTTGCCTTACCTTGCCTTGCTTTGCCCTTTTGCCTTGCCATACTTTGCCTCTTTGCCTTGTCTTGCCTTGCCTTCCTTTCTCCTTTCTCCTTCCTTTCTCCTACATTGCCTTACTTTCACATTTTGCCTTGCCTTACCTTGTCTTGCTTTGCCCTTTTGCTTTGCCTTGCCTTGCCATGCTTTGCCCATTTGCCTTCCCTTGTCTTGCTTTACTTTTCCGTTTTGACTTGCCTTGCTTTGCCCTTTTGCATTCCCTTGCCTTGCCTTGCTTTGCCCTTTCGCCTTGCCTTGCTTTGCTTTCCCCTTTTGCCTTGCCTTACCTTGCCTTGCTTTGACTCTTTGCCTTGTCTTGCCTTTCCTTCCTTTCTCCTTTTGCCCTGATTTGCCTTGCCTTTCTTTTGACCTTTTGCCTTGCCTTGCCTTGCCATGCTTTGCTCTTTTTCCTTGCCTTGCTTTGCCCTTTTGTCTTGCCTTGCCTTGCCTTGCTTTGCCATTTTCCCTTGCCTTGCTTTTCCCTTTTGCCTTGCCTTTCCTTGCTTTGGCCTTTTTCCTGGCCTTGACATGGTTTGTCCTTTTGACTTACCTTGCCTTGCCTTTCTTTGCCCTTTTGCCTGGCCTTGCATTGAGTTGCCCTTTTTCCTTGCCTTGCCATGCTTTGCCCTTTTGCCTTGCCTTGCTTTGCCATTTTGTCTTTCCTTGAATTGCCCTTTTGCCTTACCTTGCCTTGACTTGCTATACCCTTTTTCCTTGCCTTGCCTTTTCATGCTTTGCCCTTTTGACTTGCCTTGCTTTACCCTTTTGCCTTGTCTTGCTTTGCCATTTTGCCTTTCCTTGCATTGCCCTTTTGCCTTACCTTGCCTTGTCATGCTTTGCCCTTTTGACTTGCTTTGTTTTGCCCTTTTGCCTTGCCTTTCCTTGTTTTGCCGTTTTGAATTGCCTTGCATTGCCTTACTTTCATCTTTGCCTTGCCTTGACGTGTCTTCCTTATCCTTTTGCCTTTCCTTGCCTTGCTTTACCCTTTTGCCTTCCCTTGCCTTGCCTTTCCATGCCTTGCTTTGCCCCTTTGCCTTGCCTTGCTTTGACTCTTTGCCTTGTCTTGCCTTTCCTTCCTTTCTCCTTTTGCCCTGATTTGCCTTGCCTTTCTTTTGACCTTTTGCCTTGCCTTGCCTTGCCATGCTTTGCTCTTTTTCCTTGCCTTGCTTTGCCCTTTTGTCTTGCCTTGCCTTGCCTTGCTTTGCCATTTTCCCTTGCCTTTCTTTCCCCTTTTGCCTTGCCTTTCCTAGCTTTGGACTTTTTCCTGGCCTTGCCATGCTTTTGTCCTTTTGACTTACCTTGCCTTGCCTTTCTTTGCACTTTTGCCCGGCCTTGCATTGAGTTTCCCTTTTTCCTTGCCTTGCCATGCTTTGCCCTTTTGCCTTGCCTTGCTTTGCCATTTTGCCTTCCCTTGAATTGCCCTTTTGCCTTACCTTGCCTTGACTTGCTATAGCCTTTTTCCTTGCCTTGCCTTGTCATACTTTGCCATTTTGACTTGCTTTGCTTTGCCCTTTTGCCTTGCCTTGCTTTGCCATTTTGCCTTTCCTTGAATTGCCCTTTTGCCTTACCTTGCCTTGACTTGCTATACCCTTTTTCCTAGCCTTTCCTTGTCATGCTTTGCCCTTTTGACTTGCCTTGCTTTGCCCTTTTGCCTTGCTTTGCCTTGTTATACTTTGCCCTTTTGCCTTGTCTGCTTTGCCATTTTGCGTTTCCTTGCATTGCCCTTTTGCCTTACCTTGCCTTGACATGCTTTATCCTTTTGCCTTGCCTTGCCTTGTCATTCTTTGCCTTTTTGACTTGCCTTGCTTTGCCCTTTTGCCTTGCTTTGCCTCGTTATGCTTTGCCCCTTTGCCTTGTCTTGCTTTGCCTTTTTGCCTTTCCTTGCATTGCCCTTTTGCCTTACCTTGCCTTGACATGCTTTGCCCTTTTGCCTTGCCTTGCCTTGTCATGCTTTGCCCTTTTCACTTGCTTTGCTTTGCCCTTTTGCCTTGCCTTTCCTTGTTTTGCTGTTTTCAAATTCCTTGCATTGCCTTACTTTCATCTTTGCCTTGCCTTGACGTGTCTTCCTTATCCTTTCGCCTTGCCTTGCTTTGCTTTCCCCTTTTGCCTTGCCTTTCCATGCCTTGCTTTGCCCCTTTGCCTTACCTTGCCTTGCTTTGCCTTTTTGCCTTGCCTTGCTTTGCCTCTTTGCCTTGTCTTGCCTTGCCTTCCTTTCTCCTTTTGCCCTGATTTGCCTTGCCTTTCTTTTGACCTTTTGCCTTGCCTTGCCTTGCCATGCTTTGCTCTTTTTCCTTGCCTTGCTTTGCCCTTTTATCTTGCCTTGCCTTGCCTTGCTTTGCCATTTTCCCTTGCCTTGCTTTCCGCTTTTGCCTTGCCTTTCCTTGCTTTGGCCTTTTTCCTGGCCTTGCCATGGTTTGTCCTTTTGACTTACCTTGCCTTGCCTTTCTTTGCCCTTTTGCCTGGCCTTGCATTGAGTTGCCCTTTTTCATTGCCTTGCCTTGCCATGGTTTGCCCTTTTGCCTTGCCTTGCTTTGCCATTTTGCCTTTCCTTGAATTGCCCTTTTGCCTTACCTTGCCTTGACTTGCTATACCCTTTTTCCTTGCCTTGTCTTGCTTCGCCATTTTGCCTTTCCTTGCATTGCCCTTTTGCCTTACCTTGCCTTGACATGCTTTGCCCTTTTGCCTTGCCTTGCCTTGTCATGCTTTGCCCTTTTGACTTGCTTTGCTTTGCCCTTTTGCCTTGCCTTTCCTTGTTTTGCCGTTTTGAATTGCCTTGCATTGCCTTACTTTCATCTTTGCCTTGCCTTGACGTGTCTTCCTTATCCTTTTGCCTTGCCTTGCTTTGCTTTCCCCTTTTGCCTTGCCTTTCCTTGCCTTTCTTTACCCTTTTGCCTTCCCTTGCCTTGCCTTTCCATGCCTTGCTTTGCCCCTTTGCCTTACCTTGCCTTGCTTTGCCCTTTTGCCTTGCCATACTTTGCCTCTTTGCCTTGTCTTGCCTTGCCTTCCTTTCTCCTTTCTCCTTCCTTTCTCCTACATTGCCTTACTTTCACATTTTGCCTTGCCTTACCTTGTCTTGCTTTGCCCTTTTGCTTTGCCTTGCCTTGCCATGCTTTGCCCATTTGCCTTCCCTTGTCTTGCTTTACTTTTCCGTTTTGACTTGCCTTGCTTTGCCCTTTTGCATTCCCTTGCCTTGCCTTACTTTGCCGTTTTGCCTTGCCTTGCTTTGCCCTTTTTCCTTGCCTTGCTTTGCCATTTTGCCTTTCCTTGCATTGCCATTTTGCCTTTGCTTGCATTGCCCTTTTGCCTTACCTTGCCTTGCTTTGCCCTTTTTCCTTGCCATGCCTTGCTTTGCCCTTTTGATTTGCATTGCATTGCCTTACTTTGACATTTTGCCTTGCCTGACTTGTCTTGCTTTTCCCTTTTGCTTTGCCTTGCCTTGCCTTTCCATGTCTTGCTTTGCCCTTTTGCCTTCCCTTGTCTTGCTTTACTTTTCCGTTTTGACTTGCCTTGCTTTGCCCCTTTGCCTTACCTTGCCTTGCTTTGCCCTTTTGCCTTGCCATACTTTGCCTCTTTGCCTTGTCTTGCCTTGCCTTCCTTTCTCCTTTCTCCTTCCTTTCTCCTACATTGCCTTACTTTCACATTTTGCCTTGCCTTACGTTGTCTTGCTTTGCCCTTTTGCTTTGCCTTGCCTTGCCATGCTTTGCCCATTTGCCTTCCCTTGTCTTGCTTTACTTTTCCGTTTTGACTTGCCTTGCTTTGCCCTTTTGCATTCCCTTGCCTTGCCTTGCTTTGCCCTTTCGCCTTGCCTTGCTTTGCTTTCCCCTTTTGCCTTGCCTTACCTTGCCTTGCTTTGCCTCTTTGCCTTGTCTTGCCTTGCCTTCCTTTCTCCTTTTCCCCTGATTTGCCTTGCCTTTCTTTTGACCTTTTGCCTTGCCTTGCCTTGCCATGCTTTGCTCTTTTTCCTTGCCTTGCTTTGCCCTTTTGTCTTGCCTTGCCTTGCCTTGCCTTGCCATTTTCCCTTGCCTTGCTTTTCCCTTTTGCCTTGCCTTTCCTTGCTTTGGCCTTTTTCCTGGCCTTGACATGGTTTGTCCTTTTGACTTACCTTGCCTTGCCTTTCTTTGCCCTTTTGCCTGGCCTTGCATTGAGTTGCCCTTTTTCCTTGCCTTGCCATGCTTTGCCCTTTTGCCTTGCCTTGCTTTGCCATTTTGTCTTTCCTTGAATTGCCCTTTTGCCTTACCTTGCCTTGACTTGCTATACCCTTTTTCCTTGCCTTGCCTTTTCATGCTTTGCCCTTTTGACTTGCCTTGCTTTGCCCTTTTGCCTTGCTTTGCCTTGTTATGCTTTACCCTTTTGCCTTGTCTTGCTTTGCCATTTTGCCTTTCCTTGCATTGCCCTTTTGCCTTACCTTGCCTTGTCATGCTTTGCCCTTTTGACTTGCTTTGTTTTGCCCTTTTGCCTTGCCTTTCCTTGTTTTGCCGTTTTGAATTGCCTTGCATTGCCTTACTTTCATCTTTGCCTTGCCTTGACGTGTCTTCCTTATCCTTTTGCCTTTCCTTGCCTTGCTTTACCCTTTTGCCTTCCCTTGCCTTGCCTTTCCATGCCTTGCTTTGCCCCTTTGCCTTGCCTTGCTTTGACTCTTTGCCTTGTCTTGCCTTTCCTTCCTTTCTCCTTTTGCCCTGATTTGCCTTGCCTTTCTTTTGACCTTTTGCCTTGCCTTGCCTTGCCATGCTTTGCTCTTTTTCCTTGCCTTGCTTTGCCCTTTTGTCTTGCCTTGCCTTGCCTTGCTTTGCCATTTTCCCTTGCCTTTCTTTCCCCTTTTGCCTTGCCTTTCCTAGCTTTGGACTTTTTCCTGGCCTTGCCATGCTTTTGTCCTTTTGACTTACCTTGCCTTGCCTTTCTTTGCACTTTTGCCCGGCCTTGCATTGAGTTTCCCTTTTTCCTTGCCTTGCCATGCTTTGCCCTTTTGCCTTGCCTTGCTTTGCCATTTTGCCTTCCCTTGAATTGCCCTTTTGCCTTACCTTGCCTTGACTTGCTATAGCCTTTTTCCTTGCCTTGCCTTGTCATACTTTGCCATTTTGACTTGCTTTGCTTTGCCCTTTTGCCTTGCCTTGCTTTGCCATTTTGCCTTTCCTTGAATTGCCCTTTTGCCTTACCTTGCCTTGACTTGCTATACCCTTTTTCCTAGCCTTTCCTTGTCATGCTTTGCCCTTTTGACTTGCCTTGCTTTGCCCTTTTGCCTTGCTTTGCCTTGTTATACTTTGCCCTTTTGCCTTGTCTGCTTTGCCATTTTGCGTTTCCTTGCATTGCCCTTTTGCCTTACCTTGCCTTGACATGCTTTATCCTTTTGCCTTGCCTTGCCTTGTCATTCTTTGCCTTTTTGACTTGCCTTGCTTTGCCCTTTTGCCTTGCTTTGCCTCGTTATGCTTTGCCCCTTTGCCTTGTCTTGCTTTGCCTTTTTGCCTTTCCTTGCATTGCCCTTTTGCCTTACCTTGCCTTGACATGCTTTGCCCTTTTGCCTTGCCTTGCCTTGTCATGCTTTGCCCTTTTCACTTGCTTTGCTTTGCCCTTTTGCCTTGCCTTTCCTTGTTTTGCTGTTTTCAAATTCCTTGCATTGCCTTACTTTCATCTTTGCCTTGCCTTGACGTGTCTTCCTTATCCTTTCGCCTTGCCTTGCTTTGCTTTCCCCTTTTGCCTTGCCTTTCCATGCCTTGCTTTGCCCCTTTGCCTTACCTTGCCTTGCTTTGCCTTTTTGCCTTGCCTTGCTTTGCCTCTTTGCCTTGTCTTGCCTTGCCTTCCTTTCTCCTTTTGCCCTGATTTGCCTTGCCTTTCTTTTGACCTTTTGCCTTGCCTTGCCTTGCCATGCTTTGCTCTTTTTCCTTGCCTTGCTTTGCCCTTTTATCTTGCCTTGCCTTGCCTTGCTTTGCCATTTTCCCTTGCCTTGCTTTCCGCTTTTGCCTTGCCTTTCCTTGCTTTGGCCTTTTTCCTGGCCTTGCCATGGTTTGTCCTTTTGACTTACCTTGCCTTGCCTTTCTTTGCCCTTTTGCCTGGCCTTGCATTGAGTTGCCCTTTTTCATTGCCTTGCCTTGCCATGGTTTGCCCTTTTGCCTTGCCTTGCTTTGCCATTTTGCCTTTCCTTGAATTGCCCTTTTGCCTTACCTTGCCTTGACTTGCTATACCCTTTTTCCTTGCCTTGTCTTGCTTCGCCATTTTGCCTTTCCTTGCATTGCCCTTTTGCCTTACCTTGCCTTGACATGCTTTGCCCTTTTGCCTTGCCTTGCCTTGTCATGCTTTGCCCTTTTGACTTGCTTTGCTTTGCCCTTTTGCCTTGCCTTTCCTTGTTTTGCCGTTTTGAATTGCCTTGCATTGCCTTACTTTCATCTTTGCCTTGCCTTGACGTGTCTTCCTTATCCTTTTGCCTTGCCTTGCTTTGCTTTCCCCTTTTGCCTTGCCTTTCCTTGCCTTTCTTTACCCTTTTGCCTTCCCTTGCCTTGCCTTTCCATGCCTTGCTTTGCCCCTTTGCCTTACCTTGCCTTGCTTTGCCCTTTTGCCTTGCCATACTTTGCCTCTTTGCCTTGTCTTGCCTTGCCTTCCTTTCTCCTTTCTCCTTCCTTTCTCCTACATTGCCTTACTTTCACATTTTGCCTTGCCTTACCTTGTCTTGCTTTGCCCTTTTGCTTTGCCTTGCCTTGCCATGCTTTGCCCATTTGCCTTCCCTTGTCTTGCTTTACTTTTCCGTTTTGACTTGCCTTGCTTTGCCCTTTTGCATTCCCTTGCCTTGCCTTACTTTGCCGTTTTGCCTTGCCTTGCTTTGCCCTTTTTCCTTGCCTTGCTTTGCCATTTTGCCTTTCCTTGCATTGCCATTTTGCCTTTGCTTGCATTGCCCTTTTGCCTTACCTTGCCTTGCTTTGCCCTTTTTCCTTGCCATGCCTTGCTTTGCCCTTTTGATTTGCATTGCATTGCCTTACTTTGACATTTTGCCTTGCCTGACTTGTCTTGCTTTTCCCTTTTGCTTTGCCTTGCCTTGCCTTTCCATGTCTTGCTTTGCCCTTTTGCCTTCCCTTGTCTTGCTTTACTTTTCCGTTTTGACTTGCCTTGCTTTGCCCCTTTGCCTTACCTTGCCTTGCTTTGCCCTTTTGCCTTGCCATACTTTGCCTCTTTGCCTTGTCTTGCCTTGCCTTCCTTTCTCCTTTCTCCTTCCTTTCTCCTACATTGCCTTACTTTCACATTTTGCCTTGCCTTACCTTGTCTTGCTTTGCCCTTTTGCTTTGCCTTGCCTTGCCATGCTTTGCCCATTTGCCTTCCCTTGTCTTGCTTTACTTTTCCGTTTTGACTTGCCTTGCTTTGCCCTTTTGCATTCCCTTGCCTTGCCTTGCTTTGCCCTTTCGCCTTGCCTTGCTTTGCTTTCCCCTTTTGCCTTGCCTTACCTTGCCTTGCTTTGCCTCTTTGCCTTGTCTTGCCTTGCCTTCCTTTCTCCTTTTCCCCTGATTTGCCTTGCCTTTCTTTTGACCTTTTGCCTTGCCTTGCCTTGCCATGCTTTGCTCTTTTTCCTTGCCTTGCTTTGCCCTTTTGTCTTGCCTTGCCTTGCCTTGCCTTGCCATTTTCCCTTGCCTTGCTTTTCCCTTTTGCCTTGCCTTTCCTTGCTTTGGCCTTTTTCCTGGCCTTGACATGGTTTGTCCTTTTGACTTACCTTGCCTTGCCTTTCTTTGCCCTTTTGCCTGGCCTTGCATTGAGTTGCCCTTTTTCCTTGCCTTGCCATGCTTTGCCCTTTTGCCTTGCCTTGCTTTGCCATTTTGTCTTTCCTTGAATTGCCCTTTTGCCTTACCTTGCCTTGACTTGCTATACCCTTTTTCCTTGCCTTGCCTTTTCATGCTTTGCCCTTTTGACTTGCCTTGCTTTGCCCTTTTGCCTTGCTTTGCCTTGTTATGCTTTACCCTTTTGCCTTGTCTTGCTTTGCCATTTTGCCTTTCCTTGCATTGCCCTTTTGCCTTACCTTGCCTTGTCATGCTTTGCCCTTTTGACTTGCTTTGTTTTGCCCTTTTGCCTTGCCTTTCCTTGTTTTGCCGTTTTGAATTGCCTTGCATTGCCTTACTTTCATCTTTGCCTTGCCTTGACGTGTCTTCCTTATCCTTTTGCCTTTCCTTGCCTTGCTTTACCCTTTTGCCTTCCCTTGCCTTGCCTTTCCATGCCTTGCTTTGCCCCTTTGCCTTGCCTTGCTTTGACTCTTTGCCTTGTCTTGCCTTTCCTTCCTTTCTCCTTTTGCCCTGATTTGCCTTGCCTTTCTTTTGACCTTTTGCCTTGCCTTGCCTTGCCATGCTTTGCTCTTTTTCCTTGCCTTGCTTTGCCCTTTTGTCTTGCCTTGCCTTGCCTTGCTTTGCCATTTTCCCTTGCCTTTCTTTCCCCTTTTGCCTTGCCTTTCCTAGCTTTGGACTTTTTCCTGGCCTTGCCATGCTTTTGTCCTTTTGACTTACCTTGCCTTGCCTTTCTTTGCACTTTTGCCCGGCCTTGCATTGAGTTTCCCTTTTTCCTTGCCTTGCCATGCTTTGCCCTTTTGCCTTGCCTTGCTTTGCCATTTTGCCTTCCCTTGAATTGCCCTTTTGCCTTACCTTGCCTTGACTTGCTATAGCCTTTTTCCTTGCCTTGCCTTGTCATACTTTGCCATTTTGACTTGCTTTGCTTTGCCCTTTTGCCTTGCCTTGCTTTGCCATTTTGCCTTTCCTTGAATTGCCCTTTTGCCTTACCTTGCCTTGACTTGCTATACCCTTTTTCCTAGCCTTTCCTTGTCATGCTTTGCCCTTTTGACTTGCCTTGCTTTGCCCTTTTGCCTTGCTTTGCCTTGTTATACTTTGCCCTTTTGCCTTGTCTGCTTTGCCATTTTGCGTTTCCTTGCATTGCCCTTTTGCCTTACCTTGCCTTGACATGCTTTATCCTTTTGCCTTGCCTTGCCTTGTCATTCTTTGCCTTTTTGACTTGCCTTGCTTTGCCCTTTTGCCTTGCTTTGCCTCGTTATGCTTTGCCCCTTTGCCTTGTCTTGCTTTGCCTTTTTGCCTTTCCTTGCATTGCCCTTTTGCCTTACCTTGCCTTGACATGCTTTGCCCTTTTGCCTTGCCTTGCCTTGTCATGCTTTGCCCTTTTCACTTGCTTTGCTTTGCCCTTTTGCCTTGCCTTTCCTTGTTTTGCTGTTTTCAAATTCCTTGCATTGCCTTACTTTCATCTTTGCCTTGCCTTGACGTGTCTTCCTTATCCTTTCGCCTTGCCTTGCTTTGCTTTCCCCTTTTGCCTTGCCTTTCCATGCCTTGCTTTGCCCCTTTGCCTTACCTTGCCTTGCTTTGCCTTTTTGCCTTGCCTTGCTTTGCCTCTTTGCCTTGTCTTGCCTTGCCTTCCTTTCTCCTTTTGCCCTGATTTGCCTTGCCTTTCTTTTGACCTTTTGCCTTGCCTTGCCTTGCCATGCTTTGCTCTTTTTCCTTGCCTTGCTTTGCCCTTTTATCTTGCCTTGCCTTGCCTTGCTTTGCCATTTTCCCTTGCCTTGCTTTCCGCTTTTGCCTTGCCTTTCCTTGCTTTGGCCTTTTTCCTGGCCTTGCCATGGTTTGTCCTTTTGACTTACCTTGCCTTGCCTTTCTTTGCCCTTTTGCCTGGCCTTGCATTGAGTTGCCCTTTTTCATTGCCTTGCCTTGCCATGGTTTGCCCTTTTGCCTTGCCTTGCTTTGCCATTTTGCCTTTCCTTGAATTGCCCTTTTGCCTTACCTTGCCTTGACTTGCTATACCCTTTTTCCTTGCCTTGTCTTGCTTCGCCATTTTGCCTTTCCTTGCATTGCCCTTTTGCCTTACCTTGCCTTGACATGCTTTGCCCTTTTGCCTTGCCTTGCCTTGTCATGCTTTGCCCTTTTGACTTGCTTTGCTTTGCCCTTTTGCCTTGCCTTTCCTTGTTTTGCCGTTTTGAATTGCCTTGCATTGCCTTACTTTCATCTTTGCCTTGCCTTGACGTGTCTTCCTTATCCTTTTGCCTTGCCTTGCTTTGCTTTCCCCTTTTGCCTTGCCTTTCCTTGCCTTTCTTTACCCTTTTGCCTTCCCTTGCCTTGCCTTTCCATGCCTTGCTTTGCCCCTTTGCCTTACCTTGCCTTGCTTTGCCCTTTTGCCTTGCCATACTTTGCCTCTTTGCCTTGTCTTGCCTTGCCTTCCTTTCTCCTTTCTCCTTCCTTTCTCCTACATTGCCTTACTTTCACATTTTGCCTTGCCTTACCTTGTCTTGCTTTGCCCTTTTGCTTTGCCTTGCCTTGCCATGCTTTGCCCATTTGCCTTCCCTTGTCTTGCTTTACTTTTCCGTTTTGACTTGCCTTGCTTTGCCCTTTTGCATTCCCTTGCCTTGCCTTACGTTGCCGTTTTGCCTTGCCTTGCTTTGCCCTTTTTCCTTGCCTTGCTTTGCCATTTTGCCTTTCCTTGCATTGCCATTTTGCCTTTGCTTGCATTGGCCTTTTGCCTTACCTTGCCTTGCTTTGCCCTTTTTCTTTGCCATGCCTTGCTTTGCCCTTTTGATTTGCATTGCATTGCCTTACTTTGACATTTTGCCTTGCCTGACTTGTCTTGCTTTTCCCTTTTGCTTTGCCTTGCCTTGCCTTTCCATGTCTTGCTTTGCCCTTTTGCCTTCCCTTGTCTTGCTTTACTTTTCCGTTTTGACTTGCCTTGCTTTGCCCTTTTGCATTCCCTTGCCTTGCCTTACTTTAACATTTTTCCGTGCCTTACCTTGTCTGGCTTTGCCTTGCCTTGACATGCTTTGCCCTTTTGCCTTGCCTTTCCTTGACATGCCTTGCCCTTTTGCCATGCCTTGCTTTCCCTTTTGCCTTGCCTTTCCTTTCCTTCCTTTTCCCTTTTGCCTTGCCTTCCCTTGCTTTGCTCTTTTGCCTTGCCTTCCCTTTTTTTTCCCTTTTGCCTTACCTTGCCTTGATTTGCTTTGCCCTTTTGCCTTGCCTTGCTTTGCCATTTTGCCTTTCCTTGCATTGCCCTTTTGCCTCACCTTGCCTTGCCTTGCTTTTCCCTTTTGCTTTGCCTTGCCTTGCCTTTCCATGTCTTGCTTTTCCCTTTTGCCTTCCCTTGCCTTGCTTTACTTTTCCTTTTTGCCTTGCCTTGCTTTGCTCTTTTGCCTTCTCTTGCCTTGCCTTACTTTGCCGTTTTGCCTTGCCTTGCATTGCCCTTTTGCCTTACCTTGCCTTGACATGCTTTGCCCTTTTGCATTGCCTTGCCTTGTCATGCTTTGCCCTTTTCACTTGCTTTGCTTTGCCCTTTTGCCTTGCCTTTCCTTGTTTTGCCGTTTTCAATTTCCTTCAATTGCCTTACTTTCATCTTTGCCTTGCCTTGACGTGTCTTCCTTATCCTTTCGCCTTGCCTTGCTTTGCTTTCCCCTTTTGCCTTGCCTTTCCATGCCTTGCTTTGCCCCTTTGCCTTACATTGCCTTGCTTTGCCTTTTTGCCTTGCCTTGCTTTGCCTCTTTGCCTTGTCTTGCCTTGCCTTCCTTTCTCCTTTTGCCCTGATTTGCCTTGCCTTTCTTTTGACCTTTTGCCTTGCCTTGCCTTGCCATGCTTTGCTCTTTTTCCTTGCCTTGCTTTGCCCTTTTGTCTTGCCTTGCCTTGCCTTGCTTTGCCATTTTCCCTTGCCTTGCTTTCCCGTTTTGCCTTGCCTTTCCTTGCTTTGGCCTTTTTCCTGGCCTTGCCATGGTTTGTCCTTTTGACTTACCTTGCCTTGCCATGCTTTGCCCTTTTGCCTGGCCTTGCATTGAGTTGCCCTTTTTCATTGCCTTGCCTTGCCATGCTTTGCCCTTTTGCCTTGCCTTGCTTTGCCATTTTGCCTTTCCTTGCATTGCCCTTTTGCCTTACCTTGCCTTGACATGCTTTGCCCTTTTGCCTTGCCTTGCCTTGTCATGCTTTGCCCTTTTGACTTGCTTTGCTTTGCCCTTTTGCCTTGCCTTTCCTTGTTTTGCCGTTTTGAATTGCCTTGCATTGCCTTACTTTCATCTTTGCCTTGCCTTGACGTGTCTTCCTTATCCTTTGCCTTGCCTTGCTTTGCTTTCCCCTTTTGCCTTGCCTTTCCTTGCCTTTCTTTACCCTTTTGCCTTCCCTTGCCTTGCCTTTCCATGCCTTGCTTTGCCCCTTTGCCTTACCTTGCCTTGCTTTGCCCTTTTGCCTTGCCATACTTTGCCTCTTTGCCTTGTCTTGCCTTGCCTTCCTTTCTCCTTTCTCCTTCCTTTCTCCTACATTGCCTTACTTTCACATTTTGCCTTGCCTTACCTTGCCTTGCTTTGCCCTTTTTCCTTGCCTTGCTTTGCCATTTTGCCTTTCCTTGCATTGCCATTTTGCCTTTGCTTGCATTGGCCTTTTGCCTTACCTTGCCTTGCTTTGCCCTTTTTCCTTGCCATGCCTTGCTTTGCCCTTTTGATTTGCATTGCATTGCCTTACTTTGACATTTTGCCTTGCCTGACTTGTCTTGCTTTTCCCTTTTGCTTTGCCTTGCCTTGCCTTTCCATGTCTTGCTTTGCCCTTTTGCCTTCCCTTGTCTTGCTTTACTTTTCCGTTTTGACTTGCCTTGCTTTGCCATTTTGCCTTCCCTTGCATTGCTTTTCTCGTTTGCCTTGCCTTGCCATGCTTTGCCCTTTTGCCTTGTCTGGCCTTGCTTTGGTTTGCCCTTTTGCCTTGATTTGCCTTGCCTTGATTTGCCCTTCTTCCCGGCCTTGCCTTGCATTGCCCTTTTGTCTTGCCTTGCCTTACCTTGCTTTGTACTTTTGCCTTGCTTTGCCTTGATTTGCCATTTTGCCTTCCCTTGTCTTACCTTGCTTTCCCCTTTTGCCTTGCCTTTCTTCTGACCTTTTGCCTTGCCGTGACATGCTTTGCTCTTTTTCCTTCCCTTGCTTTGAACTTTTCTCTTACCTTGCCTTGACTTGATTTTCCCTTTTGCCTTGCCTTCCCTTGCTTTGCTCTTTTGCCTTGCCTTCCCTTTCTTTGCCATTTTGCCTTCCCTTGTCTGACCTTGCTTTCCCCTTTTGCCTTGCCTTGCCTTCCTTTCCCTTTTGTCTAGCTTTGCCTTGCTTTGCCCTTTTGCCTTACATTGCCTAGCCTTGCTTTGCAGTTTTCCCTTTCCTTGCCTTGCCCTTTTTCCTTGCCTTGTCTTGCCATGCTTTTCCCTTTTGCCTTGCCTTGCTTTGCCATTTTGCCTTTCCTTGCATTGCCCTTTTGCCTTACCTTGCCTTGCTTAGCCCTTTTCCCTTGCCTTGCCTTTCCATGCCTTGCTTTGCCCTTTTTCCTCGCCATGCCTTGCTTTGCCCTTTTGATTTGCATTACATTGCCTTACTTTGAAATTTTGCCTTGCCTAACCTTGTCTTGCTTTTCCCTTTTGCTTTGCCTTGCCTTGCCTTACCTTGTCTGGCTTTGCCCTTTTGCTTTGCCTTGCCTTGCCATGCTTTGCCCTTTTGCCTTGCCTTTCCTTGCCATGCTTTGCCCTTTTGCCATGCCTTGCTTTGCCCTTTTGCCTTGCCTTTCCTTTCCTTGCTTTTCCCTTTTGCCTTGCCTTCTCTTGCTTTGCTCTTTTGCCTTGCCTTCCCTTGTTTTGCTCTTTTGCCTTACCTTGCCTTGACTTGCTTTGCCCTTTTGCCTTGCCTTGCTTTGCCATTTTGCCTTTGCTTGCATTGCCCTTTTGCCTCACCTTGCCTTGCCTTGCTTTTCCCTTTTGCTTTGCCTTGCCTTGCCTTTCCATGTCTTGCTTTTCCCTTTTGCCTTCCCTTGCCTTGCTTTACTTTTCCTTTTTGCCTTGCCTTGCTTTGCTCTTTTGCCTTCTCTTGCCTTGCCTTACTTTGCCGTTTTGCCTTGACTTGCTTTGCCCTTTTGCCTTGCCTTGCCTTGTTTTGCCGTTTTGATTTGCCTTGCATTGCCTTACTTTCATCTTTACCTTGCCTTGACGTGTCTTGCTTATCCTTTTGCCTTGCCTTGCTTTGCTTTCCCCTTTTGCCTTGCCTTTCCTTGCCTTGCTTTGCCCTTTTCCCTTGCCTTGCCTTGCCTTTCCATGCCTTGCTTTGCCCTTTTTCCTTGCCATGCCTTGCTTTGCCCTTTTGATTTGCATTGCATTGCCTTACTTTGACATTTTGTCTTGCCTTACCTTGTCTTGCTTTGTCCTTTTGCTTTGCCTTGCCTTGCCTTTCCATGTCTTTGCTTTGCCCTTTTGCCTTCTCTTGTCTTGCTTTACTTTTCCGTTTTGACTTGCCTTGCTTTGCCCTTTTGCATTCCCTTGCCTTGCCTTATTTTGCCGTTTTGCCTTGCCTTGCTTTGCCCTTTTTCCTTGCCATGCCTTGCTTTGCCATTTTGATTTGCCTTACATTGCCTTACTTTGACATTTTACCTTGCCTTACCTTGTCTTTCTTTGCCCTTTTGCTTTGCCTTGCCTTGCCATGCTTTGCTCTTTTTCCTTGCCTTGCTTTGCCCTTTTGTCTTGCCTTGCCTTGCCTTGCTTTGCCATTTTCCCTTGCCTTGCTTTCCCGTTTTGCCTTGCCTTTCCTTGCTTTGGCCTTTTTCCTGGCCTTGCCATGGTTTGTCCTTTTGACTTACCTTGCCTTGCCTTTCTTTGCCCTTTTGCCTGGCCTTGCATTGAGTTGCCCTTTTTCATTGCCTTGCCTTGCCATGCTTTGCCCTTTTGCCTTGCCTTGCTTTGCCATTTTGCCTTTCCTTGAATTGCCCTTTTGCCTTACCTTGCCTTGACTTGCTATACCCTTTTTCCTTGCCTTGTCTTGCTTTGCCATTTTGCCTTTCCTTGCATTGCCCTTTTGCCTTACCTTGCCTTGACATGCTTTGCCCTTTTGCCTTGCCTTGCCTTGTCATGCTTTGCCCTTTTGACTTGCTTTGCTTTGCCCTTTTGCCTTGCCTTTCCTTGTTTTGCCGTCTTGAATTGCCTTGCATTGCCTTACTTTCATCTTTGCCTTGCCTTGACGTGTCTTCCTTATCCTTTTGCCTTGCCTTGCTTTGCTTTCTCCTTTTGCCTTGCCTTTCCTTGCCTTTCTTTACCCTTTTGCCTTCCCTTGCCTTGCCTTTCCATGCCTTGCTTTGCCCCTTTGCCTTACCTTGCCTTGCTTTGCCCTTTTGCCTTGCCATACTTTGCCTCTTTGCCTTGTCTTGCCTTGCCTTCCTTTCTCCTTTCTCCTTCCTTTCTCCTACATTGCCTTACTTTCACATTTTGCCTTGCCTTACCTTGTCTTGCTTTGCCCTTTTGCTTTGCCTTGCCTTGCCATGCTTTGCCCATTTGCCTTCCCTTGTCTTGCTTTACTTTTCCGTTTTGACTTGCCTTGCTTTGCCCTTTTGCATTCCCTTGCCTTGCCTTACTTTGCCGTTTTGCCTTGCCTTGCTTTGCCCTTTTTCCTTGCCTTGCTTTGCCATTTTGCCTTTCCTTGCATTGCCATTTTGCCTTTGCTTGCATTGGCCTTTTGCCTTACCTTGCCTTGCTTTGCCCTTTTTCCTTGCCATGCCTTGCTTTGCCCTTTTGATTTGCATTGCATTGCCTTACTTTGACATTTTGCCTTGCCTGACTTGTCTTGCTTTTCCCTTTTGCTTTGCCTTGCCTTGCCTTTCCATGTCTTGCTTTGCCCTTTTGCCTTCCCTTGTCTTGCTTTACTTTTCCGTTTTGACTTGCCTTGCTTTGCCCTTTTGCATTCCCTTGCCTTGCCTTACTTTAACATTTTTCCGTGCCTTACCTTGTCTGGCTTTGCCTTGCCTTGACATGCTTTGCCCTTTTGCCTTGCCTTGCTTTGCCATTTTGCCTTTCCTTGCATTGCCCTTTTGCCTCACCTTGCCTTGCCTTGCTTTTCCCTTTTGCTTTGCCTTGCCTTGCCTTTCCATGTCTTGCTTTGCCCTTTTGCCTTCCCTTGCCTTGCTTTACTTTTCCTTTTTGCCTTGCCTTGCTTTGCTCTTTTGCCTTCTCTTGCCTTGCCTTACTTTGCCGTTTTGCCTTGCCTTGCTTTGCCCTTTTGCCTTGCCTTGCCTTGTTTTGCCGTCTTGAATTGCCTTGCATTGCCTTACTTTCATCTTTGCCTTGCCTTGACGTGTCTTCCTTATCCTTTTGCCTTGCCTTGCTTTGCTTACCCCTTTTGCCTTGCCTTTCCTTGCCTTGCTTTACCCTTTTGCCTTCCCTTGCCTTGCCTTTCCATGCCTTGCTTTGCCCCTTTGCCTTACCTTGCCTTGCTTTGCCCTTTTGCCTTGCCTTGCTTTGCCTCTTTGCCTTGTCTTGCCTTGCCTTCCTTTCTCCTTTTGCCCTGATTTGCCTTGCCTTTCTTTTGACCTTTTGCCTTGCCTTGCATTGCCATGCTTTGCTCTTTTTCCTTGCCTTGCTTTGCTCTTTTGTCTTGCCTTGCCTTGCCTTGCTTTGCCATTTTCCCTTGCCTTGCTTTCCCGTTTTGCCTTGCCTTTCCTTGCTTTGGCCTTTTTCCTGGCCTTGCCATGGTTTGTCCTTTTGACTTACCATGCCTTGCCTTTCTTTGCAGTTTTCCTGGCCTTGCATTGAGTTGCCCTTTTTCCTTGCCTTGCCTTGCCATTCTTTGCCCTTTTGCCTTGCCTTGCTTTGCCATTTTGCCTTTCCTTGAATTGCCCTTTTGCCTTACCTTGCCTTGACTTGCTATACCCTTTTTCCTTGCCTTGCCTTGTCATGCTTTGCCCTTTTGACTTGCCTTGCTTTGCCCTTTTGCCTTGCTTTGCCTCGTTATGCTTTGCCCCTTTGCCTTGTCTTGCTTTGCCATTTTGCCTTTCCTTGCATTGCCCTTTTGCCTTACCTTGCCTTGACATGCTTTGCCCTTTTGCCTTGCCTTGCCTTGTCATGCTTTGCCCTTTTCACTTGCTTTGCTTTGCCCTTTTGCCTTGCCTTTCCTTGTTTTGCCGTTTTCAATTTCCTTGAATTGCCTTACTTTCATCTTTGCCTTGCCTTGACGTGTCTTCCTTATCCTTTCGCCTTGCCTTGCTTTGCTTTCCCCTTTTGCCTTGCTTTTCCATGCCTTGCTTTGCCCCTTTGCCTTACCTTGCCTTGCTTTGCCTTTTTGCCTTGCCTTGCTTTGCCTCTTTGCCTTGTCTTGCCTTGCCTTCCTTTCTCCTTTTGCCCTGATTTGCCTTGCCTTTCTTTTGACCTTTTGCCTTGCCTTGCCTTGCCATGCTTTGCTCTTTTTCCTTGCCTTGCTTTGCCCTTTTGTCTTGCTTTGCCTTGCCTTGCTTTGCCATTTTCCCTTGCCTTGTTTCCCGTTTTGCCTTGCCTTTCCTTGCTTTGGCCTTTTTCCTGGCCTTGCCATGGTTTGTCCTTTTGACTTACCTTGCCTTGCCTTTCTTTGCCCTTTTGCCTGGCCTTGCTTTGCCATTTTGCCTTTCCTTGAATTGCCCTTTTGCCTTATCATGCCTTGACTTGCTATACCCTTTTTCCTTGCCTTGTCTTGCTTTGCCATTTTGCCTTTCCTTGCATTGCCCTTTTGCCTTACCTTGCCTTGACATGCTTTGCCCTTTTGCCTTGCCTTGCCTTGTCATGCTTTGCCCTTTTGATTTGCATTGCATTGCCTTACTTTGACATTTTCCCTTGCCTTACCTTGTCTTGCTTTGCCCTTTTGCTTTGCCTTGCCTTGCCATGCTCTGCCCTTTTGCCTTCCCTTGTCTTGCTTTACTTTTCCGTTTTGACTTGCCTTGCTTTGCCCTTTTGCATTCCCTTGCCTTGCCTTATTTTGCCGTTTTGCCTTGCTTTGCTTTGCCCTTTTTCCTTGCCATGCCTTGCTTTGCCCTTTTGATTTGCCTTACATTGCCTTACTTTGACATTTTACCTTGTCTTACCTTGTCTTGCTTTGCCCTTTTGCTTTGCCTTGCCTTGCCATGCTTTGCCCATTTGCCTTCCCTTGTCTTGCTTTACTTTTCCGTTTTGACTTGCCTTGCTTTGCCCTTTTGCATTCCCTTGCCTTGCCTTACTTTGCCGTTTTGCCTTGCCTTGCTTTGCCCTTTTTCCTTGCCTTGCTTTGCCATTTTGCCTTTCCTTGCATTGCCATTTTGCCTTTGCTTGCATTGCCCTTTTGCCTTACCTTGCCTTGCTTTGCCCTTTTTCCTTGCCATGCCTTGCTTTGCCCTTTTGATTTGCATTGCATTGCCTTACTTTGACATTTTGCCTTGCCTGACTTGTCTTGCTTTTCCCTTTTGCTTTGCCTTGCCTTGCCTTTCCATGTCTTGCTTTGCCCTTTTGCCTTCCCTTGTCTTGCTTTACTTTTCCGTTTTGACTTGCCTTGCTTTGCCCTTTTGCATTCCCTTGCCTTGCCTTACTTTAACATTTTTCCGTGCCTTACCTTGTCTGGCTTTGCCTTGCCTTGACATGCTTTGCCCTTTTGCCTTGCCTTTCCTTGCCATGCTTTGCCCTTTTGCCATGCCTTGCTTTCCATTTTGCCTTGCCTTTCCTTTCCTTCCTTTTCCCTTTTGCCTTGCCTTCCCTTGCTTTGCTCTTTTGCCTTGCCTTCCCTTGTTTTTCCCTTTTGCCTTACCTTGCCTTGATTTGCTTTGCCCTTTTGCCTTGCCTTGCTTTGCCATTTTGCCTTTCCTTGCATTGCCCTTTTGCCTCACCTTGCCTTGCCTTGCTTTTCCCTTTTGCTTTGCCTTGCCTTGCCTTTCCATGTCTTGCTTTTCCCTTTTGCCTTCCCTTGCCTTGCTTTACTTTTCCTTTTTGCCTTGCCTTGCTTTGCTCTTTTGCCTTCTCTTGCCTTGCCTTACTTTGCCGTTTTGCCTTGCCTTGCATTGCCCTTTTGCCTTACCTTGCCTTGACATGCTTTGCCCTTTTGCATTGCCTTGCCTTGTCATGCTTTGCCCTTTTCACTTGCTTTGCTTTGCCCTTTTGCCTTGCCTTTCCTTGTTTTGCCGTTTTCAATTTCCTTCAATTGCCTTACTTTCATCTTTGCCTTGCCTTGACGTGTCTTCCTTATCCTTTCGCCTTGCCTTGCTTTGCTTTCCCCTTTTGCCTTGCCTTTCCATGCCTTGCTTTGCCCCTTTGCCTTACATTGCCTTGCTTTGCCTTTTTGCCTTGCCTTGCTTTGCCTCTTTGCCTTGTCTTGCCTTGCCTTCCTTTCTCCTTTTGCCCTGATTTGCCTTGCCTTTCTTTTGACCTTTTGCCTTGCCTTGCCTTGCCATGCTTTGCTCTTTTTCCTTGCCTTGCTTTGCCCTTTTGTCTTGCCTTGCCTTGCCTTGCTTTGCCATTTTCCCTTGCCTTGCTTTCCCGTTTTGCCTTGCCTTTCCTTGCTTTGGCCTTTTTCCTGGCCTTGCCATGGTTTGTCCTTTTGACTTACCTTGCCTTGCCATGCTTTGCCCTTTTGCCTGGCCTTGCATTGAGTTGCCCTTTTTCATTGCCTTGCCTTGCCATGCTTTGCCCTTTTGCCTTGCCTTGCTTTGCCATTTTGCCTTTCCTTGCATTGCCCTTTTGCCTTACCTTGCCTTGACATGCTTTGCCCTTTTTCCTTGCCTTGCCTTGTCATGCTTTGCCCTTTTGACTTGCTTTGCTTTGCCCTTTTGCCTTGCCTTTCCTTGTTTTGCCGTTTTGAATTGCCTTGCATTGCCTTACTTTCATCTTTGCCTTGCCTTGACGTGTCTTCCTTATCCTTTTGCCTTGCCTTGCTTTGCTTTCCCCTTTTGCCTTGCCTTTCCTTGCCTTTCTTTACCCTTTTGCCTTCCCTTGCCTTGCCTTTCCATGCCTTTCTTTGCCCCTTTGCCTTACCTTGCCTTGCTTTGCCCTTTTGCCTTGCCATACTTTGCCTCTTTGCCTTGTCTTGCCTTGCCTTCCTTTCTCCTTTCTCCTTCCTTTCTCCTACATTGCCTTACTTTCACATTTTGCCTTGCCTTACCTTGTCTTGCTTTGCCCTTTTGCTTTGCCTTGCCTTGCCATGCTTTGCCCATTTGCCTTCCCTTGTCTTGCTTTACTTTTCCGTTTTGACTTGCCTTGCTTTGCCCTTTTGCATTCCCTTGCCTTGCCTTACGTTGCCGTTTTGCCTTGCCTTGCTTTGCCCTTTTTCCTTGCCTTGCTTTGCCATTTTGCCTTTCCTTGCATTGCCATTTTGCCTTTGCTTGCATTGGCCTTTTGCCTTACCTTGCCTTGCTTTGCCCTTTTTCCTTGCCATGCCTTGCTTTGCCCTTTTGATTTGCATTGCATTGCCTTACTTTGACATTTTGCCTTGCCTGACTTGTCTTGCTTTTCCCTTTTGCTTTGCCTTGCCTTGCCTTTCCATGTCTTGCTTTGCCCTTTTGCCTTCCCTTGTCTTGCTTTACTTTTCCGTTTTGACTTGCCTTGCTTTGCCATTTTGCCTTCCCTTGCATTGCTTTTCTCGTTTGCCTTGCCTTGCCATGCTTTGCCCTTTTGCCTTGTCTGGCCTTGCTTTGGTTTGCCCTTTTGCCTTGATTTGCCTTGCCTTGATTTGCCCTTCTTCCCGGCCTTGCCTTGCATTGCCCTTTTGTCTTGCCTTGCCTTACCTTGCTTTGTACTTTTGCCTTGCTTTGCCTTGATTTGCCATTTTGCCTTCCCTTGTCTTACCTTGCTTTCCCCTTTTGCCTTGCCTTTCTTCTGACCTTTTGCCTTGCCGTGACATGCTTTGCTCTTTTTCCTTCCCTTGCTTTGAACTTTTCTCTTACCTTGCCTTGACTTGATTTTCCCTTTTGCCTTGCCTTCCCTTGCTTTGCTCTTTTGCCTTGCCTTCCCTTTCTTTGCCATTTTGCCTTCCCTTGTCTGAGGTTGCTTTCCCCTTTTGCCTTGCCTTGCCTTCCTTTCCCTTTTGTCTAGCTTTGCCTTGCTTTGCCCTTTTGCCTTACATTGCCTAGCCTTGCTTTGCAGTTTTCCCTTTCCTTGCCTTGCCCTTTTTCCTTGCCTTGTCTTGCCATGCTTTTCCCTTTTGCCTTGCCTTGCTTTGCCATTTTGCCTTTCCTTGCATTGCCCTTTTGCCTTACCTTGCCTTGCTTAGCCCTTTTCCCTTGCCTTGCTTTGCCATTTTGCCTTTGCTTGCATTGCCCTTTTGCCTCACCTTGCCTTGCCTTGCTTTTCCCTTTTGCTTTGCCTTGCCTTGCCTTTCCATGTCTTGCTTTTCCCTTTTGCCTTCCCTTGCCTTGCTTTACTTTTCCTTTTTGCCTTGCCTTGCTTTGCTCTTTTGCCTTCTCTTGCCTTGCCTTACTTTGCCGTTTTGCCTTGACTTGCTTTGCCCTTTTGCCTTGCCTTGCCTTGTTTTGCCGTTTTGATTTGCCTTGCATTGCCTTACTTTCATCTTTACCTTGCCTTGACGTGTCTTGCTTATCCTTTTGCCTTGCCTTGCTTTGCTTTCCCCTTTTGCCTTGCCTTTCCTTGCCTTGCTTTGCCCTTTTCCCTTGCCTTGCCTTGCCTTTCCATGCCTTGCTTTGCCCTTTTTCCTTGCCATGCCTTGCTTTGCCCTTTTGATTTGCATTGCATTGCCTTACTTTGACATTTTGTCTTGCCTTACCTTGTCTTGCTTTGTCCTTTTGCTTTGCCTTGCCTTGCCTTTCCATGTCTTTGCTTTGCCCTTTTGCCTTCTCTTGTCTTGCTTTACTTTTCCGTTTTGACTTGCCTTGCTTTGCCCTTTTGCATTCCCTTGCCTTGCCTTATTTTGCCGTTTTGCCTTGCCTTGCTTTGCCCTTTTTCCTTGCCATGCCTTGCTTTGCCATTTTGATTTGCCTTACATTGCCTTACTTTGACATTTTACCTTGCCTTACCTTGTCTTTCTTTGCCCTTTTGCTTTGCCTTGCCTTGCCATGCTTTGCTCTTTTTCCTTGCCTTGCTTTGCCCTTTTGTCTTGCCTTGCCTTGCCTTGCTTTGCCATTTTCCCTTGCCTTGCTTTCCCGTTTTGCCTTGCCTTTCCTTGCTTTGGCATTTTTCCTGGCCTTGCCATGGTTTGTCCTTTTGACTTACCTTGCCTTGCCTTTCTTTGCCCTTTTGCCTGGCCTTGCATTGAGTTGCCCTTTTTCATTGCCTTGCCTTGCCATGGTTTGCCCTTTTGCCTTGCCTTGCTTTGCCATTTTGCCTTTCCTTGAATTGCCCTTTTGCCTTACCTTTCCTTGACTTGCTATACCCTTTTTCCTTGCCTTGTCTTGCTTTGCCATTTTGCCTTTCCTTGCATTGCCCTTTTGCCTTACCTTGCCTTGACATGCTTTGCCCTTTTGCCTTGCCTTGCCTTGTCATGCTTTGCCCTTTTGACTTGCTTTGCTTTGCCCTTTTGCCTTGCCTTTCCTTGTTTTGCCGTTTTGAATTGCCTTGCATTGCCTTACTTTCATCTTTGCCTTGCCTTGACGTGTCTTCCTTATCCTTTTGCCTTGCCTTGCTTTGCTTTCTCCTTTTGCCTTGCCTTTCCTTGCCTTTCTTTACCCTTTTGCCTTCCCTTGCCTTGCCTTTCCATGCCTTGCTTTGCCCCTTTGCCTTACCTTGCCTTGCTTTGCCCTTTTGCCTTGCCATACTTTGCCTCTTTGCCTTGTCTTGCCTTGCCTTCCTTTCTCCTTTCTCCTTCCTTTCTCCTACATTGCCTTACTTTCACATTTTGCCTTGCCTTACCTTGTCTTGCTTTGCCCTTTTGCTTTGCCTTGCCTTGCCATGCTTTGCCCATTTGCCTTCCCTTGTCTTGCTTTACTTTTCCGTTTTGACTTGCCTTGCTTTGCCCTTTTGCATTCCCTTGCCTTGCCTTACTTTGCCGTTTTGCCTTGCCTTGCTTTGCCCTTTTTCCTTGCCTTGCGTTGCCATTTTGCCTTTCCTTGCATTGCCATTTTGCCTTTGCTTGCATTGCCCTTTTGCCTTACCTTGCCTTGCTTTGCCCTTTTTCCTTGCCATGCCTTGCTTTGCCCTTTTGATTTGCATTGCATTGCCTTACTTTGACATTTTGCCTTGCCTGACTTGTCTTGCTTTTCCCTTTTGCTTTGCCTTGCCTTGCCTTTCCATGTCTTGCTTTGCCCTTTTGCCTTCCCTTGTCTTGCTTTACTTTTCCGTTTTGACTTGCCTTGCTTTGCCCTTTTGCATTCCCTTGCCTTGCCTTACTTTAACATTTTTCCGTGCCTTACCTTGTCTGGCTTTGCCTTGCCTTGACATGCTTTGCCCTTTTGCCTTGCCTTTCCTTGCCATGCTTTGCCCTTTTGCCATGCCTTGCTTTCCCTTTTGCCTTGCCTTTCCTTTCCTTCCTTTTCCCTTTTGCCTTGCCTTCCCTTGCTTTGCTCTTTTGCCTTGCCTTCCCTTGTTTTTCCCTTTTGCCTTACCTTGCCTTGACTTGCTTTGCCCTTTTGCCTTGCCTTGCTTTGCCATTTTGCCTTTCCTTGCATTGCCCTTTTGCCTCACCTTGCCTTGCCTTGCTTTTCCCTTTTGCTTTGCCTTGCCTTGCCTTTCCATGTCTTGCTTTGCCCTTTTGCCTTCCCTTGCCTTGCTTTACTTTTCCTTTTTGCCTTGCCTTGCTTTGCTCTTTTGCCTTCTCTTGCCTTGCCTTACTTTGCCGTTTTGCCTTGCCTTGCTTTGCCCTTTTGCCTTGCCTTGCCTTGTTTTGCCGTCTTGAATTGCCTTGCATTGCCTTACTTTCATCTTTGCCTTGCCTTGACGTGTCTTCCTTATCCTTTTGCCTTGCCTTGCTTTGCTTACCCCTTTTGCCTTGCCTTTCCTTGCCTTGCTTTACCCTTTTGCCTTCCCTTTCCTTGCCTTTCCATGCCTTGCTTTGCCCCTTTGCCTTACCTTGCCTTGCTTTGCCCTTTTGCCTTGCCTTGCTTTGCCTCTTTGCCTTGTCTTGCCTTGCCTTCCTTTCTCCTTTTGCCCTGATTTGCCTTGCCTTTCTTTTGACCTTTTGCCTTGCCTTGCATTGCCATGCTTTGCTCTTTTTCCTTGCCTTGCTTTGCTCTTTTGTCTTGCCTTGCCTTGCCTTGCTTTGCCATTTTCCCTTGCCTTGCTTTCCCCTTTTGCCTTGCCTTTCCTTGCTTTGGCCTTTTTCCTGGCCTTGCCATGGTTTGTCATTTTGACTTACCATGCCTTGCCTTTCTTTGCAGTTTTCCTGGCCTTGCATTGAGTTGCCCTTTTTCCTTGCCTTGCCTTGCCATTCTTTGCCCTTTTGCCTTGCCTTGCTTTGCCATTTTGCCTTTCCTTGAATTGCCCTTTTGCCTTACCTTGCCTTGACTTGCTATACCCTTTTTCCTTGCCTTGCCTTGTCATGCTTTGCCCTTTTGACTTGCCTTGCTTTGCCCTTTTGCCTTGCTTTGCCTCGTTATGCTTTGCCCCTTTGCCTTGTCTTGCTTTGCCATTTTGCCTTTCCTTGCATTGCCCTTTTGCCTTACCTTGCCTTGACATGCTTTGCCCTTTTGCCTTGCCTTGCCTTGTCATGCTTTGCCCTTTTCACTTGCTTTGCTTTGCCCTTTTGCCTTGCCTTGCCTTGTTTTGCCGTTTTGATTTGCCTTGCATTGCCTTACTTTCATCTTTACCTTGCCTTGACGTGTCTTGCTTATCCTTTTGCCTTGCCTTGCTTTGCTTTCCCCTTTTGCCTTGCCTTTCCTTGCCTTGCTTTGCCCTTTTCCCTTGCCTTGCCTTGCCTTTCCATGCCTTGCTTTGCCCTTTTTCCTTGCCATGCCTTGCTTTGCCCTTTTGATTTGCATTGCATTGCCTTACTTTGACATTTTGTCTTGCCTTACCTTGTCTTGCTTTGTCCTTTTGCTTTGCCTTGCCTTGCCTTTCCATGTCTTTGCTTTGCCCTTTTGCCTTCTCTTGTCTTGCTTTACTTTTCCGTTTTGACTTGCCTTGCTTTGCCCTTTTGCATTCCCTTGCCTTGCCTTATTTTGCCGTTTTGCCTTGCCTTGCTTTGCCCTTTTTCCTTGCCATGCCTTGCTTTGCCATTTTGATTTGCCTTACATTGCCTTACTTTGACATTTTACCTTGCCTTACCTTGTCTTTCTTTGCCCTTTTGCTTTGCCTTGCCTTGCCATGCTTTGCTCTTTTTCCTTGCCTTGCTTTGCCCTTTTGTCTTGCCTTGCCTTGCCTTGCTTTGCCATTTTCCCTTGCCTTGCTTTCCCGTTTTGCCTTGCCTTTCCTTGCTTTGGCCTTTTTCCTGGCCTTGCCATGGTTTGTCCTTTTGACTTACCTTGCCTTGCCTTTCTTTGCCCTTTTGCCTGGCCTTGCATTGAGTTGCCCTTTTTCATTGCCTTGCCTTGCCATGCTTTGCCCTTTTGCCTTGCCTTGCTTTGCCATTTTGCCTTTCCTTGAATTGCCCTTTTGCCTTACCTTGCCTTGACTTGCTATACCCTTTTTCCTTGCCTTGTCTTGCTTTGCCATTTTGCCTTTCCTTGCATTGCCCTTTTGCCTTACCTTGCCTTGACATGCTTTGCCCTTTTGCCTTGCCTTGCCTTGTCATGCTTTGCCCTTTTGACTTGCTTTGCTTTGCCCTTTTGCCTTGCCTTTCCTTGTTTTGCCGTTTTGAATTGCCTTGCATTGCCTTACTTTCATCTTTGCCTTGCCTTGACGTGTCTTCCTTATCCTTTTGCCTTGCCTTGCTTTGCTTTCTCCTTTTGCCTTGCCTTTCCTTGCCTTTCTTTACCCTTTTGCCTTCCCTTGCCTTGCCTTTCCATGCCTTGCTTTGCCCCTTTGCCTTACCTTGCCTTGCTTTGCCCTTTTGCCTTGCCATACTTTGCCTCTTTGCCTTGTCTTGCCTTGCCTTCCTTTCTCCTTTCTCCTTCCTTTCTCCTACATTGCCTTACTTTCACATTTTGCCTTGCCTTACCTTGTCTTGCTTTGCCCTTTTGCTTTGCCTTGCCTTGCCATGCTTTGCCCATTTGCCTTCCCTTGTCTTGCTTTACTTTTCCGTTTTGACTTGCCTTGCTTTGCCCTTTTGCATTCCCTTGCCTTGCCTTACTTTGCCGTTTTGCCTTGCCTTGCTTTGCCCTTTTTCCTTGCCTTGCTTTGCCATTTTGCCTTTCCTTGCATTGCCATTTTGCCTTTGCTTGCATTGCCCTTTTGCCTTACCTTGCCTTGCTTTGCCCTTTTTCCTTGCCATGCCTTGCTTTGCCCTTTTGATTTGCATTGCATTGCCTTACTTTGACATTTTGCCTTGCCTGACTTGTCTTGCTTTTCCCTTTTGCTTTGCCTTGCCTTGCCTTTCCATGTCTTGCTTTGCCCTTTTGCCTTCCCTTGTCTTGCTTTACTTTTCCGTTTTGACTTGCCTTGCTTTGCCCTTTTGCATTCCCTTGCCTTGCCTTACTTTAACATTTTTCCGTGCCTTACCTTGTCTGGCTTTGCCTTGCCTTGACATGCTTTGCCCTTTTGCCTTGCCTTGCTTTGCCATTTTGCCTTTCCTTGCATTGCCCTTTTGCCTCACCTTGCCTTGCCTTGCTTTTCCCTTTTGCTTTGCCTTGCCTTGCCTTTCCATGTCTTGCTTTGCCCTTTTGCCTTCCCTTGCCTTGCTTTACTTTTCCTTTTTGCCTTGCCTTGCTTTGCTCTTTTGCCTTCTCTTGCCTTGCCTTACTTTGCCGTTTTGCCTTGCCTTGCTTTGCCCTTTTGCCTTGCCTTGCCTTGTTTTGCCGTCTTGAATTGCCTTGCATTGCCTTACTTTCATCTTTGCCTTGCCTTGACGTGTCTTCCTTATCCTTTTGCCTTGCCTTGCTTTGCTTACCCCTTTTGCCTTGCCTTTCCTTGCCTTGCTTTACCCTTTTGCCTTCCCTTGCCTTGCCTTTCCATGCCTTGCTTTGCCCCTTTGCCTTACCTTGCCTTGCTTTGCCCTTTTGCCTTGCCTTGCTTTGCCTCTTTGCCTTGTCTTGCCTTGCCTTCCTTTCTCCTTTTGCCCTGATTTGCCTTGCCTTTCTTTTGACCTTTTGCCTTGCCTTGCATTGCCATGCTTTGCTCTTTTTCCTTGCCTTGCTTTGCTCTTTTGTCTTGCCTTGCCTTGCCTTGCTTTGCCATTTTCCCTTGCCTTGCTTTCCCGTTTTGCCTTGCCTTTCCTTGCTTTGGCCTTTTTCCTGGCCTTGCCATGGTTTGTCCTTTTGACTTACCATGCCTTGCCTTTCTTTGCAGTTTTCCTGGCCTTGCATTGAGTTGCCCTTTTTCCTTGCCTTGCCTTGCCATTCTTTGCCCTTTTGCCTTGCCTTGCTTTGCCATTTTGCCTTTCCTTGAATTGCCCTTTTGCCTTACCTTGCCTTGACTTGCTATACCCTTTTTCCTTGCCTTGCCTTGTCATGCTTTGCCCTTTTGACTTGCCTTGCTTTGCCCTTTTGCCTTGCTTTGCCTCGTTATGCTTTGCCCCTTTGCCTTGTCTTGCTTTGCCATTTTGCCTTTCCTTGCATTGCCCTTTTGCCTTACCTTGCCTTGACATGCTTTGCCCTTTTGCCTTGCCTTGCCTTGTCATGCTTTGCCCTTTTCACTTGCTTTGCTTTGCCCTTTTGCCTTGCCTTTCCTTGTTTTGCCGTTTTCAATTTCCTTGAATTGCCTTACTTTCATCTTTGCCTTGCCTTGACGTGTCTTCCTTATCCTTTCGCCTTGCCTTGCTTTGCTTTCCCCTTTTGCCTTGCTTTTCCATGCCTTGCTTTGCCCCTTTGCCTTACCTTGCCTTGCTTTGCCTTTTTGCCTTGCCTTGCTTTGCCTCTTTGCCTTGTCTTGCCTTGCCTTCCTTTCTCCTTTTGCCCTGATTTGCCTTGCCTTTCTTTTGACCTTTTGCCTTGCCTTGCCTTGCCATGCTTTGCTCTTTTTCCTTGCCTTGCTTTGCCCTTTTGTCTTGCTTTGCCTTGCCTTGCTTTGCCATTTTCCCTTGCCTTGTTTCCCGTTTTGCCTTGCCTTTCCTTGCTTTGGCCTTTTTCCTGGCCTTGCCATGGTTTGTCCTTTTGACTTACCTTGCCTTGCCTTTCTTTGCCCTTTTGCCTGGCCTTGCTTTGCCATTTTGCCTTTCCTTGAATTGCCCTTTTGCCTTATCATGCCTTGACTTGCTATACCCTTTTTCCTTGCCTTGTCTTGCTTTGCCATTTTGCCTTTCCTTGCATTGCCCTTTTGCCTTACCTTGCCTTGACATGCTTTGCCCTTTTGCCTTGCCTTGCCTTGTCATGCTTTGCCCTTTTGATTTGCATTGCATTGCCTTACTTTGACATTTTCCCTTGCCTTACCTTGTCTTGCTTTGCCCTTTTGCTTTGCCTTGCCTTGCCATGCTCTGCCCTTTTGCCTTCCCTTGTCTTGCTTTACTTTTCCGTTTTGACTTGCCTTGCTTTGCCCTTTTGCATTCCCTTGCCTTGCCTTATTTTGCCGTTTTGCCTTGCTTTGCTTTGCCCTTTTTCCTTGCCATGCCTTGCTTTGCCCTTTTGATTTGCCTTACATTGCCTTACTTTGACATTTTACCTTGTCTTACCTTGTCTTGCTTTGCCCTTTTGCTTTGCCTTGCCTTGCCATGCTTTGCCCATTTGCCTTCCCTTGTCTTGCTTTACTTTTCCGTTTTGACTTGCCTTGCTTTGCCCTTTTGCATTCCCTTGCCTTGCCTTACTTTGCCGTTTTGCCTTGCCTTGCTTTGCCCTTTTTCCTTGCCTTGCTTTGCCATTTTGCCTTTCCTTGCATTGCCATTTTGCCTTTGCTTGCATTGCCCTTTTGCCTTACCTTGCCTTGCTTTGCCCTTTTTCCTTGCCATGCCTTGCTTTGCCCTTTTGATTTGCATTGCATTGCCTTACTTTGACATTTTGCCTTGCCTGACTTGTCTTGCTTTTCCCTTTTGCTTTGCCTTGCCTTGCCTTTCCATGTCTTGCTTTGCCCTTTTGCCTTCCCTTGTCTTGCTTTACTTTTCCGTTTTGACTTGCCTTGCTTTGCCCTTTTGCATTCCCTTGCCTTGCCTTACTTTAACATTTTTCCGTGCCTTACCTTGTCTGGCTTTGCCTTGCCTTGACATGCTTTGCCCTTTTGCCTTGCCTTTCCTTGCCATGCTTTGCCCTTTTGCCATGCCTTGCTTTCCATTTTGCCTTGCCTTTCCTTTCCTTCCTTTTCCCTTTTGCCTTGCCTTCCCTTGCTTTGCTCTTTTGCCTTGCCTTCCCTTGTTTTTCCCTTTTGCCTTACCTTGCCTTGATTTGCTTTGCCCTTTTGCCTTGCCTTGCTTTGCCATTTTGCCTTTCCTTGCATTGCCCTTTTGCCTCACCTTGCCTTTCCTTGCTTTTCCCTTTTGCTTTGCCTTGCCTTGCCTTTCCATGTCTTGCTTTTCCCTTTTGCCTTCCCTTGCCTTGCTTTACTTTTCCTTTTTGCCTTGCCTTGCTTTGCTCTTTTGCCTTCTCTTGCCTTGCCTTACTTTGCCGTTTTGCCTTGCCTTGCATTGCCCTTTTGCCTTACCTTGCCTTGACATGCTTTGCCCTTTTGCATTGCCTTGCCTTGTCATGCTTTGCCCTTTTCACTTGCTTTGCTTTGCCCTTTTGCCTTGCCTTTCCTTGTTTTGCCGTTTTCAATTTCCTTCAATTGCCTTACTTTCATCTTTGCCTTGCCTTGACGTGTCTTCCTTATCCTTTCGCCTTGCCTTGCTTTGCTTTCCCCTTTTGCCTTGCCTTTCCATGCCTTGCTTTGCCCCTTTGCCTTACATTGCCTTGCTTTGCCTTTTTGCCTTGCCTTGCTTTGCCTCTTTGCCTTGTCTTGCCTTGCCTTCCTTTCTCCTTTTGCCCTGATTTGCCTTGCCTTTCTTTTGACCTTTTGCCTTGCCTTGCCTTGCCATGCTTTGCTCTTTTTCCTTGCCTTGCTTTGCCCTTTTGTCTTGCCTTGCCTTGCCTTGCTTTGCCATTTTCCCTTGCCTTGCTTTCCCGTTTTGCCTTGCCTTTCCTTGCTTTGGCCTTTTTCCTGGCCTTGCCATGGTTTGTCCTTTTGACTTACCTTGCCTTGCCATGCTTTGCCCTTTTGCCTGGCCTTGCATTGAGTTGCCCTTTTTCCTTGCCTTGCCATGCTTTGCCCTTTTGCCTTGCCTTGCTTTGCCATTTTGCCTTTCCTTGCATTGCCCTTTTGCCTTACCTTGCCTTGACATGCTTTGCCCTTTTTCCTTGCCTTGCCTTGTCATGCTTTGCCCTTTTGACTTGCTTTGCTTTGCCCTTTTGCCTTGCCTTTCCTTGTTTTGCCGTTTTGAATTGCCTTGCATTGCCTTACTTTCATCTTTGCCTTGCCTTGACGTGTCTTCCTTATCCTTTTGCCTTGCCTTGCTTTGCTTTCCCCTTTTGCCTTGCCTTTCCTTGCCTTTCTTTACCCTTTTGCCTTCCCTTGCCTTGCCTTTCCATGCCTTTCTTTGCCCCTTTGCCTTACCTTGCCTTGCTTTGCCCTTTTGCCTTGCCATACTTTGCCTCTTTGCCTTGTCTTGCCTTGCCTTCCTTTCTCCTTTCTCCTTCCTTTCTCCTACATTGCCTTACTTTCACATTTTGCCTTGCCTTACCTTGTCTTGCTTTGCCCTTTTGCTTTGCCTTGCCTTGCCATGCTTTGCCCATTTGCCTTCCCTTGTCTTGCTTTACTTTTCCGTTTTGACTTGCCTTGCTTTGCCCTTTTGCATTCCCTTGCCTTGCCTTACGTTGCCGTTTTGCCTTGCCTTGCTTTGCCCTTTTTCCTTGCCTTGCTTTGCCATTTTGCCTTTCCTTGCATTGCCATTTTGCCTTTGCTTGCATTGGCCTTTTGCCTTACCTTGCCTTGCTTTGCCCTTTTTCCTTGCCATGCCTTGCTTTGCCCTTTTGATTTGCATTGCATTGCCTTACTTTGACATTTTGCCTTGCCTGACTTGTCTTGCTTTTCCCTTTTGCTTTGCCTTGCCTTGCCTTTCCATGTCTTGCTTTGCCCTTTTGCCTTCCCTTGTCTTGCTTTACTTTTCCGTTTTGACTTGCCTTGCTTTGCCATTTTGCCTTCCCTTGCATTGCTTTTCTCGTTTGCCTTGCCTTGCCATGCTTTGCCCTTTTGCCTTGTCTGGCCTTGCTTTGGTTTGCCCTTTTGCCTTGATTTGCCTTGCCTTGATTTGCCCTTCTTCCCGGCCTTGCCTTGCATTGCCCTTTTGTCTTGCCTTGCCTTACCTTGCTTTGTACTTTTGCCTTGCTTTGCCTTGATTTGCCATTTTGCCTTCCCTTGTCTTACCTTGCTTTCCCCTTTTGCCTTGCCTTTCTTCTGACCTTTTGCCTTGCCGTGACATGCTTTGCTCTTTTTCCTTCCCTTGCTTTGAACTTTTCTCTTACCTTGCCTTGACTTGATTTTCCCTTTTGCCTTGCCTTCCCTTGCTTTGCTCTTTTGCCTTGCCTTCCCTTTCTTTGCCATTTTGCCTTCCCTTGTCTGAGGTTGCTTTCCCCTTTTGCCTTGCCTTGCCTTCCTTTCCCTTTTGTCTAGCTTTGCCTTGCTTTGCCCTTTTGCCTTACATTGCCTAGCCTTGCTTTGCAGTTTTCCCTTTCCTTGCCTTGCCCTTTTTCCTTGCCTTGTCTTGCCATGCTTTTCCCTTTTGCCTTGCCTTGCTTTGCCATTTTGCCTTTCCTTGCATTGCCCTTTTGCCTTACCTTGCCTTGCTTAGCCCTTTTCCCTTGCCTTGCTTTGCCATTTTGCCTTTGCTTGCATTGCCCTTTTGCCTCACCTTGCCTTGCCTTGCTTTTCCCTTTTGCTTTGCCTTGCCTTGCCTTTCCATGTCTTGCTTTTCCCTTTTGCCTTCCCTTGCCTTGCTTTACTTTTCCTTTTTGCCTTGCCTTGCTTTGCTCTTTTGCCTTCTCTTGCCTTGCCTTACTTTGCCGTTTTGCCTTGACTTGCTTTGCCCTTTTGCCTTGCCTTGCCTTGTTTTGCCGTTTTGATTTGCCTTGCATTGCCTTACTTTCATCTTTACCTTGCCTTGACGTGTCTTGCTTATCCTTTTGCCTTGCCTTGCTTTGCTTTCCCCTTTTGCCTTGCCTTTCCTTGCCTTGCTTTGCCCTTTTCCCTTGCCTTGCCTTGCCTTTCCATGCCTTGCTTTGCCCTTTTTCCTTGCCATGCCTTGCTTTGCCCTTTTGATTTGCATTGCATTGCCTTACTTTGACATTTTGTCTTGCCTTACCTTGTCTTGCTTTGTCCTTTTGCTTTGCCTTGCCTTGCCTTTCCATGTCTTTGCTTTGCCCTTTTGCCTTCTCTTGTCTTGCTTTACTTTTCCGTTTTGACTTGCCTTGCTTTGCCCTTTTGCATTCCCTTGCCTTGCCTTATTTTGCCGTTTTGCCTTGCCTTGCTTTGCCCTTTTTCCTTGCCATGCCTTGCTTTGCCATTTTGATTTGCCTTACATTGCCTTACTTTGACATTTTACCTTGCCTTACCTTGTCTTTCTTTGCCCTTTTGCTTTGCCTTGCCTTGCCATGCTTTGCTCTTTTTCCTTGCCTTGCTTTGCCCTTTTGTCTTGCCTTGCCTTGCCTTGCTTTGCCATTTTCCCTTGCCTTGCTTTCCCGTTTTGCCTTGCCTTTCCTTGCTTTGGCCTTTTTCCTGGCCTTGCCATGGTTTGTCCTTTTGACTTACCTTGCCTTGCCTTTCTTTGCCCTTTTGCCTGGCCTTGCATTGAGTTGCCCTTTTTCATTGCCTTGCCTTGCCATGCTTTGCCCTTTTGCCTTGCCTTGCTTTGCCATTTTGCCTTTCCTTGAATTGCCCTTTTGCCTTACCTTTCCTTGACTTGCTATACCCTTTTTCCTTGCCTTGTCTTGCTTTGCCATTTTGCCTTTCCTTGCATTGCCCTTTTGCCTTACCTTGCCTTGACATGCTTTGCCCTTTTGCCTTGCCTTGCCTTGTCATGCTTTGCCCTTTTGACTTGCTTTGCTTTGCCCTTTTGCCTTGCCTTTCCTTGTTTTGCCGTTTTGAATTGCCTTGCATTGCCTTACTTTCATCTTTGCCTTGCCTTGACGTGTCTTCCTTATCCTTTTGCCTTGCCTTGCTTTGCTTTCTCCTTTTGCCTTGCCTTTCCTTGCCTTTCTTTACCCTTTTGCCTTCCCTTGCCTTGCCTTTCCATGCCTTGCTTTGCCCCTTTGCCTTACCTTGCCTTGCTTTGCCCTTTTGCCTTGCCATACTTTGCCTCTTTGCCTTGTCTTGCCTTGCCTTCCTTTCTCCTTTCTCCTTCCTTTCTCCTACATTGCCTTACTTTCACATTTTGCCTTGCCTTACCTTGTCTTGCTTTGCCCTTTTGCTTTGCCTTGCCTTGCCATGCTTTGCCCATTTGCCTTCCCTTGTCTTGCTTTACTTTTCCGTTTTGACTTGCCTTGCTTTGCCCTTTTGCATTCCCTTGCCTTGCCTTACTTTGCCGTTTTGCCTTGCCTTGCTTTGCCCTTTTTCCTTGCCTTGCTTTGCCATTTTGCCTTTCCTTGCATTGCCATTTTGCCTTTGCTTGCATTGCCCTTTTGCCTTACCTTGCCTTGCTTTGCCCTTTTTCCTTGCCATGCCTTGCTTTGCCCTTTTGATTTGCATTGCATTGCCTTACTTTGACATTTTGCCTTGCCTGACTTGTCTTGCTTTTCCCTTTTGCTTTGCCTTGCCTTGCCTTTCCATGTCTTGCTTTGCCCTTTTGCCTTCCCTTGTCTTGCTTTACTTTTCCGTTTTGACTTGCCTTGCTTTGCCCTTTTGCATTCCCTTGCCTTGCCTTACTTTAACATTTTTCCGTGCCTTACCTTGTCTGGCTTTGCCTTGCCTTGACATGCTTTGCCCTTTTGCCTTGCCTTTCCTTGCCATGCTTTGCCCTTTTGCCATGCCTTGCTTTCCATTTTGCCTTGCCTTTCCTTTCCTTCCTTTTCCCTTTTGCCTTGCCTTCCCTTGCTTTGCTCTTTTGCCTTGCCTTCCCTTGTTTTTCCCTTTTGCCTTACCTTGCCTTGATTTGCTTTGCCCTTTTGCCTTGCCTTGCTTTGCCATTTTGCCTTTCCTTGCATTGCCCTTTTGCCTCACCTTGCCTTGCCTTGCTTTTCCCTTTTGCTTTGCCTTGCCTTGCCTTTCCATGTCTTGCTTTTCCCTTTTGCCTTCCCTTGCCTTGCTTTACTTTTCCTTTTTGCCTTGCCTTGCTTTGCTCTTTTGCCTTCTCTTGCCTTGCCTTACTTTGCCGTTTTGCCTTGCCTTGCATTGCCCTTTTGCCTTACCTTGCCTTGACATGCTTTGCCCTTTTGCATTGCCTTGCCTTGTCATGCTTTGCCCTTTTCACTTGCTTTGCTTTGCCCTTTTGCCTTGCCTTTCCTTGTTTTGCCGTTTTCAATTTCCTTCAATTGCCTTACTTTCATCTTTGCCTTGCCTTGACGTGTCTTCCTTATCCTTTCGCCTTGCCTTGCTTTGCTTTCCCCTTTTGCCTTGCCTTTCCATGCCTTGCTTTGCCCCTTTGCCTTACATTGCCTTGCTTTGCCTTTTTGCCTTGCCTTGCTTTGCCTCTTTGCCTTGTCTTGCCTTGCCTTCCTTTCTCCTTTTGCCCTGATTTGCCTTGCCTTTCTTTTGACCTTTTGCCTTGCCTTGCCTTGCCATGCTTTGCTCTTTTTCCTTGCCTTGCTTTGCCCTTTTGTCTTGCCTTGCCTTGCCTTGCTTTGCCATTTTCCCTTGCCTTGCTTTCCCGTTTTGCCTTGCCTTTCCTTGCTTTGGCCTTTTTCCTGGCCTTGCCATGGTTTGTCCTTTTGACTTACCTTGCCTTGCCATGCTTTGCCCTTTTGCCTGGCCTTGCATTGAGTTGCCCTTTTTCCTTGCCTTGCCATGCTTTGCCCTTTTGCCTTGCCTTGCTTTGCCATTTTGCCTTTCCTTGCATTGCCCTTTTGCCTTACCTTGCCTTGACATGCTTTGCCCTTTTTCCTTGCCTTGCCTTGTCATGCTTTGCCCTTTTGACTTGCTTTGCTTTGCCCTTTTGCCTTGCCTTTCCTTGTTTTGCCGTTTTGAATTGCCTTGCATTGCCTTACTTTCATCTTTGCCTTGCCTTGACGTGTCTTCCTTATCCTTTTGCCTTGCCTTGCTTTGCTTTCCCCTTTTGCCTTGCCTTTCCTTGCCTTTCTTTACCCTTTTGCCTTCCCTTGCCTTGCCTTTCCATGCCTTTCTTTGCCCCTTTGCCTTACCTTGCCTTGCTTTGCCCTTTTGCCTTGCCATACTTTGCCTCTTTGCCTTGTCTTGCCTTGCCTTCCTTTCTCCTTTCTCCTTCCTTTCTCCTACATTGCCTTACTTTCACATTTTGCCTTGCCTTACCTTGTCTTGCTTTGCCCTTTTGCTTTGCCTTGCCTTGCCATGCTTTGCCCATTTGCCTTCCCTTGTCTTGCTTTACTTTTCCGTTTTGACTTGCCTTGCTTTGCCCTTTTGCATTCCCTTGCCTTGCCTTACGTTGCCGTTTTGCCTTGCCTTGCTTTGCCCTTTTTCCTTGCCTTGCTTTGCCATTTTGCCTTTCCTTGCATTGCCATTTTGCCTTTGCTTGCATTGGCCTTTTGCCTTACCTTGCCTTGCTTTGCCCTTTTTCCTTGCCATGCCTTGCTTTGCCCTTTTGATTTGCATTGCATTGCCTTACTTTGACATTTTGCCTTGCCTGACTTGTCTTGCTTTTCCCTTTTGCTTTGCCTTGCCTTGCCTTTCCATGTCTTGCTTTGCCCTTTTGCCTTCCCTTGTCTTGCTTTACTTTTCCGTTTTGACTTGCCTTGCTTTGCCATTTTGCCTTCCCTTGCATTGCTTTTCTCGTTTGCCTTGCCTTGCCATGCTTTGCCCTTTTGCCTTGTCTGGCCTTGCTTTGGTTTGCCCTTTTGCCTTGATTTGCCTTGCCTTGATTTGCCCTTCTTCCCGGCCTTGCCTTGCATTGCCCTTTTGTCTTGCCTTGCCTTACCTTGCTTTGTACTTTTGCCTTGCTTTGCCTTGATTTGCCATTTTGCCTTCCCTTGTCTTACCTTGCTTTCCCCTTTTGCCTTGCCTTTCTTCTGACCTTTTGCCTTGCCGTGACATGCTTTGCTCTTTTTCCTTCCCTTGCTTTGAACTTTTCTCTTACCTTGCCTTGACTTGATTTTCCCTTTTGCCTTGCCTTCCCTTGCTTTGCTCTTTTGCCTTGCCTTCCCTTTCTTTGCCATTTTGCCTTCCCTTGTCTGAGGTTGCTTTCCCCTTTTGCCTTGCCTTGCCTTCCTTTCCCTTTTGTCTAGCTTTGCCTTGCTTTGCCCTTTTGCCTTACATTGCCTAGCCTTGCTTTGCAGTTTTCCCTTTCCTTGCCTTGCCCTTTTTCCTTGCCTTGTCTTGCCATGCTTTTCCCTTTTGCCTTGCCTTGCTTTGCCATTTTGCCTTTCCTTGCATTGCCCTTTTGCCTTACCTTGCCTTGCTTAGCCCTTTTCCCTTGCCTTGCTTTGCCATTTTGCCTTTGCTTGCATTGCCCTTTTGCCTCACCTTGCCTTGCCTTGCTTTTCCCTTTTGCTTTGCCTTGCCTTGCCTTTCCATGTCTTGCTTTTCCCTTTTGCCTTCCCTTGCCTTGCTTTACTTTTCCTTTTTGCCTTGCCTTGCTTTGCTCTTTTGCCTTCTCTTGCCTTGCCTTACTTTGCCGTTTTGCCTTGACTTGCTTTGCCCTTTTGCCTTGCCTTGCCTTGTTTTGCCGTTTTGATTTGCCTTGCATTGCCTTACTTTCATCTTTACCTTGCCTTGACGTGTCTTGCTTATCCTTTTGCCTTGCCTTGCTTTGCTTTCCCCTTTTGCCTTGCCTTTCCTTGCCTTGCTTTGCCCTTTTCCCTTGCCTTGCCTTGCCTTTCCATGCCTTGCTTTGCCCTTTTTCCTTGCCATGCCTTGCTTTGCCCTTTTGATTTGCATTGCATTGCCTTACTTTGACATTTTGTCTTGCCTTACCTTGTCTTGCTTTGTCCTTTTGCTTTGCCTTGCCTTGCCTTTCCATGTCTTTGCTTTGCCCTTTTGCCTTCTCTTGTCTTGCTTTACTTTTCCGTTTTGACTTGCCTTGCTTTGCCCTTTTGCATTCCCTTGCCTTGCCTTATTTTGCCGTTTTGCCTTGCCTTGCTTTGCCCTTTTTCCTTGCCATGCCTTGCTTTGCCATTTTGATTTGCCTTACATTGCCTTACTTTGACATTTTACCTTGCCTTACCTTGTCTTTCTTTGCCCTTTTGCTTTGCCTTGCCTTGCCATGCTTTGCTCTTTTTCCTTGCCTTGCTTTGCCCTTTTGTCTTGCCTTGCCTTGCCTTGCTTTGCCATTTTCCCTTGCCTTGCTTTCCCGTTTTGCCTTGCCTTTCCTTGCTTTGGCCTTTTTCCTGGCCTTGCCATGGTTTGTCCTTTTGACTTACCTTGCCTTGCCTTTCTTTGCCCTTTTGCCTGGCCTTGCATTGAGTTGCCCTTTTTCATTGCCTTGCCTTGCCATGCTTTGCCCTTTTGCCTTGCCTTGCTTTGCCATTTTGCCTTTCCTTGAATTGCCCTTTTGCCTTACCTTTCCTTGACTTGCTATACCCTTTTTCCTTGCCTTGTCTTGCTTTGCCATTTTGCCTTTCCTTGCATTGCCCTTTTGCCTTACCTTGCCTTGACATGCTTTGCCCTTTTGCCTTGCCTTGCCTTGTCATGCTTTGCCCTTTTGACTTGCTTTGCTTTGCCCTTTTGCCTTGCCTTTCCTTGTTTTGCCGTTTTGAATTGCCTTGCATTGCCTTACTTTCATCTTTGCCTTGCCTTGACGTGTCTTCCTTATCCTTTTGCCTTGCCTTGCTTTGCTTTCTCCTTTTGCCTTGCCTTTCCTTGCCTTTCTTTACCCTTTTGCCTTCCCTTGCCTTGCCTTTCCATGCCTTGCTTTGCCCCTTTGCCTTACCTTGCCTTGCTTTGCCCTTTTGCCTTGCCATACTTTGCCTCTTTGCCTTGTCTTGCCTTGCCTTCCTTTCTCCTTTCTCCTTCCTTTCTCCTACATTGCCTTACTTTCACATTTTGCCTTGCCTTACCTTGTCTTGCTTTGCCCTTTTGCTTTGCCTTGCCTTGCCATGCTTTGCCCATTTGCCTTCCCTTGTCTTGCTTTACTTTTCCGTTTTGACTTGCCTTGCTTTGCCCTTTTGCATTCCCTTGCCTTGCCTTACTTTGCCGTTTTGCCTTGCCTTGCTTTGCCCTTTTTCCTTGCCTTGCTTTGCCATTTTGCCTTTCCTTGCATTGCCATTTTGCCTTTGCTTGCATTGCCCTTTTGCCTTACCTTGCCTTGCTTTGCCCTTTTTCCTTGCCATGCCTTGCTTTGCCCTTTTGATTTGCATTGCATTGCCTTACTTTGACATTTTGCCTTGCCTGACTTGTCTTGCTTTTCCCTTTTGCTTTGCCTTGCCTTGCCTTTCCATGTCTTGCTTTGCCCTTTTGCCTTCCCTTGTCTTGCTTTACTTTTCCGTTTTGACTTGCCTTGCTTTGCCCTTTTGCATTCCCTTGCCTTGCCTTACTTTAACATTTTTCCGTGCCTTACCTTGTCTGGCTTTGCCTTGCCTTGACATGCTTTGCCCTTTTGCCTTGCCTTTCCTTGCCATGCTTTGCCCTTTTGCCATGCCTTGCTTTCCCTTTTGCCTTGCCTTTCCTTTCCTTCCTTTTCCCTTTTGCCTTGCCTTCCCTTGCTTTGCTCTTTTGCCTTGCCTTCCCTTGTTTTTCCCTTTTGCCTTACCTTGCCTTGACTTGCTTTGCCCTTTTGCCTTGCCTTGCTTTGCCATTTTGCCTTTCCTTGCATTGCCCTTTTGCCTCACCTTGCCTTGCCTTGCTTTTCCCTTTTGCTTTGCCTTGCCTTGCCTTTCCATGTCTTGCTTTGCCCTTTTGCCTTCCCTTGCCTTGCTTTACTTTTCCTTTTTGCCTTGCCTTGCTTTGCTCTTTTGCCTTCTCTTGCCTTGCCTTACTTTGCCGTTTTGCCTTGCCTTGCTTTGCCCTTTTGCCTTGCCTTGCCTTGTTTTGCCGTCTTGAATTGCCTTGCATTGCCTTACTTTCATCTTTGCCTTGCCTTGACGTGTCTTCCTTATCCTTTTGCCTTGCCTTGCTTTGCTTACCCCTTTTGCCTTGCCTTTCCTTGCCTTGCTTTACCCTTTTGCCTTCCCTTTCCTTGCCTTTCCATGCCTTGCTTTGCCCCTTTGCCTTACCTTGCCTTGCTTTGCCCTTTTGCCTTGCCTTGCTTTGCCTCTTTGCCTTGTCTTGCCTTGCCTTCCTTTCTCCTTTTGCCCTGATTTGCCTTGCCTTTCTTTTGACCTTTTGCCTTGCCTTGCATTGCCATGCTTTGCTCTTTTTCCTTGCCTTGCTTTGCTCTTTTGTCTTGCCTTGCCTTGCCTTGCTTTGCCATTTTCCCTTGCCTTGCTTTCCCCTTTTGCCTTGCCTTTCCTTGCTTTGGCCTTTTTCCTGGCCTTGCCATGGTTTGTCATTTTGACTTACCATGCCTTGCCTTTCTTTGCAGTTTTCCTGGCCTTGCATTGAGTTGCCCTTTTTCCTTGCCTTGCCTTGCCATTCTTTGCCCTTTTGCCTTGCCTTGCTTTGCCATTTTGCCTTTCCTTGAATTGCCCTTTTGCCTTACCTTGCCTTGACTTGCTATACCCTTTTTCCTTGCCTTGCCTTGTCATGCTTTGCCCTTTTGACTTGCCTTGCTTTGCCCTTTTGCCTTGCTTTGCCTCGTTATGCTTTGCCCCTTTGCCTTGTCTTGCTTTGCCATTTTGCCTTTCCTTGCATTGCCCTTTTGCCTTACCTTGCCTTGACATGCTTTGCCCTTTTGCCTTGCCTTGCCTTGTCATGCTTTGCCCTTTTGACTTGCTTTGCTTTGCCCTTTTGCCTTGCCTTTCCTTGTTTTGCCGTTTTCAATTTCCTTGAATTGCCTTACTTTCATCTTTGCCTTGCCTTGACGTGTCTTCCTTATCCTTTCGCCTTGCCTTGCTTTGCTTTCCCCTTTTGCCTTGCTTTTCCATGCCTTGCTTTGCCCCTTTGCCTTACCTTGCCTTGCTTTGCCTTTTTGCCTTGCCTTGCTTTGCCTCTTTGCCTTGTCTTGCCTTGCCTTCCTTTCTCCTTTTGCCCTGATTTGCCTTGCCTTTCTTTTGACCTTTTGCCTTGCCTTGCCTTGCCATGCTTTGCTCTTTTTCCTTGCCTTGCTTTGCCCTTTTGTCTTGCTTTGCCTTGCCTTGCTTTGCCATTTTCCCTTGCCTTGCTTTCCCGTTTTGCCTTGCCTTTCCTTGCTTTGGCCTTTTTCCTGGCCTTGCCATGGTTTGTCCTTTTGACTTACCTTGCCTTGCCTTTCTTTGCCCTTTTGCCTGGCCTTGCTTTGCCATTTTGCCTTTCCTTGAATTGCCCTTTTGCCTTATCATGCCTTGACTTGCTATACCCTTTTTCCTTGCCTTGTCTTGCTTTGCCATTTTGCCTTTCCTTGCATTGCCCTTTTGCCTTACCTTGCCTTGACATGCTTTGCCCTTTTGCCTTGCCTTGCCTTGTCATGCTTTGCCCTTTTGATTTGCATTGCATTGCCTTACTTTGACATTTTCCCTTGCCTTACCTTGTCTTGCTTTGCCCTTTTGCTTTGCCTTGCCTTGCCTTTCCATGTCTTTGCTCTGCCCTTTTGCCTTCCCTTGTCTTGCTTTACTTTTCCGTTTTGACTTGCCTTGCTTTGCCCTTTTGCATTCCCTTGCCTTGCCTTATTTTGCCGTTTTGCCTTGCTTTGCTTTGCCCTTTTTCCTTGCCATGCCTTGCTTTGCCCTTTTGATTTGCCTTACATTGCCTTACTTTGACATTTTACCTTGTCTTACCTTGTCTTGCTTTGCCCTTTTGCTTTGCCTTGCCTTGCCATGCTTTGCCCTTTTGCCTTGCCTTGCCTTGTCATGCTTTGCCCTTTTGCCATGCCTTGCTTTACCCTTTTGCCTTGCCTTTCCTTTCCTTGCTTTTCCCTTTGCCTTGCCTTCCATTGCTTTGCTCTTTTGCCTTGCCTCCCCTTGTTTTGCCCTTTTGCCTTACCTTGCCTTGACTTGCTATACCCTTTTTCCTTGCCTTGCCTTGTCATGCTTTGCCCTTTTGACTTGCCTTGCTTTGCCCTTTTGCCTTGCTTTGCCTTGTTATGCTTTGCCCTTTTGCCTTGTCTTGCTTTGCCATTTTGCCTTTCCTTGCATTGCCCTTTTGCCTTACCTTGCCTTGACATGCTTTGCCCTTTTGCCTTGCCTTGCCTTGTCATGCTTTGCCGTTTTGCCTTGCCTTGCTTTGCCCTTTTGCCTTGACTTGTTTTGCCGTTTTGATTTGCCTTGCATTGCCTTACTTTCATCTTTGCCTTGCCTTGACGTGTCTTGCTTATCCTTTTGCCTTGCCTTGCTTTGCTTTCCCCTTTTGCCTTGCCTTTCCTTGCCTTGCTTAGCCCTTTTCCCTTGCCTTGCCTTGCCTTTCCATGGATTGCTTTGCCCTCTTTCCTTGCCAAGCCTTGCTTTTCCCTTTTGATTGGCATTGCATTGCCTTACTTTGACATTTTGCCTTGTCTTACCTTGTCATGCTTTGCCCTTTTGCTTTGCCTTGCCTTGCCATGCTTTGCCCTTTTGCCTTGCCTTGCCTTGTCATGCTTTGCCCTTTTACCTTGCCTTGCTTTGCCATGTTGCCGTTTCTTCAATTGCCCTTTTTCCTTACCTTGCCTTGACTTGCTTTGCCATTTTGCCTTCCCTTGTCTTACCTTGCTTTCCCCTTTTGCCTTGCCTTGCCATGCTTTTCACTTTTACCTTGCCTTGCTTTTCCATGTTGCCGTTTCTTCAATTGCCCTTTTTCCTTACCTTGCCTTGACTTGCTTTGCCCTTTTGCCTTGCCTTGCCTTGTCATGCTTTTCCGGTTTGCCTTGCCTTGCTTTGCCATTTTGCCTTCCCTTGCATTGCTTTTCCCGTTTGCCTTGCCTTGCCATGCTTTGCCCTTTTGCCTTGTCTGGCCTTGCCTTGCTTTGCCCTTTTGCCTTGCCCTGCCTTGCTTTGCCTCCTTGCTTTCTCTTGCCTTGCCTTCCTTTCTCCTTTTGCCCTGATTTGCCTTGCCTTTCTTCTGACCTTTTGCCTTGCCGTGACATGCTTTCCTCTTTTTCCTTCCCTTGCTTTGCCCTTTTCTCTTACCTTGCCTTGACTTGATTTTCCCTTTTGCCTTGCCTTCCCTTGCTTTGCTCTTTTGCCTTGCCTTCCCTTGCTTTGCCATTTTGCCTTCCCTTGTCTTACCTTGCTTTCCCCTTTTGCCTTGCCTTGCCTTCCTTTGCCCTATTGTCTTGCTTTGCCTTGCTTTGCCCTTTTGCCTTACATTGCCTAGCCTTGCTTTGCAGTTTTCCCTTGCCTTGCCTTGCCCTTTTTCCTTGCCTTGTCTTGCCATGCTTTTCCCTTTTGCCTTGCCTTGCTTTGCCATTTTGCCTTTCCTTGCATTGCCCTTTTGCCTTACCTTGCCTTGCTTTGCCATTTTCCCTTGCCTTGCCTTGCCTTTCCATGCCTTGCTTTGCCCTTTTTCCTTGCCAAGCCTTGCTTTTCCCTTTTGATTGGCATTGCATTGCCTTACTTTGACATTTTGCCTTGTCTTACCTTGTCATGCTTTGCCCTTTTGCTTTGCCTTGCCTTGCCATGCTTTGCCCTTTTGCCTTGCCTTGCCTTGTCATGCTTTGCCCTTTTGCCTTGCCTTTCCTTTCCTTGCTTTTCCCTTTTGCCTTGCCTTCCCTTGCTTTGCCATTTTGCCTTCCCTTGTCTTACCTTGCTTTCCCCTTTTGCCTTGCCTTGCCATGCTTTTCCCTTTTACCTTGTCTAGCTCTGCCATTTTGCCTTTTCTTGCATTGCCCTTTTTCCTTACCTTGCCTTGACTTGCTTTGCCCTTTTGCCTTGCCTTGCCTTGTCATGCTTTGCCGGTTTGCCTTGCCTTGCTTTGCCATTTTGCCTTCCCTTGCATTGCTTTTCCCGTTTGCCTTGCCTTGCCATGCTTTGCCCTTTTGCCTTGTCTGGCCTTGCTTTGGTTTGCCCTTTTGCCTTGATTTGCCTTGCCTTGATTTGCCCTTTTTCCCGGCCTTGCCTTGCATTGCCCTTTTGTCTTGCCTTGCCTTACCTTGCTTTGTACTTTTGCCTTGCTTTGCCTTGATTTGCCCTTCTTTGCACTTTTACCTTGCCTTGCTTTGCCCTTTTGCCTTGCCTTGCCTTGCTTTGCCTCCTTGCTTTCTCTTGCCTTGCCTTCCTTTCTCCTTTTGCCCTGATTTGCCTTGCCTTTCTTCTGACCTTTTGCCTTGCCGTGACATGCTTTCCTATTTTTCCTTCCCTTGCTTTGCCCTTTTCTCTTACCTTGCCTTGACTTGATTTTCCCTTTTGCCTTGCCTTCCCTTGCTTTGCTCTTTTGCCTTGCCTTCCCTTGCTTTGCCATTTTGCCTTCCCTTGTCTTACCTTGCTTTCCCCTTTTGCCTTGCCTTGCCTTCCTTTGCCCTTTTGTCTTGCTTTGCCTTGCTTTGCCCTTTTGCCTTACATTGCCTAGCCTTGCTTTGCAGTTTTCCGTTGCCTTGCCTTGCCCTTTTTCCTTGCCTTGTCTTGCCATGATTTTCCCTTTTGCTTTGCCTTGCCTTGCCATTTTGCCTTTCCTTGCATTACCCTTTTGCCGTACCTTGCCTTGCTTTGCCCTTTTCCCTTGCCTTGCCTTGCCTTTCCATGCCTTGCTTTGCCCTTTTTCCTTTCCAAGCCTTGATTTTCCCTTTTGATTGGCATTGCATTGCCTTACTTTGACATTTTGTCTTGTCTTACCTTGTCATGCTTTGCCCTTTTGCTTTGCCTTGCTTTGTCATGCTTTGCCCTTTTGCCTTGCCTTTCCTTTCCTTGCTTTTCCCTTTTGCCTTGCCTTCCCTTGCTTTGCCATTTTGCCTTACCTTGTCTTACCTTGCTTTCCCCTTTTGCCTTGCCTAGCCATGCTTTGCCCTTTTGCCTTGCCTTGCTTACCATTTTGCCTTTTCTTGCATTGCCCTTCTTCCTTACCTTGCCTTGACTTGCTTTGCCCTTTTGCCTTGCCTTGCCTTGTCATGCTTTGCCGGTTTGCCTTGCCTTGCTTTGCCATTTTGCCTCCCTTGCATTGCTTTTCCCGTTTGCCTTGCCTTGCCATGCTTTGCCCTTTTGCCTTGTCTGGCCTTGCTTTGGTTTGCCCTTTTACCTTGATTTGCCTTGCCTTGATTTGCCCTTTTTCCCGGCCTTGCCTTGCATTGCCCTTTTGTCTTGCCTTACCTTACCTTGCTTTGTACTTTTGCCTTGCTTTGCCTTGATTTGCCCTTCTTTGCACTTTTACCTTGCCTTGCTTTGCCCTTTTGCCTTGCCTTGCCTTGCTTTGCCTCCTTGCTTTCTCTTGCCTTGCCTTCCTTTCTCCTTTTGCCCTGATTTGCCTTGCCTTTCTTCTGACCTTTTGCCTTGCCGTGACATGCTGTGCTCTTTTTCCTTCCCTTCCCTTTCCTTCCCTTTTCTCTTACCTTGCCTTGACTTGCTTTTCCCTTTTGCCTTGCCTTCCCTTGCTTTGCTCTTTTGCCTTGCCTTCCCTTGCTTTGCCATTTTGCCTTCCCTTGTCTTACCTTGCTTTCCCCTTTTGCCTTGCCTTGCCTTCCTTTGCCCTTTTCCCTTGCCTTGCCTTGCTTTGCCCTTTTGCCTTACATTGCCTAGCCTTGCTTTGCAGTTTTCCCTTGCCTTGCCTTACCCTTTTTCCTTGCCTTGTCTTGCCATGCTTTTCCCTTTTGCCTTGCCTTGCTTTGCCATTTTGCCTTTCCTTGCATTGCCCTTTTGCCGTACCTTGCCTTGCTTTGCCCTTTTCCCTTGCCTTGCCTTGCCTTTCCATGCCTTGCTTTGCCCTTTTTCCTTGCCATGCCTTGCTTTGCCCTTTTGATTTGCATTACATTGTCTTACTTTCACATTTGCCTTGCCTTACCTTGTCTTGCTTTGCCCTTTTGCTTTGCCTTGCCTTGCCATGCTTTGCCCTTTTGCCTTCCGTTGTCTTGCTTTACCTTTCCGTTTTGACTTGCCTTGCTTTGCCCTTTTGCATTCCCTTGCCTTGCCTTACTTTACCGTTTTGCCTTGCCTTGCTTTGCTCTTTTTCCTTGCCTTGTCTTGCTATGCTTTTCCCTTTTGCCTTGCCTAGCTTTGCCATTTTGCCTTTCCTTGCATTGCCCTTTTGCCTTACCTTGCCTTGCTTTGCCCTTTTCCCTTGCCTTGCCTTGCCTTTCCATGCCTTGCTTTGTTCTTTTGCCTTCCCTTGCCTTGCTTTACTTTTCCTTTTTGCCTTGCCTTGCTTTGCCCTTTTGCCTTCCCTTGTCTTGCTTTACTTTTCCGTTTTGACTTGCCTTGCTTTGCCCTTTTGCATTCCCTTGCCTTGCCTTACTTTGACATTTTGCCTTGCCTTACCTTGTCTGGCTTTGCCTTTTTGCTTTGCCTTGCCTTGACATGCTTTGCCCTTTTGCCTTGCCTTTCCTTGCCATGCTTTGCCCTTTTTGCCTTTCCTTTCCTTGCTTTGCTTTGCTCTTTTGCCTTGCCTTCCCTTGCTTTGCCCTTTTGCCTTACCATGCCTTGACTTGCTTTGCCCTTTTGACTTGCCTTGCTTTGCCATTTTGCCTTTCCTTGCATTGCCCTTTTTCCTCACCTTGCCTTGCCTTGCTTTTCCCTTTTGCTTTGCCTTGCCTTGCCTTTCCATGTCTTGCTTTGCCCTTTTGCCTTCCCTTGCCTTGCTTTACTTTTCCTTTTTCCCTTGCCTATCTTTGCTCTTTTGCCTTCCCTTGCCTTGCCTTACTTTGGCGTTTTGCCTTGCCTTGCTTTGCCCTTTTGCCTTGCCTTGCCTTGTTCTGCCGTTTTGATTTGCCTTGCATTGCCTTACTTTCATCTTTGCCTTGCCTTGACGTGTCTTGCTTATCCTTTTGCCTTGCCTTGCTTTGCTTTCCCCTTTTGCCTTGCCTTTCCTTGCCTTGCTTTGCCCTTTTCCCTTGCTTTGCCTTGCCTTTCCATGCCTTGCTTTGCCCTTTTTCCTTGCCATGCCTTGCTTTGCCCTTTTGATTTGCATTGCATTGCCTTACTTTGACATTTTGCCTTGCCTTACCTTGTCTTGCTTTGCCCTTTTGCTTTGCCTTGCCTTGCCATGCTTTGCCCTTTTGCCTTGCCTTGCCTTGTCATGCTTTGCCCTTTTGCTATGCCTCGCTTTGCCCTTTTGCCTTGCATTTCCTTTCCTTGCTTTTCCCTTTTGCCTTGCCTTCCCTTGCTTTGCTCTTCTTCCTTGCCTTCCCTTGCTTTTCCCTTTTACCTTCCCTTGCCTTACCTTGCTTTCCCCTTTTACCATGCCTTGCCATGCTTTGCCTTTTTGCCTTGCCTTGCTTTGCCATTTTGCCTTTCCTTGCATTGCCCTTTTGCCTTACCTTGCCTTGACTTGCTTTGCCCTTTTGCCCTGCCTTGCCTTGTCATGCTTTGCCATTTTGCCTTGCCTTTCTTTGCCCTTTTGCCTTGCCTTGTTTTGCCGTTTTGATTTGCCTTGCATTGCCTTACTTTGATCTTTGCCTTGCCTTGACGTGTCTTGCTTATTCTTTTGCCTTGTCTTGCTTTGGTTTCCCCTTTTGCCTTACCTTGCCTTGCCTTGCTTTGACCTTCTGCATTGCCTTGCCTTGCCTTTCCATGCCTTGCTTTGCCCTTTTGCCTTCCCTTGTCTTGCTTTACTTTTCCGTTTTGACTTGCCTTGCTTGCACTTTTGCCTTCCCTTGCCTTGCCTTACTTTGCCGTTTTGCCTTGCCTTGCTTTCCACTTTTGCCTTGCCTTGCCTTGTTTTGCCCTTTTGATTTGCCTTGCATTGCCTTACTTTCATCTTTGCCTTGCCTTGACGTGTCTTGCTTATCCTTTTGCCTTGTCTCGCTTTGCTTTCCCCTTTTGCTTTGCCTTTCCATGCCTTGCTTTGCCCTTTTTCCTTGCCATGCCTTGCTTTGCCCTTTTGATTTGCATTGCATTGCCTTACTTTGACATTTTGCCTTGCCTTACCTTGTCTTGCTTTGCCCTTTTGCTTTGCCTTGCCTTGCCTTTCCATGTCTTGCTTTGCCCTTTTGCCTTCCCTTGTCTTGCTTTACTTTTCCGTTTTGACTTGCCTTGCTTTGCCCTTTTGCATTCCCTTGCCTTGCCTTATTTTGCCGTTTTGCCTTGCCTTGCTTTGCCCTTTTTCCTTGCCATGCCTTGCTTTGCCCTTTTGATTTGCCTTACATTGCCTTACTTTGACATTTTGCCTTGCCTTACCTTGTCTTGCTTTGCCCTTTTGCTTTGCCTTGCCTTGCCATGCTTTGCCCTTTTGCCTTGCCTTGCCTTGTCATGCTCTGTCCTTTTGCCATGCCTTGCTTTGCCCTTTTGCCTTGCCTTTCCTTTCCTTGCTTTTCCCTTTTGCCTTGCCTTCCCTTGCTTTGCTCTTTTGCCTTGCCTTCCCTTGCTTTGCACTTTTGCCTTACCTTGCCTTGACTTGCTTTGCCCTTTTGCCTTGCCTTGCCTTGTCATGCTTTTCCGTTTTGCCTTGCCTTGCTTTGCCATTTTGCCTTTCCTTGCATTGCCCTTTTGAATTACCTTGCCTTGCCTTGCTTTTACCTTTTGCTTTGCCTTGCCTTGCCTTTCCATGTCTTGCTTTGCCCTTTTGCCTTCCCTTGCCTTGCTTTACTTTTCCGTTTTTCCATGCCTTGCTTTGCCCTTTTGCCTTCCCTTGCCTTGCCTTACTTTGCCGTTTTGCCTTGCCTTGCTTTGCCTTTTTGCCTTGCCTTGCCTTGTTTTGCCGTTTTGATTTGCCTTGCATTGCCTTGACGTGTCTTGCTTATCCTTTTGCCTTGCCTTGCTTTGCTTTCCCCTTTTGCCTTGCCTTTCCTTGCCTTGCTTTGCCCTTTTCCCTTGCCTTGCCTTGCCTTTCCATGCCTTGCTTTGCCCTTTTTCCTTGCCATGCCTTGCTTTGCCGTTTTGATTTGCATACATTGCCTTACTTTGACATTTTGCCTTGCCTTACCTCGTCTTGCTTTGCTCTTTTGCTTTGCCTTTCCTTGCCATGCTTTGCCCTTTTGCCTTGCCTTGCCTTGCCATGCTTCGCCCTTTTGCCATGCCTTGCTTTGCCCTTTTGTCTTGCCTTTCCCTTCCTTGCTTTTCCCTTTTGCCTTGCCTTCCCTTGCTTTGCTCTTTTGCCTTGCCTTCCCTTGATTTGCCCTTTTCCCTTACCTTGCCTTAACTTGCTTTGCCCTTTTGATTTGCCTTGCCTTGCCTTTCCATGTCTATCTTTGCCCTTTTGCCTTTCCTTGCCTTGTTTTGCCGTTTTGATTTGCATTGCATTGCTTACTTTGACATTTTGCCTTGCCTTGTCATGCTTTGCCCTTTTGCCATGCGTCACTTTGCCCTTTTGCCTTGACTTTCCTTTCCTTGCTTTTCCCTTTTGCCTTGCCTCCCCTTGCTTTGCCCTTTTGCCTTGCCTTGCCTTGTCATGCTTTGCCGTTTTGCCTTGCCTTGCTTTGCCCTTTTGCCTTGCCTTTCCTTGCCTTGCTTAGCCCTTTTCTCTTGCCTTGCCTTGCCTTTCCATGGCTTGCTTTGCCCTTTCTACTTGCCATGACTTGCTTTTCCCTTTTGATTGGCATTGCATTGCCTTACTTTGACATTTTGCCTTGTCCTACCTTGTCGTGCTTTGCCCTTTTGCTTTGCCTTGCCTTGCCATGCTTTGCCCTTTTGCCTTGCCTTGCCTTGTCATTCTTTGCCCTTTTGCCTTGCCTTTCCTTTCCTTGCTTTTCCCTTTTGCCTTGCCTTCCCTTGCTTTGCTCTTTTGCCTTGCCTTGCTTTGCCATTTTGCCTTTTCTTGCATTGCCCTTTTTCCTTACCTTGCCTTGACTTGCTTTGCCCTTTTGCCTTGCCTTGCCTTGTCATGCTTTGCCCTTTTGCCTTGTCTGGCCTTGCTTTGGTTTGTCCTTTTGCCTTGATTTGCCTTGCCTTGATTTGCCCTTTTTCCCGGCCTTGCCTTGCATTGCCCTTTTGTCTTGCCTTGCCTTACCTTTCTTTGTACTTTTGCCTTGCTTTGCCTTGATTTGCCCTTCTTTGCCCTTTTACCTTGCCTTGCTTTGCCCTTTTGCCTTGCCTTGCCTTGCTTTGCCTCCTTGCTTTCTCTTGCCTTGCCTTCCTTTCTCCTTTTGCCCTGATTTGCCTTGCCTTTCTTCTGACCTTTTCCTTGCCGTGACATGCTTTGCTCTTATTCCTTGCCTTGCTTTGCCCTTTTCTCTTACCTTGCCTTGAATTGCATTGCCATTTTGCCTTGCCTTGCTTTCCCCTTTTGCCTTGCCTTGCCTTCCTTTGCCCTTTTGTCTTGCCTTGCCTTGCTTTGCCCTTTTGCCTTACATTGCCTAGCCTTGCTTTGCAGTTTTCCCTTGCCTTCCTTTGCCCTTTTTCCTTGCCTTGCCTTGCCATGCTTTGCCCTTTTGCCTTGCCTTGCTTTCCCATTTTGCCTTTCCTTGCATTGCCCTTTTGCCTTACCTTGCCTTGCTTTGCCCTTTTCCCTTACCTTGCCTTGCCTTTCCATGCCTTGCTTTGCCCTTTTTCCTTGCCATGCCTTGCTTTGCCCTTTTGATTTGCATTGCATTGCCTTACTTTGACATTTTGCCTTGCCTAACCTTGTCTTGCTTTTCCCTTTTGCTTTGCCTTGCCTTGCTTTTCCATGTCTTGCTTTGCCCTTTTTCCTTGCCATGCCTTGCTTTGCCCTTTTGATTTGCATTACAATGCCTTACTTTGACATTTTGCCTTGCCTTACCTTGTCTGGCTTTGCCCTTTTGCTTTGCCTTGCCTTGACATGCTTTGCCCTTTTGCCTTGCCTTTCCTTGCCATGCTTTGCCCTTTTGCCTTCCCTTGTCTTGCTTTACCTTTCCGTTTTGACTTGCCTTGCTTTGCCCTTTTGCATTCCCTTGCCTTTACTTACTTTACCGTTTTGCCTTGCCTTGCTTTGCTCTTTTTCCTTGCCTTGTCTTGCTATGCTTTTCCCTTTTGCCTTGCCTAGCTTTGCCATTTTGCCTTTCCTTGCATTGCCCTTTTGCCTTACCTTGCCTTGCTTTGCCCTTTTCCCTTGCCTTGCCTTGCCTTTCCATGCCTTGCTTTGCCCTTTTGCCTTCCCTTGCCTTGCTTTACTTTTCCTTTTTGCCTTGCCTTGCTTTGCCCTTTTGCCTTCCCTTGTCTTGCTTTACTTTTCCGTTTTGACTTGCCTTGCTTTGCCCTTTTGCATTCCCTTGCCTTGCCTTACTTTGACATTTTGCCTTGCCTTACCTTGTCTGGCTTTGCCTTTTTTTTTTGCCTTGCATTGACATGCTTTGCCCTTTTGCCTTGCCTTTCCTTGCCATGCTTTGCCCTTTTGCCATGCCTTGCTTTGCTTTGCTCTTTTGCCTTGCCTTCCCTTGCTTTGCCCTTTTGCCTTACCATGCCTTGACTTGCTTTGCCCTTTTGCCTTGCCTTGCTTTGCCATTTTGCCTTTCCTTGCATTGCCCTTTTGACTTACCTTGCCTTGCCTTGCTTTTCCCTTTTGCTTTGCCTTGCCTTGCCTTTCCATGTCTTGCTTTGCCCTTTTGCCTTCCCTTGCCTTGCTTTACTTTTCCTTTTTGCCTTGCCTTGCTTTGCCCTTTTGCCTTGCATTTCCTTGTCTTGCTTTGTCCTTTTGCATTGCCTTGCCTTGCCTTTACGTGCCTTGCTTTGCCCTTTTGCCTTGCCTTGCAATTTTGATTTGCATTGAATTGCCTTACTTTGAAATTTTGCCTTGCCTTACCTTGTCTTTCTTTGCCCTTTCTTTGGGCTTTCTTTCCCCTTTCTTTGGGCTTTCTTTCCCCTTTCTTTGAGCTTTCTTTCCCCTTTCTTTGGGCTTTCTTTGGGCTTTCTTTCCAATTTCTTTCTCCTTTCTTTGGGCTTTCTTTCCCCTTTCTTTGGGGTTTCTTTCCCCTTTCTTTGGGCTTTCTTTGGGCTTTCTTTGGGCTTTCTTTCCCCTTTCTTTGGGCATTCTTTCCCCTGTCTTTGGGCTTTCTTTCTCCTTTCTTTGGGCTTTCTTTCCCCTTTCTTTGGGCTTTCTTTCCCCTTTCTTTGGGCTTTCTTTGGACTTTCTTTCCCCTTTCTTTGGGCTTTCTTTCCCCTTTCTTTGAGCTTTCTTTCCCCTTTCTTTGGGCTTTCTTTGGGCTTTCTTTCCCCTTTCTTTGGGCTTTCTTTCCCCTTTCTTTGGGCTTTCTTTCCAATTTCTTTCCCCTTTCTTTCACCTTTCTTTCCCCTTTCTTTGGGGTTTCTTTCCCCTTTCTTTGGGATTTCTTTGGGCATTCTTTGGGCTTTCTTTCCCCTTTCTTTGGGCATTCTTTCCCCTGTCTTTGGGCTTTCTTTCCCCTTTCTTTGGGCTTTCTTTCCCCTTTCTTTGGGCTTTCTTTCCCCTTTTTTTGGGCTTTTTTTCCCGTTTCTTTGGGCTTTCTTTTCCCTTTCCTTGGGCTTTCTTTCCCCTTTCTTTGGGCTTTCTTTGGGCTTTCTTTCCCCTTTCTTTGGGCTTTCTTTTCCCTTTCTTTGGGCTTTCTTTCCCCTTTCTTTCCCCTTTCTTTGGGCTTTCTTTGGGCTTTCTTTCCCCTTTCTTTGGGCTTTCTTTCCCCTTTCTTTGGGCTTTCTTTCCCCTTTCTTTGGGCTTTCTTTGGGCTTTCTTTCATCTTTCTTTGGGCTTTCTTTCATCTTTCTTTGGGCTTTCTTTCCCCTTTCTTTGGGATTTCTTTCCCCTTTCTTTGGGATTTCTTTCCCCTTTCTTTGGGCTTTCTTTCCCCTTTCTTTCCTCTTTCCTTGGGCTTTCTTTCCCCTTTCTTTGGGCTTTCTTTCTCCTTTCTTTCCCCTTTCTTTCCCCTTTCTTTCCACTTTCTTTCCCCTTTCTTTCCCCTTTCTTTCCACTTTCTTTCCCCTTTCTTTCCCTTTCTTTGGGCTTTCTTTCCCCTTTCTTTGGGCTTTCTTTGGGCTTTCTTTCCCCTTTTTTTGGGCTTTCTTTCCCCTTTCTTTGGGCTTTCTTTCTCCTTTCCTTGGGGTTTCTTTCCCCTTTCTTTGGGCTTTCTTTCCCTTTTCTTTGAGCTTTCTTTCCCCTTTCTTTGGTCTTTCTTTCCCCTTTCTTTGGGCTTTCTTTCCCCTTTCTTTCCCTTTTCTTTGAGCTTTCTTTCCCCTTTCTTTGGTCTTTCTTTCCCCTTTCTTTGGGCTTTCTTTCCCCTTTCTTTGGGCTTTCTTTCCCCTTTCTTTGGGCTTTCTTTCCCCTTTCTTTGAGCTTTATTTCCCCTTTCTTTGGGCTTTCTTGGGCTTTCTTTCCCATTTCTATGGGCTTTCTATCGTCTTTCTTTGGGCTTTCTTTCCGCTTTCTTTGGGCTTTCTTTCCCCTTTCTTTGGGCTTTCTTTGGGCTTTCTTTGGGCTTTCTTTCCCCATTCTTGGTGCTTTCTTTCCCCTTTCTTTGGGCTTTCTTTCCCCTTTCTTTGGGCTTTCTTTCTCCTTTCTTTGGGCTTTCTTTCGGCTTTCTTTGGGCTTTCTTTGGGCTTTCTTTCCCCTTTCTTTGGGCTTTTTTTCCCCTTTCTTTGGCTTTCTTTCCCCTTTCTTTGGTCTGTTCTTTCCCCTTTCTTTGGGCTTTCTTTCCCCTTTCTTTCCCCTTTCTTTGGGCTTTCTTTGGGCTTTCTTTCCCCTTTCTTTGGGCTTTCTTTGGGCTTTCTTTCCCATTTCTTTAGGCTTTCTTTGGGCTTTCTTTCCCCTTTCTTTGGGCTTTCTTTCCCCTTTCTTTGGGCTTTCTTTCTCCTTTCTTTGAGCTTTCTTTCCCTTTTCTTTGGTCTTTCCTTCCCCTTTCTTTGGGCTTTCTTTCCCCTTTCTTTCCCCTTTCTTTGGGCTTTCTTTGGGCTTTCTTTCCCCTTTCTTTGGGCTTTCTTTGGGCTTTCTTTCCCCTTTCTTTGGGCTTTCTTTCCCCTTTCTTTTGGCTTTCTTTCCCCTTTCTTTGGGCTTTCTTTGGGCTTTCTTTGGGCTTTCTTTCCCCCTTTCTTTGGGCTTTCTTTCAACTTTCTTTGGGCTTTCTGTGGGCTTTCTTTGGCTTTCTTTCCCCTTTCTTTGGGCTTTCTTTCCCCTTTCTTTGGGCTTTCTTTCCCCTTTCTTTGGCTTTCTTTCCCCTTTCTTTGGGCTTTCTTTGGGCTTTCTTTACCCTGTCTTTTGGCTTTCTTTGGGCTTTCTTTCCCTTTCTTTCCCCTCTCTTTGGGCTTTCATTCCCCTTTCTTTCCCATTTCTTTGGGCTTTCTTTCCCCTTTCTTTCCCCTTTCTTTGGACTTTCTTTGGGCTTTCTTTCCCCTTTGTTTGGGCTTTCTTTCCCCTTTTATTCCCCTTTCTTTGGGTATCTTTCCCCCTTTTTTTCCCTTTCTTTGGGCTTTCTTTCCCCGTTCTTTGGGCTTTCTTTCCCCTTTCTTTCCTCTTTCCTTGGGCTTTCTTTCCCCTTCTTTGGGCTTTCTTTCCCCTTTCTTTCCCCTTTCTTTCCCCTTTCATTCCACTTTCTTTCCCCTTTCTTTCCCCTTTCTTTCCCCTTTCTTTGGGCTTTCTTTCCCCTTTCTTTGGCTTTCTTTGGGCTTTCTTTCTCCTTTCTTTGGGCTTTCTTTGGGCTTTCTTTCCCCTTTCTTTGGGCTTTCTTTCCCCTTTCTTTGGTCTGTTCTTTCCCCTTTCTTTGGCTTTCTTTCCCCTTTCTTTCCCCTTTCTTTGGGCTTTCTTTGGGCTTTCTTTCCCCTTTCTTTGGTCTTTCTTTCCCCTTTCTTTGGGCATTCTTTCCCCTTTCTTTGGGCTTTCTTTCCCCTTTCTTTGGCTTTCTTTCCCATTTCTTTCCCCTTTCTTTCCCCTTTCTTTCCCCTTTCTTTCCCCTTTCTTTGGGGTTTCTTTCCCCTTTCTTTGGGCTTTCTTTGGGCTTTCTTTCCCCTTTGTTTGTGCTTTCTTTGGCTTTCTTTCCCCTTTCTTTGGGCTTTCTTTGGCTTTCTTTCCCCTTTGTTTGGGCTTTCTTTCCCCTTTCTTTGGGCTTTCTTTGTCCTTTCTTTGGGGTTTCTTTCCCCTTTCTTTGGGCTTTCTTTCCCTTTTCTTTGAGCTTTCTTTCCCCTTTCTTTGGTCTTTCTTTCCCCTTTCTTTGGGCTTTCTTTCCCCTTTCTTTGGGCTTTCTTTCCCCTTTCTTTGGGCTTTCTTTCCCCTTTCTTTGAGCTTTCTTTCCCCTTTCTTTGGGCTTTCTTTGGGCTTTCTTTCCCATTTCTATGGGCTTTCTATCGTCTTTCTTTGGGCTTTCTTTCCCCTTTCTTTGGCTTTCTTTCCCCTTTCTTTGGGCTTTCTTTGGTCTTTCTTTCCCCATTCTTGGTGCTTTCTTTCCCCTTTCTTTGGGCTTTCTTTCCCCTTTCTTTGGGCTTTCATTCTCCTTTCTTTGGGCTTTCTTTCGGCTTTCTTTGGGCTTTCTTTCCCCTTTCTTTGGGCTTGCTTTCCCCTTTCTTTGGGCTTGCTTTCCCCTTTCTTTGGCTTTCTTTCCCATTTCTTTCCCCTTTCTTTCTCCTTTCTTTGGGCTTTATTTCCCCTTTCTTTGTGCTTTCTTTCCCCTTTCTTTGGGCTTTCTCTCTCCTTTCTTTGGGCTTTCTTTCCCATTTCTTTGGGCATTCTTTCCCCTTTCTTTGGGCTTTCTTTGAGCTTTCATTCCCCTGTCTTTGGGCTTTCTTTTGGCTTTCTTTCCCCTTTCTTTCCCCTTTCTTTGGGCTTTCATTCCCCTTTCTTTCCCATTTCGTTGGGCTTTCTTTCCCCTTTCTTTCCCCTTTCTTTGGACTTTCTTTGGGCTTTCTTTCCGATTTGTTTGGGATTTCTTTCCCCTTTTATTCCCCTTTCTTTGGGCTATCTTTCCCCCCTTTTTTTCCCTTTCTTTGGGCTTTCTTTCCCCTTTCTTTCCCCTTTCCTTGGGCTTTCTTTCCCCTTTCTTTCCCCTTTCATTGGGCTTTCTTTCCACTTTCTTTCCCCCTTTCTTTGGGCTTTCTTTCCCCTTTTCTTTGGGCTTTCTTTCCCCTTTCTTTGGGCTTTTTTTTCCCCTTTCTTTGGGCTTTCTTTCCCCTTTCTTTGGTCTGTTCTTTCCCCTTTCTTTGGGCCTTCTTTCCCCTTTCTTTCCCCTTTCTTTGGGCTTCCTTTGGGCTTTCTTTGGGCTTTCTTTCCCCTTTCTTTGGTCTTTCTTTTCCCTTTCTTTGGGATTTCTTTCCCCTTTCTTTGGGCTTTCTTTCCCCTTTCTTTGGGCTTTCATTCCCCCTTTCTTTGGGCCTTCTTTCCCCTTTCTTTGGGCTTTCTTTCCCCTTTCTTTGGGCTTTCTTTCCCCTTTCTTTGGGCTTTCTTTCCCCTTTCTTTGGGCTTTCTTTCCCCTTTCTTTGGGGTTTCTCTCTCCTTTCTTTGGGCTTTCTTTCCCCTTTCTTTGGGCTTTCTTTGGGCTTTCTTTCCCCTTTCTTTGGGCTTTCTTTCTCCTTTCTTTGGGCTTTCTTTCCCCTTTCTTTGGGCTTTCTTTGGGCTTTCTTTCCCCTTTCTTTGGGCTTTCTTTCCCCTTTCTTTGGGCTTTCTTTCCCCTTTCTTTGGGCTTTCTTTCCCCTTTCTTTCCCCTTTCTTTCTCCTTTCTTTTCCCTTTCTTTCCCCTTTCTTTCCCCATTCTTTCCCCTTTCTTTCCACTTTCTTTGGGTTTTAATTGGGCTTTCTTTCCCCTTTCTTTGGGCTTTCTTTCCCATTTCTTTGGGCTTTCCTTCCCCTTTCTTTGGGCTTTCTTTGGGCATTCTTTGGGCTTACTTTGGGCTCTCTTTCCCCTTTCTTTGGGCTTTCTTTCACCTTTCTTTGGGCTTTCTTTCCCCTTTCTTTGGGCTTTCTTTCCATTTCTTTCTTTGGGTTTTCTTTGGGCTTTCTTTGGGCTTTCTTTCCCCTTTCTTTGGGCTTTCTTTCCCCTTTCTTTGGGCTTTCTTTCCCTTTTCTTTCCCCTTTCTTTGGGCTTTCTTTCCCCTTTCTTTCCCCTTTCTTTCCCCTTTCTTTCCCAATTCTTTCCCCTTTCTTTCCCCTTTCTTTCCCCATTCTTTCTCCTTTCTTTTCCCTTTCTTTCCCCTTTCTTTCCCATTATTTCCCCTTTCTTTCCCCTTTCTTTGGGCTTTATTTGTGCTTTCTTTCCCCTTTCTTTGGGCTTTCTTTCCCCTTTCTTTCCCCTTCTTTGGTGCTTTCTTTCCCCTTTCTTTGAGCTTTCTTTCCCCTTTCTTTGGGCTTTCTTTCCCCTTTCTTTGAGCTTTCTTTCCCCTTTCTTTGGGCTTTCTTTGGGCATTCTTTGGGCTTTCTTTCCCCTTTCTTTGGGCTTTCTTTCCTCTTTCTTTGGGCTTTCTTTCCCCTTTCTTTCCCCTTTTTTCCCCTTTCTTTCCCGTTTCTTTCCCCTTTCTTTCCCCTTTCTTTCCCCTTTCTTTCCCCTTTCTTTGGGCTTTCTTTCCTCTTTCTTTGGGCTTTCTTTGGGCTTTCTTTGGGCTTTCTTTGGACTTTCTTTACCCTTTCTTTCCCCTTTCTTTGGGCTTTCTTTCCCCTTTCTTTGGACTTTCTTTGGGCTATCTTTCCCTTTTCTTTGGGCTTTCTTTACCCTTTCTTTGGGCTTTCTTTGGGCTTTCTTTCCCCTTTCTTTGGGCTTTCTTTGGGCTTTTTTTCCCCTTTCTTTGGGCTTTCTTTGGGCTTTCTTTCCCCTTTCTTTGGGCTTTCTTTCCCTTTTCTTTGGCTTTCTTTCGCTTTTCTTTGTCCTTTCTTTCCCCTTTCTTTGGGCTTTCTTTCCCCTTTCTTTGGGCTTTCTTTGGGCTTTCCTTCCCCTTTCTTTGGGCTTTCTTTCCCCTTTCTTTGGGCTTTCTTTCCCCTTTCTTTGGGCTTTCTTTGTGCTTTCTTTCCCCTTTCTTTGGGCTTTCTTTCCCCTTTCTTTGGGCTTTCTTTCTCCTTTCTTTTGGCTTTCTTTCCCATTTCTTAGGGCTTTCTTTCCCCCTTTTCTTTTTGCTTTCTTTCCCCTTTCTTTGGGCTTTCTTTCCCCTTTCTTTGAGCCTTCTTTCCCATTTCTTTGAGCTTTCTTTGGGCTTTCTTTCCCATTTCTTTGGACTTTCTTTGGGCTTTCTTTCCCCTTTCTTTGGGCTTTCTTTCCCCCTTTCTTTGGGCTTTCTTTCTCCTTTCTTTGGGCTTTCTTTACCATTTCTTTGGGCTTTCTTTCCCCTTTCTTTGGGCTTTATTTGGGCTTTCTTTCCCCTTTCTTTGGGCTTTCTTTCCCTTTTCTTTGGGCTTTCTTTCGCCTTTCTTTGGGCTTCTTTCCCCTTTCTTTCCCCTTTCTTTCCACTTTCTTTGGGCTTTCTTTGGGCTTTCTTTCCCCTTTCTTTGGGCTTTCATTCCCCTTTCTTTGGGCTTTCTTTCCCCTTTCTTTGGGACTTCTTTCCCCTTTCTTTCCCCTTTCTTTGGGCTTTCTTTCCCCTTTCTTTGGGCTTTCTTTCCCCTTTCTTTGGGCTTTCTTTCCCCTTTCTTTGGGCTTTCTCTCTCCTTTCTTTGGCTTTCTTTCCCCTTTCTTTGGGCTTTCTTTGGGCTTTCTTTCCCCTTTCTTTGGGCTTTCTTTCACCTTTCTTTGGGATTTCTTTCCCCTTTCTTTCCCCTTTCTTTCTCCTTTCTTTTCCCTTTTTTTGCCCTTTCTTTCCCCATTCTTCCCCCTTTCTATCCACTTTCTTTGGGCTTTAATTGGGCTTTCTTTCCCCTTTCTTTGGGGTTTCTCTCTCCTTTCTTTGGGCTTTCTTTCCCCTTTCTTTGGGCTTTCTTTGGGCTTTCTTTCCCCTTTCTTTGGGCTTTCTTTCTCCTTTCTTTGGGCTTTCTTTCCCCTTTCTTTGGGCTTTCTTTGGGCTTTCTTTCCCCTTTCTTTGGGCTTTCTTTCCCCTTTCTTTGGGCTTTCTTTCCCCTTTCTTTGGGCTTTCTTTCCCCTTTCTTTCCCCTTTCTTTCTCCTTTCTTTTCCCTTCTTTCCCCTTTCTTTCCCCATTCTTTCCCCTTTCTTTCCACTTTCTTTGGGTTTTAATTGGGCTTTCTTTCCCCTTTCTTTGGGCTTTCTTTCCCATTTCTTTGGGCTTTCCTTCCCCTTTCTTTGGGCTTTCTTTGGGCATTCTTTGGGCTTACTTTGGGCTCTCTTTCCCCTTTCTTTGGGCTTTCTTTCACCTTTCTTTGGGCTTTCTTTCCCCTTTCTTTGGGCTTTCTTTCCATTTCTTTCTTTGGGTTTCTTTGGGCTTTCTTTGGGCTTTCTTTCCCCTTTCTTTGGCTTTCTTTCCCCTTTCTTTGGGCTTTCTTTCCCTTTTCTTTCCCCCTTTCTTTGGGCTTTCTTTCCCCTTTCTTTCCCCTTTCTTTCCCCTTTCTTTCCCAATTCTTTCCCCTTTCTTTCCCCTTTCTTTCCCCATTCTTTCTCCTTTCCTTTTCCCTTTCTTTCCCCTTTCTTTCCCCATTATTTCCCCTTTCTTTCCCTTTCTTTGGGCTTTATTTGTGCTTTCTTTCCCTTTCTTTGGGCTTTCTTTCCCCTTTCTTTCCCCTTCTTTGGTGCTTTCTTTCCCCTTTCTTTGAGCTTTCTTTCCCCTTTCTTTGGGCTTTCTTTCCCCTTTCTTTGAGCTTTCTTTCCCCTTTCTTTGGGCTTTCTTTGGGCATTCTTTGGGCTTTCTTTCCCCTTTCTTTGGGCTTTCTTTCCTCTTTCTTTGGCTTTCTTTCCCCTTTCCTTTCCCCTTTTTTCCCCCTTTCTTTCCGTTTCTTTCCCCTTTCTTTCCCCTTTCTTTCCCCTTTCTTTCCCCTTTCTTTGGGCTTTCTTTCCTCTTTCTTTGGGCTTTCTTTGGGCTTTCTTTGGCTTTCTTTGGACTTTCTTTACCCTTTCTTTCCCCTTTCTTTGGGCTTTCTTTCCCCTTTCTTTGGACTTTCTTTGGGCTATCTTTCCCTTTTCTTTGGCTTTCTTTACCCTTTCTTTGGGCTTTCTTTGGGCTTTCTTTCCCCTTTCTTTGGGCTTTCTTTGGGCTTTTTTTCCCCTTTCTTTGGGCTTTCTTTGGGCTTTCTTTCCCCTTTCTTTGGCTTTCTTTCCCTTTTCTTTGGGCTTTCTTTCGCTTTTCTTTGTCCTTTCTTTCCCCTTTCTTTGGGCTTTCTTTCCCCTTTCTTTGGGCTTTCTTTGGGCTTTCCTTCCCCTTTCTTTGGGCTTTCTTTCCCCTTTCTTTGGGCTTTCTTTCCCCTTTCTTTGGGCTTTCTTTGTGCTTTCTTTCCCCTTTCTTTGGGCTTTCTTTCCCCTTTCTTTGGGCTTTCTTTCTCCTTTCTTTTGGCTTCTTTCCCATTTCTTAGGGCTTTCTTTCCCCTTTTCTTTTTGCTTTCTTTCCCCTTTCTTTGGGCTTTCTTTCCCCTTTCTTTGAGCCTTCTTTCCCATTTCTTTGAGCTTTCTTTGGGCTTTCTTTCCCATTTCTTTGGACTTTCTTTGGGCTTTCTTTCCCCTTTCTTTGGGCTTTCTTTCCACTTTCTTTGGGCTTTCTTTCTCCTTTCTTTGGGCTTTCTTTACCATTTCTTTGGGCTTTCTTTCCCCTTTCTTTGGGCTTTATTTGGGCTTTCTTTCCCCTTTCTTTGGGCTTTCTTTCCCTTTTCTTTGGGCTTTCTTTCGCCTTTCTTTGGCTTTCTTTCCCCTTTCTTTCCCTTTCTTTCCACTTTCTTTGGGCTTTCTTTGGGCTTTCTTTCCCCTTTCTTTGGGCTTTCATTCCCCTTTCTTTGGGCTTTCTTTCCCCTTTCTTTGGGACTTCTTTCCCTTTCTTTCCCCTTTCTTTCCCCTTTCTTTCCCCTTTCTTTCCCCTTTCTTTGGCTTTCTTTCCCCTTTCTTTGGGCTTTCTTTCCCCTTTCTTTGGGCTTTCTCTCTCCTTTCTTTGGGCTTTCTTTCCCCTTTCTTTGGGCTTTCTTTGGGCTTTCTTTCCCCTTTCTTTGGGCTTTCTTTCACCTTTCTTTGGGATTTCTTTCCCCTTTCTTTCCCCTTTCTTTCCCAATTCTTTCCCCTTTCTTTCCCCCTTTCTTTCCCCATTCTTTCTCCTTTCTTTTCCCTTTCTTTCCCCTTTCTTTCCCCATTATTTCCCCTTTCTTTCCCCTTTCTTTGGGCTTTATTTGTGCTTTCTTTCCCCTTTCTTTGGGCTTTCTTTCCCCTTTCTTTCCCCTTCTTTGGTGCTTTCTTTCCCCTTTCTTTGAGCTTTCTTTCCCCCTTTCTTTGGGCTTTCTTTCCCCTTTCTTTGAGCTTTCTTTCCCCTTTCTTTGGGCTTTCTTTGGGCATTCTTTGGGCTTTCTTTCCCCTTTCTTTGGGCTTTCTTTCCTCTTTCTTTGGGCTTTCTTTCCCCTTTCTTTCCCCTTTTTTCCCCTTTCTTTCCCGTTTCTTTCCCCTTTCTTTCCCCTTTCTTTCCCCTTTCTTTCCCCTTTCTTTGGGCTTTCTTTCCTCTTTCTTTGGGCTTTCTTTGGGCTTTCTTTGGGCTTTCTTTGGACTTTCTTTACCCTTTCTTTCCCCTTTCTTTGGGCTTTCTTTCCCCTTTCTTTGGACTTTCTTTGGGCTATCTTTCCCTTTTCTTTGGGCTTTCTTTACCCTTTCTTTGGGCTTTCTTTGGGCTTTCTTTCCCCTTTCTTTGGGCTTTCTTTGGGCTTTTTTTCCCCTTTCTTTGGGCTTTCTTTGGGCTTTCTTTCCCCTTTCTTTGGGCTTTCTTTCCCTTTTCTTTGGGCTTTCTTTCGCTTTTCTTTGTCCTTTCTTTCCCCTTTCTTTA